>NC_136264.1:8187799-8335299 GCF_964187855.1 Myxine glutinosa | reverse complement strand
TGCACGCATTGTACACCGAGCGTGGCGTGCATGTGATCTTTTTAACCCGATCGCCGCTAGTGCCGCCATCTTGAGACCCCAAAATAACCAAGTGCACGCATTGTACACCGAGCGTGGCGTGCATGTGATCTTTTTAAACCGATCGCCACCACTCGCCTACACAGAAAGTATCATTTAAAAACGATCGTCGGTAAAAGCATTTATGAACGGCTGTTATTATTGTACATTAAAATAGTAAGCTACTGTATGGGCCTATATGCCAAATTGGGCATTATGTATGACGTCTTCCTCTTCCTCTACCTCTCAGATCACCATCACAGTTACTTTGCTCTTCATTTGTCACTTTTGTCCCCAGTAAGAAAAATAAACAATTATCATTTTTTAAATTCCAAATGGGCTCAGAAAATAGTGATCTTTCATCAAAAGGAGATTGTAAAAACAAATGAATGAGGAATTTAGAGGTATCTATCCATGGTTTGATCGGTTTCTAATTTTGTACACGTTTCTGTGGATAGAACTGTTTAGTTCAAATGTCATCTCGATTCTCGAAGAGATAAACTTCTAAAATGGGTCGTGATGTCCGTCCGTCCATCAGTCCGTCCGTCTGTTTGTCCGCCCGTCCGTCCGTCTATCTATCTCCGTCTGTGTCCATCCGTCTGTCTGTCCGTCTGTTTGTCCGCCCATCCGTCCGTCTGTCTGTACGCCCGTCTGTCTGTCCGTCCGTCCGTATGTCTGTCCGTCAATCAGCCCGTCCGTCTGTCCGTCCACCCGTCAGTCCATCAGCTCGTCCGTCTGTCCGTCAGGCCGTCTGTCCATCCACCCGTCAGCTCGTCTGTCTGTCCGTCCACCCGTCAGCTAGTCCGTCAGTCTGTCCGTCCATCCGTCCGTTAATGTTTTGCTATTTTTACTACTACTCCCTTTAATCACTCGGCTGACTGGTCTGAAACTTGACACATGGATACAAGACAATAGTCCGCACAATCGCCCAGGCTACGATTTTTGGATTTCCGATTATGGGGGCTCCCAGTGGGGATGGTGGAGGAGGGGGTGGAAGGTGGTGAGGAGGGGGTGGAAGGTGGTGAAGAGGGGGTGGAAGGTGGTGGGGGAGGAGTGGGAGGGGTGGAGGGTGGTGGGGAGGGGGTGGAAGGTGGTGGGGGAGGAGTGGGAGGGGGTGGAGGGTGGTGGGGAGGGTTGGGAGGGTTGGTGGGGGAGGGGGTGTAAGGTGGTGGGGGAGGATGGAGGGTGGTGGGGGAGGGGTGGGGGTGATTGGAGCGGGGTGGTGGGGGCGGGGGAGGGGTTGGTGGGGGGGTGGTGGTTGGGGGGGGGGAGTGGGGGTTACCCCACAAACTTCAGATATTCCCACTCATCCCTTGTTTACCAACCGATTGCTCTTAACCCTGATGCAGCCCCTCTACTCGATGGTCCGCATGATTGCTTGGTCTTAGCGTTTTCGATTTCATATCAGGGGGCTCCCAGGAGATCGGGAGGATCCCAGGAGATCGGGGGGATTCCAGTGGGGGTGGTGGGGGAGGGGTGGAGGGTGGTGGCGAGGGGGTGGAAGGTGGTGGGGAGGGGGTGGAAGGTGGTGGGGGAGGGGTGGGAGGGGTGGAAGGTGGTGGGGGAGGGATGGGAGGGGTGGAAGGTGGTGGGGGAGGGGTGGGAGAGGGTGGAAGGTGGTGAGGGAGGGGTGGGAGGCATGGTGGGGGAGGGGGTGTAAGGTGGTGGGGGAGGATGGAGGGTGGTGGGGCGGGGGGAGGGGTTGGTGGGGGGGGGGGTGGGAGTTACCCCACAAACTTCATATATTCCCACTCATCCCTTGTTTACCAACCGATTGCTCTTAATCCTGATGCAGCCCCTCTACTCGATGGTCCGCATGATTGCTTGGTCTTAGCTTTTTCGATTTCATATCAGGAGGCTCCCAGGAAATGGGGAGGATCCCAGGAGATCGGGGGGATTCCAGTGGGGGTGGTGGGGAAGGGGTGGAGGGTGGTGGGGAGGGGTGGAAGGGTGTGGGGGAGGGGTGGGAGGGGGTGGAAGGTGGTGGGGGAGGGGTGGGAGGGGTGTAAGGTGGTGGGGGAGAATGGAGGGTGGTGGGGCTAGGGGTTGGGTTGGTGGGGGGGGGGGGTCGAGGGGGGATGGTGGTTGGGGGGGGGGGGGTGTGGGAAGAATTCCCAGGATGAGTTGATGTCAGAGGCGGTCGAGATGGGAGACCAGACCAGATGATTGATGGCTGCTTGCAGCCCGTGCCAGTCGGCGTGATGAAATGCCAGACTCGTCGACGCTGAGCAGGCTCTCTGAGAATGGTCAGAGAGATGTCCACTTTGACAAGCACATGATCAGATGAGGCGATTGGAGCAGAAGAAGACAGCAGACATTTTCAGGGAAGTTAGTCATAACCAAGTCCAGAAGAGAAGATGCTCCGTTGACTGAGATCCGGGTCGGGAAATTGACAGATTGTGTCAGTCCCAGTGAGTCGCAGAAGTCCTTTGCTGAGGAGCCATGGCTGGTGAGAGAGGCACCCACACCCAGCCAGCTGGCATGGTGACAATTGAAATCACCACATATGAGGAAGAGAGAGTTGGGATCAGTAGAAAGAAGTTGGTCCATATTATCAGACAGCGAGATGTAGATGGAGTCATCACTGTTTGGTGGACGGTACAACACACATATGAACAAAAGGTGGGAGTGAAGGGGAAGCCGTAGCCAGAGGTATTCCTGGGGGTGAGGTGGAGAGAGGGCAGTGCAGGGCGAGTGAGGAAGAGAGTTTTTGATAAAGATAGCAACCCCACCTCCAGGACGAGGCTCAAGTCTATCATACCGGAGGAGGGAGTAACCAGGAAGAGATATTAATGAATCAAAGACATCTTGAAGGAGGAAAGTTTCTGTTAAGTAGATCAAGTTTGCTTTGTCAGAAGCACCCTGTATGGAGAGATCATTCAAGTTTGAGCGAAGGCCCCGGATGTTTGAGGTCCATACCGTTGATGAAGAGGAAGGGGGAGCATCGGATACAGTACAGGGGGGGAGGGGTAGGGCAAGAAGTGGAAGAGGAGGAAGAGGTAGGGAGAGCTGTTGATAGTGTGTCAGAGATTTCAGAATAGCTCGGAGAAAGGGAAGGATGAGGCGGACAATAGGTTTGATGGTGATTGGGTGAGGCACAGTGAGGTGTTGTTTGAGGTGGGGGGGGGGGGGGCAGAGTGAGGAAGAAGGTTGGGTTAGATGGAGGTGAGAATTGGGAGGGAGAAGAAGCGGGGAGGATGCTTTGAGGAGGAGGGGTGAGAGAGGAGAATTGGAGAAAAAAGGAGGGTGGGGAGATTTGAAGGGGAGGGGTAAGGAGGGAGTTTTGGAGGGGAGGGGTGAGGGGGGAGTTTAGGAGGGAAGGGGAAAGGGGGAGGATTTGAAAGGGATGGGTGATGGGGAAGATTAGGAGGGGAGGGATGAGGATGGAGTTTAGGAGGGGAGGGGTGAGGGGGAGTTCAGGAGGGAAGGGGCAAGGGGAGAGATTTGAAAGGGATGGGTGATGGGGAAGATTAGGAGGGGAGGGGTGAGGAGGAGTTTAGGAGGGGAGAGGGGGAGTTTAGAAGGGGAGGGCCAAGGGGGGAGATTTGAAAGGGATGGGTGATGGGGGAGATTAGGAGGGGAGGGGTGGGGAGGAGTTTAGGAGGGGAGGAGTGAGGGGGAGTTTAGGAGGGGAGGGGCAAGGGGGGAGATTTGAAAGGGCTGGGTGATGGGGGAGATTAGATGGGGAGGGGTGAGTTTGGATTTTAGGAAGTGTTGTACGATTAATGGGAAACAAACATTTATTGCAAAATGAGTTTCTTGTGATTTTCGAGTCATAGATCCGTTTGAAAACGTTGGAGTGGTGGAATGCAGGTGAGTTTAGGGAATGTAGGAAGGAGGAACTGTAAGAGGTGGAATTTTTATTTTAAATGAAGAGATTGGTGAGCAAGTCGAAAGCAACCTTTTAAAGAAGAAGAAGGAGAAGAAAAATGTGTTATCATATACGACAGAATACAGCACTTCAGGGGAAAGTTTAAACATTTAAAAACTAAACCGTTAAAACTATCTGGGGAAATGGGGGTGAAACACGTGGTCGAAGAACGAACAAACTAACAACTTGCCTTTGCCTCTTGGAAGGCTAATCCAACTGAAGGAAATCTCAGTTCCTTCCACCAAGCTCGGAACAAGTGTGTGTCTACCCTCAGGAGTGCCAGGAAGCACTATCTCTCCTCACTCAAGAATGAACTCTCAAACCTGTCTCCTTCCTCCAAATCCTGGTGGCGTCTGGTCAAATCCGTTTCTGGTGTTTGTTCCCCCTCCATCCCCTCCCTTACCTCAAATGGCCACACAGTTGACATCGCACGTGACAAAGCCGAATGCCTCAACTCTGTGTTTGCCTCAAAATCCTTAGTCCCAAACCCATCTCTCTCTGTTCCCACCTTTCCCAGTCGAACCAAACTGCTCCTGGACTCTGTGACCTTCTCTCCTGACAAGGTGGAGGAGTTTTTGTCAAACCTCGACTCTGATTCTGCAACTGGACCAGATGGCATCAGCCCACGGGTCCTAAAATCCTGCTCTGCCGCTCTATCTCACCCTCTCTCTGTTCTTTTCACCCTATCTTTTGCTCAATGTCATCTGCCAGCATCCTGGAAATCAGCAAACATTACCGCTTTACACAAAAAAGGTGCAAAAACAGATCCTTGCAACTACAGACCAATCAGCCTGCTCCCAATTTATCAGCAAAGTCATGGAATCCATCATTGCTTCGGATATGAAATCTTTCCTCTTCTCCAATGGCTTGATCTCTGATCATCAATTTGGTTTCAGACCAGGTCACTCGACTCTGGACATGCTGCTTCTGCTGTCTCAACAATGGATGGAGGTCCTCAATGCCAAACAGGAAATCAGAGCTGTCTCCCTTGACATATCACGTGCCTTCGATACAGTCTGGCACCCAGCTCTGCTCACCAAACTCTCCTCCTATGGTATCCATGGAAATCTCCATGCATGGCTTGCGGACTTCCTCTCTGGTCGTAGTCAACGTGTGGCCCTGAATGGATTTCTCTCATCTCCCCTTCCCGTTCAGGCTGGAGTTCCCCAAGGCAGTGTGCTGGGCCCTGTGCTTTTTCTGGTCTTTATCAATGATCTCTCCGACTCTCTGGAAAATCCTCTGTATCTCTTTGCTGATGACTCCACTCTCTGCCGCTCCATTCCTCTTCCCTCAGATCGGCAGTCTGCAGCCTCCTCACTCTCTGAAGACCTGGACAAAATCACAGACTGGTCAAACATGTGGAACATGTCTTTCAATCCTGACAAATCTCACACTCTTACTATGTCTCTCCGAAAAGATCGACTGGACAACCCTCCCATCTACTTTCTCAACAATCCTCTCCAAGAAGTTCTGTCGCTCAAGCTTTTGGGTCTCACCATCTGCCATGATCTTTCTTGGGAAAACCACATTTCCAAGCTGGCCTCCAAAGCCAGTCGCCGACTGGGCATCCTCCGTCGTGCGAAGTCCTTCCTAGGCACACCTGAGCTCCTCACCACATACAAGGCTTTCATCCGAAGCTCAATGGAATACTGTTCTCCCCTATGGGCTGGTGCTCCTGCCTCACACCTGGCTCGGCTTCACGCTGTTGAATCCAAAGCTTTCAGAATCATTGGAATCTCCCGCGATGAAGCTATCTCTGAGGGCCTTTCACTCACTCACCGCAGGCAGGTAGGTGGTCTTTCTGTCTTCTACCGACTCCTCTCCGGCCTTGCTCCCCCAGCTCTCTCTGTGCTCTGTCCCCCAAATATTCCTACAGGTCGCACAAGATCTGCCAGCCACCCTCTGATGGTTAAACTGCCGAAATCTCGGCTCTCTGCTCACCTTCACTCTTTCATTCCTCTTTTCTCCCGCCTCTGGAACAAACTCCCACACTCACTTCAATCACACTCCTCCCTCCAGGTCTTCAAAACAGCTGTTCACCACCATCTCTTATCTTCCCCCATCCAAAACCTTGATCTTTTCTACCCCCACTAATTCACCCCAGATCCACCTTGTTTGAAATTCCAACTTCTTTCCTGGAAGTCTTGGCAGTGTCCATATGTTTTATACCTCTCCCACCCCCCCCCTTCCCATGCCCCTCCCCAAAGCCCTCGCCCTCCCACAGTTCTCTCGATGTCTCCATGTCTCTCGGTCCCTGCTCTCAAATGTTGTGTTTGTGTCCTTCCCCCTCTCTCCCCATCTTGTCTACCGCTCCCGATGTTATTTGTTTTGTGTGTCTGTTTGTCTTTCTGTGTGATTAATGTTCGCTCTTTCACGAGCCTCGATCTTGTATACAAAAAAAAAAAAACAAACAAACAAAAAAACGAACAAGAACAAAGAAGGATTTTTTTTTTTGTTAGTTAAGATTTTAAACAAGGAAGTATGGGGTGAAAAGACTGGGAGAAACAGAGAACGAAAGTAATTGGAGCACAATTGACGGACCGCTGAGAGAAAAGCAAGGCCTCAAGGTAGGACATGGTACAATAAATTGCCCAATAAATAAAAACATTGCCTCAAACAGGGAACCATGACTGTCATGGGGACCACAAGGCTAACCCCCACTCTAGTAGGGAAAATGGCCTTTAAAATGCATGTTGTTGTTGTTGTGTGTGTGTGTGTGTGTGTGTGTGTGTGAGTGTGTGTATGTGTGTGTGTGTGTGTGTGTGTGTGTGTGTGTGTGTGTGTGTGTGTAGCTATTGGGCTTTTCCTGCTCTACCTGTCTAGTGCGTTGCCATACGGGACAAAGGATAGATCACCAGGTCTCACACACAGGGGAATTAGCATAATCCCTACTCTAGTTAGCACAAGGATCATCCTTGTATAATCACAAAGATACACTTAATCTGACATCCGGGCTAGACAGGCCCCTGCTTACGTACATCGAGATGGGTCTTCTTCTTCACGACAGTGGGAGTATGATACCTACAAAGCTCTACCTGATCTATATATCACTCTACCCCAAAATTCATAACAATACACACATACACACATACACAAATACACACATACACACATACATACATACATACATACATACTACACTCCATTGCTCCATCATATAGAGATTCAGTTCCAAAAGCCAATTTTAAATTATAAACGGTAAAAAAGTTTACGACCCAGCGCATGCACAGTCGAAAAGCGGGTTATTAAATAAATGAAGTTAAAATATAAATTAAAAAACGAAACCTTTATGACATTCGATTTATCCGGGTTGCTGCACAACGCATACTTTGTACAACTTTGTTATGAAATTTAAATTTGTTTTTTTAATTAAATACTTTCTTGGCATTTTCTTGAAAACCAGAAATGCTGTTTTCAATATGGATGTTTGTATTGTGGCGGACACGATGGCTCGCTGGCATGATGACATCATTCTGCACACCAAGAGGGTGTCGGCCACGCCCGAGGGGTAGGCGTGGCCTCGGGATATACACGGGGCTCACAGCCCTGAGCACGGCAGTGCTATAGTTTGATCCTTCGAATAAAGACGCTTTTGGTTACGTACGTTGTTGCTTCCTTTATTGGCAAGACAAGTCGTGCGCATAGCACCGCACTACATTGGTGACCTCCGACTAGTTCAGCCGACGCTGACCTACAGAACGCGCCATGACAAGCAGCAACGCGGTAGCGGTGAAACTCCCTGAGTTTTGGGAGGCTCAGGCTGAGATATGGTTCATGCAGGCCGAAGCTCAGTTCCAGCTTCGAGGCATAACGGCGGACGAGACGCGCTATTTCCACGTCATCGCCGCCCTCGGGCCCGGCACAGCCGCCCGAGTCGTGTCCGTCCTGCGGAACCCACCGGCCGACCACAGGTACGAGGCGCTCAAGCGTCGCCTCATCGCCACGTTCGGCCTCACAGAGGACGAACGGGCCGACCGTCTCCTGGACCTTCCCGACCTCGGCGACACGCGACCATCGGTCGGAATGGACCACATGCTGTCGCTACTGGGGGACAAAGCACCGGATTTTTTTTTATTCCGGGCGCTCTTTTTATGCCAGCTACCGGCCCAGGTACGCCTCGCGTTGGCCGGTTCCAAAATAAAGGAACCCCGCACGCTGGCCGTCGAGGCCGACAAGTTTTTCGCGGCGTGTGACATGCGGGTGAGTTTCGGTGCGGCCGTCGTGGATCCCGGGGCTGATGCTGATGCACCACACCTCGTGGATCCCGAGGCTGATGCACACCTCGTGGCCGCCACCACACCCCGCCCACCACCACCGCGAAAGCCGCGGCCTCCGCCACACCCACCACAAGCCTGGTGCCATTTCCACGCCAGGTTCGGCCACAAGGCAAAGAAGTGTTGCCCGCCGTGCTCGTTCGGCAAGTCGGGAAACGCCCGGGCCAATGCTCGATAGCGGCTTTGAGCGTCGGCCTTTCCGGCAGCCTTCTTTTTAGAACGAACACCTTGTCCGGGCGCCGCTTCCTATGCGACACAGGTGCACAGGTGAGCGTTATCCCTGCCTCTACGTCCGACAAGCGAACAGCGGGCCGGGGCCCCACGTTGCTTGCAGCCAACGGAACACCCATACGCATGTTCGGGAAGCGCTGCCTCTCCCTGCGGTTCGGAGGGAAACGCTTCAAGTGGTCGTTCGTAATCGCCGGAGTGCCCATGGCATTGCTCGGTGCAGACTTCCTCTGTGCAAACGGGTTGTTGGTAGACGTGAAGAACAGACGCCTCGTCCAGGCCGAAACGTTCAGCTCGCTTGCTTGCGCGCTGAGCAGCTCGTTGAGCGGCTCACTGAGCGGCTCACCGAGCGGCTCGCCAAGCGGCTTGCCGAGCGGTTCGGTCCCGGCGAGGTTGGTTTGTACGCTTCCGGCAGCGGATGAGTTCACCCGCCTCCTCGCCAGTTTCCCGGCCCTCACGCAGCCCACCTTCTCGGCGGTGGCCGTGAAGCACGGTGTGGAACATCACATACCCACCGTCGGGCCACTGGTCTACGCCCTGGCCCGCCGCCTCGAACCGACGAAGCTCGCGGTGGCGAGAGCGGAGTTCGCTACGCTGGAGTGGCTGGGCATCGTGCGGCGCTCCAAGAGTGCTTGGGCATCGCCGCTACACATCGTGCCGAAGCCTGGCGGGGGATGGTGGCCGTGCGGGGACTACCGCCGCCTCAACGATGCCACCACCCCCAACCGTTACCCGGTCCCCCACATCCAAGACTTTTCCGCCCGGTTGGCAAAAATGTCCTGCTTCTCTAAGGTGGACCTCATACGCGGCTACCACCAGGTCCCCGTCAGGCCGGAGGACATCCAGAAGACGGCCGTCATTACGCCATTCGGCCTCTTTGAGTTCCTTCGGATGCCCTTCGGTTTGAAGAATGCGGCTCAGGCGTTCCAACGTCTGATGGACAGCGTCTTGCGCGACCTGGATTTCGTCTACGTCTACCTGGACGACATCCTCGTCGCAAGCGCGTCCCGTGAAGAGCACCTCCGCCATCTCCGCGCGCTCTTCGAACGCCTGGGCCAGCATGGCCTGATCGTGAACCCCGCCAAGTGCCGGTTCGGCATCGCCGAGATCGACTTTTTGGGGCACCGCGTCACCAGGCACGGGGCCATCCCCTTACCAGCAAAGGTGGAGGCGGCCAAGGGGTTTCCGCGCCCCCGCACGATCAGGGGGCTCCAGGAGTTCCTGGGCATGGTGAACTTTTACCATCGGTTCCTGCCCCACGTCGTCCAGCTCCTGCGCCCCCTGCACGAGGCCCTCCGGGGGAAGCCGGGCAAAGGTGACGTCGTTTGGACCGAGCAGATGGACGCGGCGTTCGCGGGCGCGAAGCTCGCCTTGATTAACGCCACCATACTCGCGCACCCGGCGCCCGATCGCCCTCACCACCAACGCGTCGGACTAAGCGGTGGGCGCGGTGCATGAGCAATGGGTGCGTGGAGCTTGGCAACCGCTGGCGTTTTTCAGCCGGCAGCATCGCCCGCACGAACGCCGGTACAGTACCTTCGACCGCGAGTTGCTCGGGCTTCACCTGGCGGTCAGGCACTTTCACCATCTGCTCGAGGGCCGTTCGGTCACGGCCTTCGTCGACCACAAGCCCCTGGTCTTCGCGATGGCCAAGGTCACTGAGCCGTGGTCGGCCCGGCAGCAGCGTCACCTCTCGGCCGTGTCCGAGTACACAACGGACATCCGGCACGTCACGGGGAAGGACAACCCGGTGGCGGATTGCCTTTCCCGGTCCGTCGCCCACGCGGTCCACCTCGGCATGGACTATGACCGGATGGCGGCGGGCCAGACCACCGACCCTGACGTCCAGGCCTTGCGGACCGCCGTCACGTCACAAAATGGGCACGAAGGCCTCCCAGAGGCTGGTCGCCGACAAGTTCGTCTGGCATGGCCTCCGGAAGGTCGTCCGCGATTGGACCAGGACGTGCCTCGCGTGCCAGCGCGCGAAGGTGCACCGCCACACCCAGGCCCCGTTGGCCCCGTTTACGGTGCCCGAACGTCGGTTCGACCACGTTCACGTGGACTTGGTGGGACCTCTGCCCCCCTCGCGGGGTTTCACCCACGTCCTCACCATGGTGGACCGCACCACCCGGTGGCCGGAGGCCGTGCCTTTGGCGGCGACGACGGTGGCGGATGTCGCGCAGGCGTTCATCGCCACCTGGGTTGCCCGGTTCGGCGCCCCCTCGGACATCTCGTCCGACCGCGGCCCCCAGTTCACCTCAGAGCTCTGGGGGGCGGTCGCGCGGGGGCTCGGTGTACGGCCTGTGCGAGCGTTTCCACCGCTCCTTAAAGGCCGTGCTCCGGGCCACCCTCCGCGACGGCGGCTGGGTCGACAGGCTCCCCTGGGTCCTGCTGGACCTCCGGACGGCGCCCAAGGACGATCTGCGCGCATCCGCGGCGGAGTTGGTATTCGGACAACCGCTGCGGGTGCCGGGCGAGTTCCTCCCCGACTCCACGGCACCATGGTCCGCGGCGCAGCAGCGCTCCGCACTGCAGGACACCGCCCAGAGGTTCGCCCCGGTGCCGACGGCGCACCACGGGCGCTCGCCAACGCACGTCGCCCCGGAGCTTCGCACGGCGGAGTACGTGTTCGTCCGACACGACGCCCACCGGACACCTCTGCGGCCCCCGTACGACGGGCCCTTCAGCGTGCTGGAGACCGGGGTGAAGCACTTCACCCTGGACATTGGCGGTACTCCTGACCGCGTTTCCGTGGACCGCCTCAAACCGGCCCACCTCGACGTGGACCACCCCCCGCCAGTGGCTCAGCCCCCGCGTCGGGGCCGCCCCCCGGCGGGCGGACTCCCGGCACCGCCCAACCCCGCCGGCACGCCGCCCCCCGGCCCCGCACCCATCCCAGGGGCAGCCGGTGGCATCCCGGCTATTCAGGCGCCACCAGCCGCCAGAGGGCGCTTCGGCCGGGTCATCCGTTTGCCCCGCAAACTGACCCTTCAGGTGCGCGGGAATTCTGGGGGGGCGCGTGTGGCAGACACGATGGCTCGCTGGCGCGATGACATCATTCCGCGCACCAAGAGGGTGTCGGCCACGCTCGAGGGGTAGGCGTGGCCTCGGGATATACACGGGGCTAACGTAACAGCTCCGAGCACGACAGTGCTATAGTTTGATCCTTCGAATAAAGACGCTTTTGGTTACGTACGTTGTTGCTTCCTTTTAAGACAAGTCGTGCGCATAGCACCGCACTACAGTATCGAGTATCTAGACGTAGGTATTAGGAATGTCCTTTCTGTGCGCCGTCGTTTTTAATCACAAGTCCAAAGGCATAACTTTTTGTCATTAAAACCTTTAAATTGACGTGATGCGGTGTAAATAATAATGTAATGTCATTAACGTTTAGGTGGAAAGACGTCATGTCCGTTACGTTGGTTTGACCAATGGAGTGCCCTTATACTGAAATCGCAGTACAAGAAGACCGTTGCTGATTGGCTGCGTAATGTCAACGATCCGATGATTTCCTGAAGATGGTTTGGGAGTAAAACGCGACATATTGCGCTGTTTTGAACCTAGGAGTGTTGAGTGATGGTCGAATAAGGAGCAGAGTGACGGTCACAGTCCACCATGGATGTGAAAGCACCTTTAAACGTGTTTACCAAGTTGAGCGATCACAACACGGAAGCCTTGACAGGTAGGCACATATCAAACATTAGCGGATGTTCGAATGACCCACAATACCTGTTCGGCTGAATGAAGTGTCATCCATTATTAATCAACGATGGCTTCACGATTCCGTGACCTGCTTTCTTTTCCATCTTGTATCCACTCGCCCTAAAACTCCGCTGCAGGAAAGTTGGCGCCATCTCCACGCAGCGGACATCGTTGCATCGCCGATGCAGGCAACCTGTTCGTCTTCGGTGGATACAACCCGGACTACGAGGAGTCTGGCGGTGGCGGTAACGCGGCGTTCCCCTTGTTTCGTGAACTGTGGCGTTTTCACTTTGCCACGAGAAGCTGGCAGCGACTTGAGACTGAGGGCTATACACCCAAGGAGCTTGCGTCGATGTCCAGTGAGTGTTACGTTACGATCTCGATGTACAGTGAGTGTTACGATCTCGATGTACAGTGTGTTACGATCTCGATGTACAGTGAGTGTTACGATCTCGATGTCCAGTGAGTGTTACGATCTCGATGTCCAGTGAGTGTTACGATCTCGATGTACAGTGAGTGTTACGATCTCGATGTACAGTGAGTGTTACGATCTCGATGTCCAGTGAGTGTTACGATCTCGATGCACAGTGCGTTACTATCTCGATGTACAGTGAGTGTTACTATCTCGATGTACAGTGAGTGTTACGATCTCGATGTACAGTGAGTGTTACTATCTCGATGTACAGTGAGTGTTACTATCTCGATGTACAGTGAGTGCTATTATCTCAATGTACAGTGAGAGTCACTGTCTCGATGTCCAGTGAGTGTCACTCTCTCGATGTCCAGTGAGTGTTACGATCTCGATGTACAGTGAGTGTTACTATCTCGATGTACAGTGAGTGCTATTATCTCGATGTACAGTGAGTGTTACGATCTCGATGTACAGTGAGTGTTACGATCTCGATGTACAGTGCGTTAATATCTCGATGTACAGTGAGTGTTACTATCTCGATGTACAGTGAGTGTTACGATCTCGATGTACAGTGAGTGTTACTATCTCGATGTACAGTGAGTGTTACGATCTCGATGTCCAGTGAGTGTCACTGTCTCGATGTACAGTGAGTTACGATCTCGATGTACAGTGAGTGCTATTATCTCGATGTACAGTGAGTGTTACTATCTCGATGTACAGTGAGTGCTATTATCTCAATGTACAGTGAGAGTCACTGTCTCGATGTTCAGTGAGTGTAACTATCTATGTACAGTGAGTGTTACTATCTCGAGGTACAGTGAGTGTTACTATCTCGAGGTACAGTGAGTGTTACTATCTCGATGTACAGTGAGTGTTACGATCTCGATGTACAGTGAGTGTTACTATCTCGATGTACAGTGAGTGTTACTATCTCGATGTACAGTGAGTGTTACTATCTCGATGTACAGTGAGTGCTATTATCTCAATGTACAGTGAGTGTCACTGTCTCGATGTCCAGTGTGTCACTGTCTCGATGTCCAGTGAGTGTCACTGTCTCGATGTCCAGTGAGTGTCACTGTCTCGATGTCCAGTGAGTGTCACTGTCTCGATGTCCAGTGAGTCACTGTCTTGATGTCCAGTGAGTGTCACTGTCTCGATGTCCAGTGAGTGTCACTGTTTTGATATCCAGTGAGTGTCAGTCTCGATGTCCAGTGAGTGTCACTGTCTCGATGTACAGTGAGTGTTACGATCTCGATGTACAGTGAGTGTTACTATCTCGATGTACAGTGAGTGTTACGATCTCGATGTCCAGTGAGTGTCACTGTCTCGATGTACAGTGAGTTGCGATCTCGATGTACAGTGAGTGCTATTATCTCGATGTACAGTGAGTGCTATTATCTCAATGTACAGTGAGAGTCACTGTCTCGATGTCCAGTGAGTGTCACTGTTTTGATGTCCAGTGAGTGTCACTGCTTTGATGTCCAGTGAGTGTCACTGCTTCAATGTCCAGTGAGTCCGTTTTGATGTCCAGTGAGTCAGTTTTGATGTTCAGTGAGTGTCAGTTTTTATGTCCAGTGAGTGTTACCTCATCGATGTACAGTGAGTGTCACTGCTTCGATGTCCAGTGAGTGTCACTGTTTTGATGTCCAGTGAGTGTTACCTCATCGATGTCCAGTGAGTGTTACCGTCTTGATGTCAACCTTTTGTCCTAAACGAGTGGACTCGTTTTAATGCTTGTATCCGAGTCATGTTGTCAATAGATCACATGCCAGATGTACTCCTATCCCACTGCAGTGGTGTTGCATCGAAATAACCTGCTGACGTTTGGTGGCACCGGTGTTCCTTTTGGCGAGAGTAGCAGCAACGATGTGAGAGTATGTCAACTTGGTGCACGCCGATGGTCACTCATTGAGGGTCATGGGCACAAGCCCAGCAAGATCTATGGCCAGGTAAGGATTGGTCCAGCAAGTATACACTCATGAACATGTTTATTGGACAGGAGTCTTAAAGGAAGACTCCAGACCCCAAATTTTTTTTTTAGTTAAATGCTTATATACATAATCTTTGATCAGTACATGACAACATCATCTAAAAAAAAAAAAAATCAACCCGCGAAGTCGTTTCCTTGTAATCCGACCTTAAATGCGCTAATAATGGACCATTGACGAAAACGCTTCTGCAAATCTTAGACCACGTGCCCATGCACAGTATGACGTCACACGAGGTGATCCGGGAAGCCGGAAATACTTTACAAATGGTTTACAATACAATACAATAGTGTGGAGTGTTTCTATTCTAGTTATATTGTCCTGCATATCGGATTCTAAATGGTTTATAGTTGTGTTTTGTACGGGTGCAGCAAAGTCTCGGAGCCTTTTGTGCGAACACTGCATGAATTCCCGAAAGATGTTGGTTTGGCGGATGTGCTGGTTTGGCGGAGGTGTTGGTTTGGTGGCTTGTCATTGTACAATACTGTAAAGGTTTGTCACTGTACGATACTGTAAAGGTTTGTCACTGTATGATACTGTAAAGGTTCGTCAATGTGTGATACTGTAAAGGTTCGTCACTGTGTGATACTGTAAAGGTTCGTCACTGTGCCCCATTAAAGTATGTACGCAAACATAAATTGAGAGATTATGAACCCCCCTTTCATTCAAGAAAAAAAATGGTATTATAATCATAAACACAGGCTCGAATGCGAGTGTACTGTCACTGTGTGACCCTAAAGACACTTGCAATGCATAGGCCTAGGCCTACACTAAATCGTAAATGACGTTTGTGTCATGTATAAAATGTGGGCTATTCCCCCCCCTCCCGGGATGCGAGCATAATTGTTTATGTAGCGACTTATTTCGGGGTCTAGCGGAACATGCCTGCCATAAATATAAATAAATTGGACAAAATTCTACGAAACGCCGATGTACAGTGACGAGTGCATTTGTACACTACACTCAGTAGCTGCAGCCTGCGTGTCTGTGGCTACGCCATGATACAGGCACAAGGCGATCGGGTTTTTACTGTTTTATCGATCAAACAAAGTCACTACTGCAATAACACTCGCTTGATATAAATATTCCTCGCATATTTAACCGAAACTATCAACAAGTAGGCTAGCCCAACACGTACCAGTAATCTAAATCTGCGAGCCGTTCAGCATCATCTTCATCGTTTTCCACTTCGACCTCCATATTGGCCTCTGGATCTTCGTCGGCTTATTCCGGCTCAAACTGATATGGTTGAACACCAAATTCTCTCAGTTCTATATCAAATTCTTCTACAATACTTTCCTCAGCCTCTGATACGTATTCATCGGCTGAAAAGTCCGACAGATCGGAGGAAATATCGAGCGATTCGGAGTCCGAAACTTCTTCTTCTGCCATGTCTGCCATGTTTATGCACTGTGTGCACCGCGATCAGCTGAGATCTATACCTCGTGTGACGTCACAGTGACATCACAAGGATTCCAGAACTAGCTTTTTTTTTTAATCGTGCCTTTTTAAAAACGCATTTTACGACTAATTTAGCGTCGAATTTTTTTTTCTTTTTAAAAATTAAACATTACCTAATTCTAAAGATTTAAATAATTAAAATTTTTTGTGGGTCTGGAGTCTTCCTTTATTGGAACACTGTTAAATAATTATTATTTTTCCCATTCCAATAATGTTGGAGGATATTCCATACAAAGCACCATGCATACATTCTTTGATTGGATGCATTTGGTCCTCACAATCATATCCAGATGCATTTGGTCCTCATAATCATATCCAGATGCATTTGGTCCTCATAATCATATCCAGATGCATTTGGTCCTCATAATCATATCCAGATGCATTTGGTCCTCATAATCATATCCAGATGCATTTGGTCCTCATAATCATATCCAGATGCATTTGGTCCTCATAATCATATCCAGATGCATTTGGTCCTCATAATCATATCCAGATGCATTTGGTCCTCATAATCATATCCAGATGCATTTGGTCCTCATAATCATATCCAGATGCATTTGGTCCTCATAATCATATCCAGATGCATTTTTAGGTCATCTTCCTCTGAATACTCGAATAGATGAACTTGTAAAATGAGTCGTGATCTCCGGTCGTCCGTCCGTTAACGTTTTTGCTATTTTTGCTACTGCTCTTGTATCACCAGGCTGATTGTTCTGAAACTTGGCGCATCTCTTATTATAATAGAGCAAACGTATATGGTTATGTCACGTATATCGTTATGTCGTTATGTCTGTTTGTTTGTTTATATGCGACAATAACGTCTTCTTCTTCTTCAAATAAAATTAACACCCTCTTAATTACGTTTAGACTGCTGAGACCCCTCAGACCTTTGACGTCCCTTTATTCCCCCCCCAAGACCCTTAAGACCACCAAGACCCCTGAAGACCCAAAATACCCTTAAAGACCCTGAAGACTCCAAAGACCCGAAAGACCCAAAGACCCAAAATACCCTTGAAGGTGCAGAGGCTCAAAAAGACTCTGAAGACGCAAATGGGCCCAAAGACCCAAAATACCCGAAGACATAAAATGCCAAAAACACCCCGAAGACCCAAAACACCCTTAAAGGCCTAGATGATCCAAAAGACCCTGAAGACCCAAAACACCATAAAGACCCAAAATTCACCGAAATGGTCAAAGATGCCTATCCTTCTGAAACGACATGTGGTGAGGCGCGTGGAGCGTGCTGAGTCACGCCAGTGGATACAATAAAGGAGCCCGCACAAGCGCTCATGCTTCAATTTTTCGATTTCCAGATCATGGGGGATCCGGGGGGAGGGAGGGTTACCCCCAAAAATTTGGATCCCTACTCCCTTATTTACCAACCGATGCTCTGAAACAAGATACACCCCTTCTCCTCGATGGTCCGCAGGATCGCTCGGTCTTAGATTTTTTTATTTCGTATTTTTCGAATTCGGATCATGGGGGCTCGCATTGGGTGGTGGGTTAACTCCCGAAACTTCGGATCCTGACTCATTTTTTATTTACCTACCAATTGTGAGTGTCACTGTTTTGATATCCAGTGAGTGTCACTGTTTTGATATCCAGTGAGTGTCACTGTTTTGATATCCAGTGAGTGTCACTGTATCACAAAGCCGTCACAAAGCCAGCGAGTGTCACTGAGGGCAGCGAGAGCTTACCTGCACAGCCAAAGCAGCACATGGGTTTTCCGATCCCCACAACAAATAGACGTACAAAATCGGCAAAGCCACAATGCAACAATTAAAATGTAACAAATAATGGTTTAATAAAAATAATGCAGGCAAAAAAATGAATGCACAGTAAACTAAAATTCCTATATTGTGGATCCTCCATTCAGACACATTTACACACACAGGGAGAAATAAATGAAACTAATAATGTGTGTGTAATGTTAGCTGGTACTCAGCTCTGGCGTCCTTGACCGTCCGGGGTCGTCCAAGATCCCGCTTCCCTGCGAGGGAAAACACGCGTTGGTGCGAAGTCGCGTTCACCGCCAACCGCCGACACGAAGCGACCAGGCCCGAGCTCCTCCCTCGTCCTTCCTGCTCTGCTGCACCGAGCACCGACGTTCCTTTCAGGCGTACACGACACCAAGCACAGCCGTCACAAAGCCAGCACCAAGGAGACGAAAGGATGCGTCCGCTTCCACCAGCCAGGAACAGTGAGAGGGAAATACGTCTGCTCGCGACGAAGCCCAGACCAGGAGGGAGAGAATAAAATGCATCTTCCTAAGAGAGAGAGGAGAGAGGAGAGAGGAGAGAGGAGAGAGGAGAGAGGAGAGACGAGAGTGCATCCACCTGCAATCAAACCCAGCGCAAGACAGAGCGAAAATGGCGGGACGTGCTGGAATGTTCTCTCTGACATCACCCGCACTCCAATCAAAGAGCGCCATTGCATCAGTCTATGGCTATCAATCATTCCTTTCGGGCGGGCCTCACGGCCTTCTTCATGCCCCTTGAGATGACTCGGCTGGGTGGCGTCAGTGGTAGAATTTCCAAATCCGGTCGGCGGCTATGTTATTTAATTGTAGGCGCTGATCTGAGTCTGATGTAATTGTAGGCTGGTGTTGTAAGTGTCATAAGGAACGAAGGGAAAACCACAGAGGCGACGACATACAAGGAATCTACCCTTACACCCTAACTAATTAGCATAGCTCCACCCCTCGCATGGAGACAAATGTACACTTACGCGACATCCGGCCCGACTTAGTTACAGGAACGTTTATTCTTCTTCGTGACATTCGGCGCACACTTCCCCATACAATCTACCTGGACTAATGTATTCCATTGCCTACCCCCATAAACAGATCTCGCGAGATCTTGCCGCCGTGGGCACGGTTTGTCGAAGCTGTACACGCTCTCCACCTTTTCGAAGTTAAGTAATTGTTCACAATTGTATTTTTGTCGAAACTGTATTTATATTTCGGTGTGTATCCCATAGTGTGTCCCTCGGAAGATTCTCGGTGCTAATCTTTCATACAACAACAACAACAGGCATTTTAAAGGCCATTTTCCCTGCAAGAGCGGGGGTTAGCCTTGTGGTCCCCATGACAATCTTCTCCATTTTGCCCTATTTTCTGCATCTCCCCTTGTTAACCCCCTTGCCCGCATTTCTTCTTCGACCATCTTTAGCCAAGTCTTTCTTGGTCTTCCCCGTCCTCTATTTCCTTCTACATTCATTTCCATCACTCTTCTCAACCAGTCACGTTCATCCTTCCTCAAAACAATGACGAAACCATCTCAAAGTGTTTCTCTTCACAGCATCCATCACAGGCTCTATTCCCATCATCTTTCGTAATTCATCATTTGTCTTCCTCTCTCTCAACGATACTCCACACATCCACCGAACCATTCGCATTTCCACCCTTTCCAGCCTTCATTGCTGCTCTACGTTCATTACCCATGTCTTACCCATGTCTCGCTCCCATAAATCATAACACTTCTCACACATGCACCATACACCTTTCCCTTCAGCTTCAACGACACTCCCCTCCTCGTCAGCGCGCCACTCAGTTCCCGATACTGCTTCCATGCACATCTCACTCTTGCAACCGTTGCCGAGTCTGATCCACCTTCTCCATTCAGCATGTCTCCTAGGTAACAAAATGTTTTCACACCTTCCAGCTTCACGGCGTCTCCAAGATCCAACTCAACATTTCCTCCATCTGCAGCTCCCTCTGTGCACACCTTACACTTGAATGTAGCTGCCACACTGGTTAATGACGCTCTCAAACCACTACATTTTTGATGAACCCACTCAGCGCACATTGTACATTGAATGGAATTCACTCCGACACCCTTCCTGCACACAGCACACGGCCACTTCCCAGTTCTTTCCACCTCACCACATGCTTTACCACTTGCCATCACCTTCGTTTTTCCGATATTCACCTTCAGACCTTTTGTCTCCACGCATTCCTTCCACTTGTTCATCTTTTCCTTCAGTCCATCCATACTTTCTGCAATCAACACCAGATCATCTGCATACAACAACTCCCACGGTAAACCCTCCTTTACGTTCCGAGCCAGCACCTCCATCACAGCTAAAAATAGTAGTGGACTTCGTACCGACCCCTGATGCACTCCCACCTTCACCTCAAACTCACCACTGTTCCCGTACTTCGTCCTTACAGCTGTGCGCGCTCTTTTGTACATTGCCATCACTACTCTGATCAACCATTCCTCCACTCCTAACTTCCTCAATGCCCATGTCACTATTTCACGTGGAACCCTATCGAATGCTTTCTCCAGATCAACAAACCCAAGAAACAACTTCTTCCTCTTCTCCATGTACTTCTCCTGCAACTGCCTCACAATAAAAAGCACGTCTGTCGTTCCTCTTCCTGGCATGAATCCAAACTGCATTTCGTCGATCTTCACTTTCTTCCTTATCTTCCTCTCCAACACCCTTTCCAATACCTTCATTCCATGCTCCAATAACTTTATCACTCGATACGAGCCACAGTCCAGAGGGTCACGTTTCCCCTTGTATAGAGGGACAAGGGTACTCAGTTCCCAATTCACTGGAATGCGGCCTTCTTTCACCACCAGATTACAGATCTCTGTCATTCTCTTCACACCCCAACTTCCTGCTGCCTTCAACATATCTCCCACAACTCCCGTCGGCCCTCCCGCTTTTCTACTCTACATTGCTTTTATCGCTTCCTCAACTTCCTTCTCGGTTATCTTCTCTGCCGGTCCTAAAACTGGGTTACTCATTATGTTGCCATCCCATTCATTCTCTGCATTCAACAGTATTTCCATATATCTCTTCCATCTTCCTTTAAATCCGTCTGGGTCCACAACGATTTGTCCCACTTCATCCTTCAAGCAACTCACCCCCATCACATCACACCTCTCTTTCGCTATCTGCTTTGCAATCCTGAATACTGCTCTTTGACCCTCTTCCAAATCCAAGCGTTCTCCGAACATTTCCTACATGCCTCCTGCGCCTTTGCTACCTCTTTATTTGCAGCCTTCTTGGCTGCCTTATCACTTTCATGCTCTGCCTTTTCTGCCCCCATACCCTTCGCCTTCTGCCACTCCTTGAACACTCTTCCTCTTCTCGGCAATCCTCTTTCCAACTTCATCATCCCACCACCATGTTTCCTAGTGCCTCAGTGGTCCTTTTGTCCATCCACATTCCACATACCTCACCAATGGCTCCCAACAGACTATCTTTCATTGACATCCAACCACTTTCAAGCTCAACCACATCCTCTACCCTACTCAGCCTCTCTTTTAATGCCTCCCTTACTGTCACCTCTTTCAACCTCCACACCTTCATTCTCGGTTGGACTTACCCCGCCGAGCTCTCCTCGCACCTTTCACCCTTATGTCGCAGACAAACAAGTGGTGCTGTGAAACAGCCTCCTCCCCTGGGATCGCCTTTGTGTCCCGGAGGTGCCCCCTATCTCGCCTACGCACCATCAGGTAGTCAATGGTTGTCGTCGACCCACCTGACGTGTATGTAACAAGCTTATTATCCTCTTTCTGGAACTGAGTATTACAAATCAACAAATCAGTTCCATCAGCAAACTCCAAAATCCTTTCACCTTCTCCATTTCTCACACCATATCCGTAACCCTCATGAACTCCCTCAAAACCATCCATACTCCTTCCCACATGTCCATTTAGGTCTCCTCCAACCCAAACAACTTCCTCATCTTTCACGTTTTCCATCAGCTTCTCTGTCGCACACCACAACTTGTCCTTCTCTTCATCGCTTCGACCAACCTGCGGAGCATATCCCGAGATGACGTTCACCAAGAGCTTTCCAATCATCATTTTTACCATCATCAACCTATCACTCACTCTAGTCACACTCACCACACTGTCTACAAACTCATCAGAAAACAGGACACCAACACCATTCATGCCCTCCGGGCACCCTTGCCACACAAACTTGTATTTCTGTCCCTGCCTACCCTTCACCATTCTCACACCACTTCACTTCCATCTCGTCTCTTGCACACAACATATGTCCACTCTTCTTCTGGCCAATACTTCCACCACTTCTCCTGATCTCCCTGTCATTGTCCCTACATTCCATGTCCCAAACCTCAGAAACTGATATCCACTTCGGGCTGTACCCTGCCCATATGTAGTTGTAATTGTCTTGGTTCTCTTTTTGAGGCAATGTTTTTCTGGCCGGATGCCATTCCTGATGCCAACCCTCTTAGTCGCCTCTTACGACACGCAGGGATACGGTGTACCTATTCTAAACCAGGGTACACGCCGGGAAACGTTTAAAACATGGAAATTCTGGGGGGGGGGGGGGGGGGGTGGCCTCAGCACCACGGCTACGGGGGCCCGGTCCTCACCACCACAGCGGCCCGGTCAGCACCACACCACGTCGTCCCGGAGCCTGGCGCGAAGTCCAAGGACATCAGCCCATCATCCGAAAGCAGCTCCGGTTGGACACTACTTTTGGTAGATCCTTGTAAATCTGCTTCACAAAATCCAGGAAACGGTGAATCTGGTCGGCTCGTCTTTGGTGAGTGGTCCTTGGTTTAAAACTGCTTGTAGACCGACAGAGAATCCACAGTTGTTCAAAGGCTGGATACAGGAAGGACCTGTAAATGGCTATGCACACTCGACTCGTCAGCCTGGTCTCGGATGCCCGTGCTCAGCCCACAGGTCCAGCAATTCAGTCCATATGCCTGCGATCCAGAATAACATCTGCTGAGCCTGGATCAGTCGATCTGTCCTTGAGCTTTTTATATCACAAATAGGTGTTCCCGGAAGGAGAGGAGAAGCCGAATCACGACCATACAACAAAATGAGCGTGCATGGCGCGCCCTCTGCTGTCATCGTTGGCCTTCATTCACAACGAGCCAGACGAGGTGAGCAGCATGAAACATCCTCACCCCATTTTCAATGTTGTGACAACTGAAGACCTGATGAAGTCTTTCAGGATTATACTGCGCTTTGCTGCCCAGAAGACCTTTCATACCTGTATAATACCTGTAATCTTTTATACCTGTATAAAAAAATCGTCAGTTATTTTGTGCCGCGTTTTTTTGCGACCTCGTACCTTTACTTGTTTCCGACCTTGAGGCTTTGTTTTCTCTCAGCGGTCGATTGTGGTCCATTTACTTTTTCTTTCAGTTTTTCCTCGTCTTTTCGCCCCATACGTCCTTGTTTAAAATCTTAACTAAAAAACAAAACAAAAAAAACAATTTCCTTCTTTGTTCTTATTCGTTCGTTCGTTCTTCGACCACGTGTTTCACCCTCATTTCCCCAGGTAGTTTTCAATGCTCAATTTAAAAATGTTTAAACTTTCCCCTGAAGTGCTGTATTCTGTCGTATATTATAAACAATTTTTCTTCTTCTTCTTTAAAAGGTTGCTTTCGACTTGCTCACCAAATCTATTCATTCCAAAAAAAAATTCC
The DNA here is from genome assembly GCF_964187855.1 of Myxine glutinosa. NCBI lineage: Eukaryota > Metazoa > Chordata > Myxini > Myxiniformes > Myxinidae > Myxine > Myxine glutinosa. The sequence goes on along the minus strand of NC_136264.1, from coordinate 8,311,874 downwards.
ATCTCTTGCAGTTCCTTTTTCCTACATTCCCTAAACTCACCTACACTCCACCCCACCCCCCCAAAACCCCCCTCCAGCGTCCTGAAACGTATCTCTGACTCGAAGGTCGCAATAACCTCATTTTGCAATAAATGTTCGTTTCCCATTAATCGTACAACACTTTCTAAAATCCAAGCTCACCCCTCCCCTCCAAATCTTCCCCATCACCCATCCTTTTCAAATCTCCCCCCTTGCCCCTTCTCTCCTAAACTCCCCCCGCACTCCTCCCCTCATAAACTCCCCCCTCACCCCTCCCCTCCAAATCTCCCCCATCTCCCATCCCTTTCAAATCTCCCACCTTGCCCCTTCCCTGCTAAACTCCCCTCTAACCCCTCCCCTCATAAACTCCTCCTCACTCCTCCCCTTCAAATCTCCTCACCCTCATATTTTCTCCATTTCCCCCCCTCTCACCCCTCCTCCTCAAAGCGTCCTCCCCGCTTCTTTCCCCTTCCAACTCTCACCTCCATCTCCCCCAACTTTCTTCCTCGCTCTGCCCCCCCCTCAAATAACACCTCACTGTGCCTCACCCAAACACCATCAAACCTTTTGTCCACCCCATCCTTCCCTTTCTCCGAGCTATTCTGAAATCTGACACACTTTCAACAGCTCTCCCTACCCCTTCCTCCTCTTCCACATATTACCCTACCCCTCTCCCCCCCCCCCCCATTCTGTATCTGATGCTCCCCCTTCCTCTCTTCGTTAACGGTATGGACCTCAAACATCCGGGGCCTTTGCTCAAACCTGATTGATCTCTCCATTCAGGTTGCTTTTGATAAACCAGACTTGATCTGCTTAACAAACTTTCCTCCTTCATGATGTCTCTGATTCCTTAATATCTCTCCCGGGTTACTCCCTCCTCTGGTATGATAGACCTGAGCCTCGTCCTGGAGGTGGGGTTGCTATCTTTATCAAAAACTCTCTTCCTCACTCACCCTGCACTGCCCTCTCTCCACCTCACCCCCAGGAGTACCTCTGGCTATGGCTTCCACTTCGCTCCCACATTTTGTTCATATGTGTGTTGTACCGTCCACCAAACAGTGATGACTCAATCTACATCTCGCTGTCTGATAATATGGACCAACTTCTATCTACTCATCCCAACTCTCTCTTCCTCATATGTGGTGATTTCATTTGTCACCATGCCAGTTGGCTGGGTGTGGGTACCTCTCTCACCAGCCATGGCTCCTCAGCAAAGGACTCATGCGACTCACTGGGACTGACACAATCTGTCAATTTCCCGACCCGGATCTCAGTCAACGGAGCATCTTCTCTTCTAGACTTGGTTATGACTAACTTCCCGGCAAATGTCTGCTGCTCTTCGTCTGCTCCAATCGGCTCATCTGATCATGTGCTTGTTAAAGTGGACATCTCTCTGACCATTCTCAGAGAGCCTCCTCAGCGTCGACGAGTATGGCATTTCATCACGCCGACTGGGGGCTGCAAGCAGCCATCAATCATCTGGTCTGGTCTCCCATCTCTCCCGCCTCTGACATCAACTAATCCTGGGAATTCTTCCAAAGTAAATTGCTCTCTCTCATGCACAGATTTATCCCATCTCATCTTCAGTTGTCATACCCTTCCTCCCGTCCATTGTACACGGAATCTTGTGGTGAGGCAGTTGTCCAGAAACAACTTGCCTTCACCTCCTGGAAAGCAAATCCAACGGAAGGAAATCTCATTTCCTTTCACAAAGCCCAAAACAAGTGTGTCCACCCTCAGGAGAGCCAGGAAACAATATCTCTCCACTCTCAAGACCGAACTCTCAAACCTGTCTCCCTCTTCCAAATCCTGGTGGCGTCTGGTCAAATCTGTTTCTGCTGTTGTTCCCCCTCCATCCCCTCCCTCACCTCAAACGGCTTAACGGCTGACTCCACACGTGAAAAAGCTGAATGCCTCAACTCTGTGTTTGCCTCTAAATCTTGTGTCCCAAACCTTTCCCTCTCTGTACCCACTGTACCCAGTCATACCCAGCTGCTCCTGGACTCTGTGTCCTTTCCTCCTGACAAAGGAGAAGTTTCTGTCAACCCTCGACTCTGATTCTGCAACTGAACCTGATGGCATCAGCCCACAGGTCCTAAAATCCTGCTCTGCCCCTCTTTCACTCCCTCTCTCTGTTCTCTTCACCCTCTCTTCTGCTCAAGGTCATCTGCCATCAGCTTGGAAATCAGCCAACATCACCGCTTTACACAAAAAATGTGCAAAAACTGATCCTAGCAACTACAGACCAATCAGCCTTCTCCCAATTATCAGCAAAGTCATGGAATCCATCATTGCTTCAGATATCAAATCTTTCCTCTTCTCCAATGGCTTGATCTCTGATCATCAATTTGGTTTCTGACCAGGTCACTCTACTCTGGACATGCTGCTTCTGCTGTCTCAACAATGGATGGAGGTCCTCAATGCCAAACAGGAAATTAGAGCTGTCTCCCTTGACACATCACGTGCCTTCGATACGGTCTTGCACCCCGCTCTGCTCACCAAACTCTCCTCCTATGGTATCCATGGAAATCTCCACGCATGGCTTGCGGACTTTCTCTCTCGTCGTAGTCAACGTGTGGCTACTACTGAATGGGTTTCTCTCATCGCCCCTTCCTGTTCAGGCTGGAGTTCCCCAAGGCAGTGTTCTGGGCCCTGTGGGTTTTTTCTGGTCTTCATCAATGATCTCTCTGACTCTCTTGAAAATCCTCTCTATCTCTTTGCTGATGACTCCACTCTCTGCCGCTCCATTCCTCATCCCTCAGATTGGCAGTCTGCAGCCTACTCACTCTCTGCAGACCTGGAAAAATAACAGACTGGTCAAACAAGTGGAACATGTCTTACAATCCTGATAAATCTCTCACTCTTACTATGTCTCTCCAAAAAGACCGACTGGACAACCCTCCCATCTACTTTCTGATCATTCCTCTCCAAGAAGTTCTGTCAATCGAGCTTTTGGGTCTCACTATCTGCCATGATCTTTCCTGGGAAAACGACATTACAAATCTGGCCTCCAAAGCCAGTCGCTGACTGGGCATCCTCCGTCGTGCGAAGTCCTTCCTTGGCACACCTGAGCTCCTCACCACATGCAAGGCTTTCATCCGCAGCTCATTGGAATACTGCTCTCCCCTCTGGGCTGGTGCTCCTGCCTCACACCTAGCTAGTCTTCATACTGTTGAAACCAAAGATTTCAGAATCATTGGATTCTCCCACGATGAAGCTAACTCTGAGGGCCTCTCACTCACTCACCGCAGGGTGGTCTTTCTGTCTTCTGCCAACTCCTATCTGGCCTAGCTCCCCCATCTGTGCTCTGTCCCCCAAATATTCCTACAGGTCACACAAGATCTGCCAGCAACCCTCTTCTGGTGAAACTGCCAAAATCAAGACTCTCTGCTCACTTTCACTCCTACATTCCTCTTTTCTCCCGCCTCTGGAACATAGTCACTGACTCTCTTCAATCCCACTCCTCCCTCCAGGTCTTTAAAACAGCTGTTCACCACCATCTCTTAGCTCCCCCATCCAAAACCTTGATCTCTTCTCCCCCCGTTAATTCACCCCAGATCCACTGTTTTTTGAAATACCGACTTCTTTCTTTCCTGGAAGTTCTCTCAGTGTCCCTGCTGTGTTTTATACCTCTTCCCAAGCCCTCTCTCTCCCACAGATCTTCAGTTGTCTTTGTTCTCTGCTGTTGTACTTGTGTGCTTCCGTCTCTCTCCCCATATTGTCTCCGGCTCCCTTTATTGTATGTTTTGTGTGTTCGTTTTTTTTTTTTTGTGAGATTGATGGTCGCTCTTACACGAGCCTCGATCTTGTATACGAAAAAAAAAAAGGATCAGAATTCATATTAACCCTTTAAGTATGGATGACGTCCAGTGCCGCAACCCGCGAAAAAGTTTTGGGTACGGATGACGTTACTACACGTCATCGACGATACCTATAAATAGATCGTCACTTAGTGGTTGCCTTCCCCGTACCAAAATGCCAAATTCATCCCGTGCCGGGGGTATTTTTATCAAAAAAAAAAATCCCGTACTCAAAGGGTTAAAACCCCTGTTAATGTGACACCATTGGCTATGGTGTTTGAACTAAACCAAGTGCATGTGGCTTGATACGTGTGTACAGATTAGATATTGAGGCCAAATGGTCTTGAGGTTTTAGGTCAAAATTAGAGCAAGCAAAGACTTAATGTGGGCGGAGGCATATCAGTGGACGTGTTGATGTCAAATTATGTATGTCTAGTTTTAACTGGGAAAATGGGTTGGGCAAATCTGAATAGGTCAACTGAAATTTTTAGAGTAACCTATTTTTAAATTGTGTTCGATTTTCAATTTGTGCAGCTCTGAAAATGCAATCGGTCCTGATGCTCCAAACGATGAATGTCACACACACTGATGAATGGCCTTGCCTCTCGAAACACAAGGGTGACGGTTTATAGCTGTGCCGACATTCGAACCAAGGCCAGACTGCTCTGAAATGAGTGTGCATACCTTTAGTCTACCCTGCCAGCCCTTGTCATCATTTTACCTTATCCTCATACCAGCATATTGACGAGAAACCATATTTCGCTATCGGCAAGTATTACTATACATATGAAAAGGGGAAATTTTGAGAACAATTATTTTATGTCTTCTGAAGTGTTGTAGACATAGGTGAGATACCTCCACTGTTGAAGTTTTTGCTTTTCTTTGTTGTTTCCTCCCACTGCTTTGATTCATGAGATGCCATGTGGTCTATGCTAGGTCTGGCTGACAGTACACACAATTTATCTTTGTCCTCAAATCCCATCGTAGGCCATGGCGATTATCAATGGTTTCCTGTACGTATTTGGTGGTACAACGGGCTTTGTGTATAACACAGACCTGCATCGCATGGACCTCCAAACCCATGAGTGGGTCAAGCTTGATCCAATCAATGCCAAGAGATATTTGCCTGGGGAGAGGTGAGGCCTGTGTTAAATTTCCTTTGAGAGTAATTAAACTCTGTACTGTTTTGACTTTCTCGGAGTGAATGTGCACTGTCTGTCAGAGTGAATTTATTGGCCTGAATGTACACCGAGAAAAATTAAATGGGTAGTGTTAATGCTGAAGAGTTGAAAGTTGTAAACAGGTTATTTGTAGCTTGTCAGATGTAAGAGGTTGTGTTGTTATGCTTATTAGCATGCTCCTGAGACGATGAAAGGGAACAGGGTTCAAGAACCGACAATATATGTGAGCCTATGGTTACAGTATGCCAGCCTAAGGTTACAACGTGCCAGCATATGGTTACAACATGCCAGCCTATGGTTACAACATGCCAGCCTATGGTTACAACATGCCAGCCTATGGTTACAACATGCCAGCCTATGGTTACAACATGCCAGCCTATGGTTACAACATGCCAGCCTATGGTTACAACATGCCAGCCTATGGTTACAACATGCCAGCCTATGGTTACAACATGCCAGCCTATGGTTACAAAATGCCAGCCTATGGTTACAACATGCCAGCCTATGGTTACAGTATGCCAGCCTAAGGTTACAACATGCCAGCCTATGGTTACAGTATGCCAGCCTAAGGTTACAACATGCCAGCCTATGGTTACAACATGCCAGCCTATGGTTACAACATGCCAGCCTATGGTTACAACATGCCAGCCTATGGTTACAACATGCCAGCCTATGGTTACAACATGCCAGCCTATGGTTACAACATGCCAGCCTATGGTTACAACATGCCAGCCTATGGTTACAACATGCCAGCCTATGGTTACAACATGCCAGCCTATGGTTACAACATGCCAGCCTATGGTTACAACATGCCAGCCTATGGTTACAACATGCCAGCCTATGGTTACAAAATGCCAGCCTATGGTTACAAAATGCCATGCTATGGTTACAAAATGCCATGCTATGGTTACAAAATGCCAGCCTATGGTTACAACATGCCAGCCTATGGTTACAACATGCCAGCCTATGGTTACAACATGCCAGCCTATGGTTACAACATGCCAGCCTATGGTTACAACATGCCAGCCTATGGTTACAAAATGCCAGCCTATGGTTACAAAATGCCATGCTATGGTTACAAAATGCCATGCTATGGTTACAAAATGCCAGCATATGGCTACAAAATGCCAACATATGGTTACAAAATGCAAGCCTGTGGTCACAAAATGCCAGCCTGTGGTTACAAAATGCCAGCATATGGTTACAAAATGCCAGCCTATGGTTACAAGTTTTTAGCCTGCGTTCGAGGCAAAAAGTGGGGTTAAGTGGGGTTAGCAAAAGCAAAAAGTGGGGTTAAGCAATGGCTCACTTTGTCTATCTGTAGACAGACAGACAGACAGACAAACGTCAGTCTATGTTTGAGGAACTACTTAATTTAAATCGAATGTTATATTTTGAACATTAATCTGAACATGAACTTTTTTTTTTCTTTTTTCTTTTTTGTATACGGAATCGAGGCTCGTGAAAGAGCTAACATTTACTTCACAAACAAATCAACCAGACAAACAAAATATATAAAAAGAGGGAGCGGAAGACAAGAGAAGGGGAAGCACACAAACACTTGAGGACACACAACATTTAAGAGCAGGGAGATGTGTGGGAGGGAGAGGGCTTGAGGGGAGGAGGCGTGGGAAGGGGGGGGGGGGGGTGGCAGAAGTATCAAACACAAGGACACCAAGGACTTCCAGGACAGAAGTTGGTATTTCAAAAAAGTGGAATTGGGGTGAAATTAGCGGGGATAGAAAAGATCAAGGTTTTGGATTGGGGAAGATAAGAGATGGTGGTGAACAGCTGTTTTAAAGACCTGGAGGGTGTAGTGGGATTGAAGAGAGTGAGGGAGTTTGTTCCAGAGGTGGGAGAAAAGAGGAATGAAGGAGTGAAGGTGAGCAGAGAGTCTTGATTTTGGCAGTTTAACCATAAGAGGGTTGCAGGCAGATCTTGTGCGACCTGTAGGAATATTTGGGGGACAGAGCCCAGAGAGAGCTGGGGGGGGGGGGGGGCAAGGCCGGAGAGGAGTCGGTAGAAGACGGAAAGACCACCAACCTGCCTGCGGTGAGTGAGTGAGAGGCCCTTGGAGTTAGCTTCATCGCGGGCGAACCTGTAGTTTAAGAGGTACTTTGGCTCTGAATTTGGCAAATTTTACGGAATCTCATCCCACGGGCGCACGCACAGAGGTAATTATTGTAGTCTGCCTCTGTCTGGCATTCAAACAAAATTGAAATTTTTTTGGGGGGGGGGGGGGGGGGACATCATATAGGATACAAACACCAGGCACGGATAACTAATGTAACGTGTTTATTATGGTGTGTAAAAGACTGTGCATCAACAGCGGTAAACTTCCAAAAAACAAAAAAATTATACGACCTTTGAAATCTTTATTTTATTTAAGTTGAATAATATACTTGAACACTGTGGAACAAAAATCGCCTTTTTTGCACTTTCAAAATTCTTCTGTGAAGCAGTACTTGGACAAAATATTACGGCATTTTACGTCATCTCGACCAATCTAATTTGCTGCTCGCAGACCCCACCCATGTACTTTTTGTATTTGGTAAGCAGGGGAAGCATTCCTGGGCCAAATGCAGCGTTTCCAGAAAGCGAGGCAAGAACGTTTGCATTTGGAATTAATGAAATTGGGATTTTTTTTAGACTAGAGGGAAGACAGGAAGTGCATATAACCATACAAGGAAAAAGGCCGGCAGGAGAAAAAAAAAAGATTTGTAAGGAGTACTTAAATATATTGTATATGAAGGCCAAGAGCATTTCCCAATTCTATATTCCACAATGCAGAGCCTTACCGGGGTGTATAGACTGCAGTAACGTGAGAACCAATGCTCACTCATTCACTTACTCATTCACTTACTCATTCACTTACTCATTCACTCACTCACTCACTCACTCACTCACTCATTCACTCACAGCAGAATGAGAATAACTTTTATTCCTTTGGGAACGTGTGAGGCCAAGGCATCCAAGAAATTCCCACATCACAAATGTTTACCGTGAAAAATACCTTCTCAAGTTATAGTAAACATTAACCTGTGTTAACATCATCATCATCATTATTTCTTCTTATTACCCTCACCAGAGGAGAGGGTATTGCATTTGAGTTTTTGTTTGTTTGTTTGTTTGTTTGTTTGTCCGTACAGAATAAATATGATTTTCTCTGCAACCGTTGGTCCGATTGACAGGAAATTTTCACCACAGGTGCAACTCCACCTGTATAATTTTTTTAACGATAGGTATGACGTCATAGGTAACGTGGTACGGGCGCCATCTTGGATAAACCGAAAAATTTTGCACCTCTATATCTTCAAAAGCACTGCATAGAAAAAATTGAGAAATGGCTCATTGTAAAGAACTCCATGTGGAATAAAAGATGTTAATGATGATGTTATAGGTGCCTCCATTATGACATCGTAATTAGACAAGTACAAAACTTCTTCAAATTTCTTGAGCGTCATCTAGGGATAAATTGGTGGAGAAAAAAAATTGTTGACGTCATTGGTCACGTGGTTCCGCCGCCATATTTGTTTTACTGCAAAAGCCTTCAAAACCACTGAAAACACGTCCTGGCGAGGGTCTGCAATCTCTGATTGCTATTTCTTGTTGATTATTGATTTGTTTTCCTTTATTATTATTATTGTTGGCTTGGACATGTGTGAACTTTTAGGATACCATTTGACACAGACAAACATCCTTAAAAAGGAGGGAAAATAAGAAAAGTATGGCCCTTGAGAAGATCCCGCAGACACAGACACATACATACACATGGTAAAGAGGTTGTACAAATCATAAAACACAGGATTCATTTTTTTTAACTTGGACATAATACATATTCAACGTAAAAAAAATCAATTTGTGGTTAAATTTGACATAAAATTGTTATGGTTATATGTTAGACAATTTTGTTGAACCATGGCTAAGACCGGTTGGGCGATGATTGATAGAGGCAGTAATTGTCCCCCGTCGCACAGCGTAGCGAAAGGGGGACTACGGCTTTCCCCTCCGTCCATGTGTCCGTCCGTGCGTGCGTACGTGCGTGCGTGCGTGCGTAAGCGAAGAACCGCATTCAAATTTGGTGTGTGGATGCAACCCACGTCAAAATCCAAGATGGCCGCCGCCATGTATGTCTGATGCCATGTATGTCTGAACCTTGTAACCTGCATATCTTGAAAAATAAGCGAAGTACCAACTTCTAATCTGGTGTGTGGGTGTATCTAGGCATAAGGAAGAACGCTATTGAAAATTGGGTCACCACGTCAAAATCCAAGATGGCCGCCGCCATGTATGTCTGAACCTTGTGAGATGAATATCTTGAAAAATAAGCGAAGTGCCAACGTCTAATTTGGTGTGTGGGTGTATCTCGGCATAAGGACAAAGGCTATTGAAAATTGGGTCGCCACGTCAAAATCCAAGATGGCCGGCACCATATATATGTCTGAAACTTGTGAGCGAAATGTCTCGGAAAAATAAGCGAAGTACCAACGTCTAATCTGGTGTGTGGGTGTATCTAGGCACAAGGAAGAACCCTGTTTAAAATCGGGTCGCCACGTCAAAAGCCAAGATGGCCGCCACCATGTATGTCTGAAACTTGAGATGAATATCATGAAAAATAAGCGAAGTACCAACCTCTAATTTGGTGTGTGGGTGTATCTCGGTATAAGGAAGAACGCTATTGAAAATTGGGTCGCCACGTCAAAATCCAAGATGGCCGCCACCATATATATGTCTGAACCTTGTGAGCGAAATATCTTGAAAAATAAGCGAAGTAACAACTTCTAATCTGGTGTGTGGGTGTATCTAGGCACAATCAAGAACGCTGTTTAAAATTGGGTAGCCACGTCAAAATCCAAGATGGCCGCCGCCATGTAAGTCTGATGCCATGTATGTCTGAACCTTGTAACCTGCCTATCTTGAAAAATAAGCGAAGTGCCAACTTCTAATCTGGTGTGTGGGTGTATCTAGGCTTAAGGAAGAACGCTGTTGAAAATTGGGTCGCCACGTCAAAATCCAAGATGGCTGCCGCCATGGATGTCTGAACCTTGTGAGATGAATATCTTGAAAAATAAGCGAAGTACCAACTTCTAATCTGGTGTGTGGGTGTATCTCGGCATAAGGACGAACGCTATTGAAAATTGGGTCGCCACGTCAAAATCCAAGATGGCCGCCACCATATATATGTTTGAAACTTGTGAGCGAAATATCTCGAACAATAAGCGAAGTACCAACGTCTAATCTGGTGTGTGGGTGTATCTATTGGGTCGCCACGTCAAAATCCAAGATGGCCACCGTGATGTATGTCCGAACCTTGTGAGATGAATATCATGAAAAATAAGCGAAGTACCAACTTCTAATTTGGTGTGTGGGTGTATCTCGCCATAAGGAAGAACGATATTGAAAATTGGGTCGCCACGTCAAAATCCAAGATGGCCGCCACCATATATATGTCTGAACCTTGTGAGCGAAATATCTTGAAAAATAAGCGATGTACCAACGTCTAATCTGGTGTGTGGGTGTATCTAGGCATAAGGAAGAACGCTATTGAAAATTGGATCGCCATGTCAAAATCCAAGATGGCCGCCGCCATGTATGTCCGAACCTTGTGAGATGAATATCTTGAAAAATAAGCGAAGTACCAACTTCTAATTTGGCGTGTGGGTGGACCTCGCCATAAGGAATAACGCTGTTTAAAATTGGGTCGCCACGTCAAAATCCAAGATGGCCGCCGCCATGTATGTCTGAATCTTGTGAGATGAATATCCTGAAAGATAAAGCGAAGTACCAACGTCTAATTTGGTGTGTGGGTGTATCTCTGCATAAGGAAGACCGCTATTGTAAATTGGGTCGCCACGTCAAAATCCAAGATGGCCACCTCCATGTTTGTCTGACCCTTGTGAGCGAAATATCATATCATAGCATGTTTTCTGCGTGTTCCACTTTGTCAACTCACATCATTTCCCCGACGGGGGACCTAGGCGTAACGCTTGTTTTCTGTTTCAAAAAACCGTAAATTTTGTTTCAAAAAAAAATTCCATTTCATGTTATTAATGGTGAAAAGGCATTTACCTGTGCACTTGGAAAAAAGTACAATTTTCCTCAAGTCTCCACACCTGAAGTCCTCCATGCACAGACGCTGGGTGGGGTGTTTTGGCATCAGGTTGACAGAAATGTGGAGGAAAAAAAAACAAAAAAAACAAAACAACTTTAAACGGCAAGTGGTAAAAATGTGGAAACTGGATACATCGGCAAAAAAATTTTTATCCAAATTTATTGATATTGCCAGCATGCTGAGCAAATAAAAAATACTTGTCCTCACCAGCGGGCTTAGAGGGCATTGCATCAGCGCACGGTCTCGCTCTCAACCAATGAGGCTACCACCGCTGCCTTGTGCTGCATATGAAAGTGAAAATATTGGAAAACTTTATCGAACTGTACTTATGAGCAGGGCCGGCGCCAGACTATTTTGCGCCCTAGGCAAGGCCAGCTACTTGCATCCCCCCGACCCCCCCCCCCCCCAAATTTTTTTTGCCAACTTCGATTATTAAAAACAGATGTCTTGCAGAAAAAATAAAAAGCAGAAAACTTGAAACTGCTAAATTTATTTTAACTTGCAAGAATACGTACCGTAAGATGCCAACAGCACCAATATTAAAGGCGCAATATCCATAAATATGGCAGTGGCCCTGTTACCCCCACGCTTTGGGGCAAATGGGTTCACTTAAAAAAAAAATGACACTACATGTGGTTTGCAATGCAAAATAAAGAAAGTGGTCCCTTTATGAGTGTGTGAATGGAAATTGCAGATAAACAAAACAGTTTTTGGTTTGAGCAATAAGTTTTAGATGTGCAAAATCAAAATTCTAAATAATAATCAATCTTTGATTATCTTTCGCAAATACAAAAGAAAATATTTTGGCACACAAATCATTTTGAACTAAAGGGCACTCGGTATACTGTGTCCGGTCTTAAAACAATAATTTGTATAAAACTGTGACCCTTTAAGGTTCAGTAATGCTCCCCTCTGATGTCTGCGCCCTAGGCGGCTGCCTAGTTGGCCTTATGGTAGCGCCGGCCCTGCTTATGAGGCCACTTGGGGATAGTATATTTAGGTAGTGTGTGTGTGTGTGTGTGTGTGTGTGTGTGTGTGTGTGTGTCTGTGTGTCTGTGTGTTACAATTTGTATGTGGTCAATCCTTGAGGCTGATTCACACAAGGGTGGCCGTTATTGGATGCTAATGTTGTTTACTATTGCCTTGTAAGTAACTCGATGTCATATTCTCCTGTATGACTGTTGCTAGTTGCATATTTATAAAATGTACAAATTGGGGTACGGTATTTGTTATAATGTACAGTATTTCACTTTGTGCTTAATTACCGAGACCTGATTGTTTGTACACCACCCTTCTTCCCTTTGTAATGTCAGGTATAGGCACGAAATAGCTCACGATGAAAAACGGATCTATGTTCTTGGTGGGGGCACGGCATGGATGGCTTTCTCTCTCCGCAAGGTGATTCTGCATACACTCAGAATATAAGTAATGTATTATCATGGAAAGGAAATGCTAGTTGGTGAGAAATACTCTATACCAAAAATTGGGGCAATATTCTATATGCCTGATTCTGAAGAAGGAACATAAAACAACATCTGTTGAGAGTATAATTGATTGAGGTAGAAAGACGAAAGTGTCAGACCAAATTCAGTGTCTGCACAAACTCTTCTTGAGAACAATCAATGAGATGAGAACAATCTCAAGACATTGCATTTGTTCTGACCGGCTTCCATTATAATGGAGGGGTGGGGGTGGGGTTGGGGATCTCGGGTTTGCTCTGGCCCTCGCCTCCATGTTGTGTATGTTGGCAGGGTCCTCTCACCTTTTATGTTGTGTTACCTGTTGTTGGCCTAATGACCTCAACTAAGGTCTATGCCCTCATCGTTCACCCATCTTCCAACTACTACGGCTGAGCGAACCATGAGTGAATGCTGGCTAACCACTACCAAAGCAAAACAGTGGGACAGAACTCACGTCCATCTATTATGTACACGCCCTGCCAGATCAATGAAAGAAAGGACTTAAGCGAGGCAGATTGGAAACTGTAAAAATGATTTATTTACACACACAGGCAATTATCAAGCACTTATTCGCAAGCCTTTATTCACAAAGCAATTGAAGGTGAAAGGGCATGTATTTACAGCAAATGCAACCAATCGAAAGGCACAAAAGAGCAGACCTACCCCATGCACATATTCTTATACAGTCTTATCTACACACAGAGGATATGGTGCAATCATTCATTCTGCGAAGAAAACAGCAACAGGACAAAAGCGGCATCTTGGAGTGTGGAGATGGCCAGGCGGGGTTGTGTTGGGCTTCTATGTGGACTTGGTGGAAGCAATATGTGCAAAGTTTCCACCTGTTTGTTTCCTTGTACAATAACACCCCGATTTACCTCTCCTCCTTTGTCATTTTGCAAATATGTCATGTTATTTATACCACGACTTGATTTGCATCACCTCAATTCACACTTGCGTTGCTTTAAAAGCCATACCATACCTTTTATTCTCGAACATTTTCAGAACTCAAGACTGATAAATACCTCAGAATACATTGCTAAAGTACCAAATCGGGAGATTGCAAATTCGCCGAAAGAACGAATGTACTTTGCTTTGCACATAAAGAAATGTGCTGCACTGTAGATTGACTACGAGGAATTGTGAAAGTGTTACCTTAGAAGTGAAATTAGGTGGTATTTGTCGAATGGATGCTGGTGAACGTGCCCTTGATGTTACTGGGTTATTACGTTTCCCTCCGTCTACGATGTGTACTATCTATAACTAGAGGGCTTCGATCGGAGATCGCTAATGGTTCGCGGTCTAGCCAACTCGTCGTATTAGCCAATTGCACAGACACCAAGATTAAACACTTAATGCCCCCTTCTGGGAACCATAAAAATGCCGACGTTCATTGTAGGATGAGGAGGAAGCAGAAGAGGTACCGCCAACTTCAACCGTTTCCAGAAGAGGTTTGTTGTCCCCCGTCGCACCGCGGAGCGTTAGGGGGACTATGGTTTTCCCGTCCGTCCGTCCGCCCGTGCGTGCGTAAGCGAAGGACCGCATTCGAATTTGGTGTGTGGGTGCAACCCACGTCAAAATCCAAGATGGCCGCCGCCATGTATGTCTGATGCCATGTATGTCTGAACCTTGTGAGCGGAATATCTTGAAAAATAAGCGAAGTACCAAGTTCTAATCTGGTGTGTGGGTGTATCTCGGCATAAGGAAGAACGCTATTGAAAATTGGGTCGCCACGTCAAAATCCAAGATGGCCACCGCCATGTATGTGTGAACCTTGTGAGCGGAATATGTTGAAAAATAAGCGAAGTACCAACTTCTAATCTGGTGTGTGGGTGTACCTCGGCATAAGGAAGAACGCTATTGAAAATTGGGTCGCCACGTCAAAATCCAAGATGGCCACCGCCATGTATGTCTGAACCTTGTGAGCGGAATATCTTGAAAAATAAGCGAAGTACCAACTTCTAATCTGGTGTGTGGGTGTCCCTCGGCATAAGGAAGAACCCTATTGAAAATTGGGTCGCCACGTCAAAATCCAAGATGGCCACCGCCATGTATGTCTGAACCTTGTGAGCGGAATATCTTGAAAAAATAAGCGAAGTACCAACTTCTAATCTAGTGTGTGGGTGTACCTCGGCATAAGGAAGAACCCCATTGAAAATTGGGTCGCCACGTCAAAATCCAAGATGGCCACCGGCATGTATGTCTGAACCTTGTGAGCGGAATATCTTGAAAAATAAGCGATGTACCAACTTCTAATCTGGTGTGTGGGTGTATCTCGGCATAAGGAAGAACCCTATTGAAAATTGGGTCGCCACGTCAAAATCCAAGATGGCCACCGCCATGTATGTCTGAACCTTGTGAGCGGAATATCTTGAAAAATAAGCGAAGTACCAACTTCTAATCTGGTGTGTGGGTGTATCTCGGCATAAGGAAGAACGCTATTGAAAATTGGGTCGCCACGTCAAAATCTAAGATGGCTGCCTCCATGTATGTCTGAACCTTTTCAGCGAAATATCATATCATAGCATGTTTTCTGCGTCTTCCACTTTGTCAACTCACAGCACTTCCCCGATGGGGGACCGAGGCGTAACGCTTGTTTTTATTTTCATATGTCTGGTAATTTTTTAAAAATAGGTATGTGTACTTTCATATAACTGTTATTAAAAAACAAGGATGACTACACTGGTCACAATCTGCGACAAAATCCGGTCACTGGCCAATTGGAAAACACACATTTAAAGAACTCTTAAAAGATTTAGTAATTTTATTGTAGTAATTTTGGTGTGTGGGTGTATCAGTAAGTATTGTAGTAATTTTCATTACTACATGTAACGCTTGATTACCGTGTATTCTGACTTACCTTGCATTCTGACAGGCTTGATTAAACCTTGCTATTATTCCACATATGATTACAATTTTGTGGTCCCTCAACACTTGACCCAAACAAAACCAATGGTTTTAGTAATTTGCATAATGTAACCCTTGATTACTGTGCGTTCTGACGGGCTTGCTTAAGCCTTGCAACATGTTAGATTTTTGGGGTCCCTCATCATCAATTTTTTTTTTTTTTTTTTTAAATACAGAGTCGAGGCTCGTGAAAGAGCTAACATTTATCAAAGAAACAAATCAAACAAACAAGCAAACAAAGTATATAAAAAGGGGAGCGGTCGACAAGATGGGGAGAGAAGGGGAGGAAGCACACAAACACAACCTTTGAGAGCAGGGACATCGGGAGATGTGTGGGAGGGAGAGGGCCTGGGGGGAGGCAGGATAGGTATAAAACGCAAGGACACCAAGGACTTCCAGGAAAGAAGACAAAAATCTCCTCAAAAATAACACTTGACCCAAACAAAGCCCATGGAAATCTGATGCAACAAACCCAGGCAGTGTCTAATCAGCAGAGGCCTACATGCCTAATGCGTTAGGCCCACCAGAAAACCAAGATGGCGGCTATATCATTTTGGCTCAGACCATGGTGGTTGTAGTCAGGCGACAGCTGTGGGTGTGGTCCGGCAGCTGTCTGACCAATGGGTGCACATTTCAAAAATGGACGCCCAACACGAAACCCAACAACAGCAATTTGAAGCACTTGTAGACCTGCGACATGTTGCAGGTAAGAAGGTTAATATCATGGGTAAACAGTAATTCCTTGTGCACTTTCTCCAGTATTTCGCTTTAATTTTGAATGAATACATTTGCATCACCATTTATTGTGACTGGCAGGAAATGGCACATCATGGAATGCACTTTGTACAAGCCTTCTTTGTTTGTGTTGTCCCAGATCGATGCATACAACCTTGAAACAAATAGATGGGAGGTGATTATGTCAAAGCCACATCACAACATTGGTGAGAATAAAAGTTCCAACATTTTTTTTCTTTTCTCGCTAGTTGGATTTTATGTGTCAACTTACGTATAATTTTCCAACAAATTTTATTTTGACGAGGATTGGAATTAAAACTTCAAACTAATTCATGACTAAAAGTCTTGTTTTATCAATTTCTGTGCATCAAGATATACATTGTTAATTATCTTGTTAGAAGGTACATCGTTCGCTTTTTTAACAAGTAATCTGAAAATTATGTTCATCAAAATGGCAATTTTAATTTATTTTTTAATTCTGATGGACGCGAGTGAGCAGCATTTCCAATATATGCCCATGCGTCGTCACCTGAATTGTCACATGACACTCGCATTACATCATAGCAGGTTTTGTTGATTTGCGACAAATAACTTTCTTGGCTACGTGTCCAAGCTGTCATCATATGAACGAATTTTCCAGCCTAGCAACAAATCTTTCGTCACGGCACGGCCGCAGGCTGAGTGCTCGCTTGATTGTTGCTATTATTCCCATCTTTGTTTGTCGGCTGGATAAATAACACAAGTGCAGTTTGAATGGACAGATTTGGCACAAGAGCACTCGAGTTGGAGGATGCTATAATTGTGTTGTGAAACCAGAAATGTATTATTATTCTTATGATGATAGATGATTGTTAAAAGGAATATTATTTGAAACACCTTTTAGTGAAATTGTTTCAAAGATTTGCAGAAAAATGCAAATTAATCAAAGCTTGAGGACATCAACAACGAGTTATCCTGGGCCAGCCGGACACCTGTCTCGTGACGCGTCAAGTGTGGTGTGGGAGAATTGCAGCTTGCTTCTGTCATCAAATGTCATCAAATTCCCAGTATGTACCCTGGTTAGAATAGGTACACCGTATCCCTGCGTGTCGTAAGAGGCGACTAAGAGGGTTGGCGTCAGGAATGGCATCCGGCCATAAAAACATTGCCTCAAAAAGAGAACCATGACAATTACAACTACATATGGGCAGGGTACAGCCTGAAGTGGAGATCGGTTTCTGAGGTTTGGGACGTGGAATGTAGAGACAATGGCAGGGAGATCAGGAGAAGTGGTGGAAGTATTGATCAGAAGAAGAGTGGACATATGTTGTGTGCAAGAGACGAGATGGAAGGGAAGTGGTGTGAGAATGGTGAAGGGTCGGCAGGGACAGAAATACAAGTTTGTGTGGCAAGGGTGCTCGGATGGCGTGAATGGTGTTGGTGTCCTGTTTTCTGACGAGTTTGTAGACAGTGTGGTGAGTGTGACTAGAGTGAGTGATGGGTTGATGATGGTGAAAATGATGATTGGAAAGCTCTTGGTGAACGTCATCTCGGGATATGCTCCGCAGGTTGGTCGGAGCGATGAAGAGAAGGACAAGTTCTGGTGTGCGCTAGAGAAGCTGATGGAAAACGTGAAAGATGAGGAAGTTGTTGTGGTAGGAGGAGACCTAAATGGACATGTGGGAAGGAGTATGGACGGTTTTGAGGGAGTTCATGGGGGTTACGGATATGGTGTGAGAAATGGAGAAATGGAGAAGGTGAAAGGATTTTGGAGTTTGCTGATGGAGCTGATTTGTTAATTTGTAATACTCAGTTCCATAAAGAGGATAATAAGCTTGTTACATACACGTCAGGTGGGTCGACGGCAACCGTTGACTACCTGATGGTGCGTAGGCGAGATAGGGGGCACCTCCGGGACACAAAGGTGATCCCGGGCGAGGAGGCTGTTTCACAGCACCACTTGATTGTCTGCGACATAAGGGTGAAAGGTGCGAGGAGAGCTCGGCGGGTGAAGTACCAACCGAGAATGAAGGTGTGGAGGTTGAAAGAGGTGACAGTAAGGGAGGCATTAAAAGAGAGGCTGAGTAGGGTAGAGGATGATGTGGTTGAGCTTGAAAGTGGTTGGATGTCAATGAAAGATAGTCTGTTGGGAGCCGTTGGTGAGGAACGTGGATGGACAAAAGGACCACCGAGGCACTCGGAAACATGGTGGTGGGATGAGGAAGTTGGAAAGAGGATTGACGAGAAGAGGAAGAAGTTCAAGGAGTGGCAGAAGGCGAAGGGTACGGGAGCAGGAAAAGCAGAGCATGAAAGTTATAAGGCAGCCAAGAAGGCTGCAAAGAAAGAGGTAGCAAAGGCGCAGGAGGCATGTAGGAAAATGTTCGGAGAAAGCTTGGATTCGGAAGAGGGTCAGAGAGCGGTATTCAGGATTGCAAAGCAGATAGCGAAAGAGATGTGTGATGTGATGGGGGTGAGTTGCTTGAAGGATGAAGCGGGACAAATCATTGTGGACCCAGATCGAATTAAAGGAAGATGGAAAAGATATATGGAAATGCTGTTGAATACAGAGAATGAATGGGATGGCAACTTCGAGAGTAACCCAGTTTTAGGACCGGCAGAGAAGATAACTGAGAAGGAAGTTGAGGAAGCGATAAAAGCAATGAAGAGTAGAAAAGCGGGAGGGCCGACGGGAGTTGTGGGAGATATGTTGAAGGCAGCAGGAAGTTGGGGTGTGAAGAGAATGACAGAGATCTGTAATCTGGTGGTGAAAGAAGGCCACATTCCAGTGGATTGGGAACTGAGTACCCTCGTCCCTCTATACAGGGGAAAGGTGACCCTCTGGAGTGTGGCTCGTACCGAGCGATAAAGTTATTGGAGCATGGAATGAAGGTATTGGAAAGGGTGTTGGAGAGGACGATAAGCAAGAAGGTGAAGAGTGACGAAATGCAGTTTGGATTTATGCCAGGAAGAGGAACGACAGACGCGCTCTTTATTGTGAGGCAGTTGCAGGAGAAGTACATGGAGAAGAGGAAGAAGTTGTTTCTTGGGTTTGTTGATCTGGAGAAAGCATTCGATGGGGTTCCACGCGAAGTATTGACATGGGCATTGAGGAAGTTAGGAGTGGAGGAATGGTTGATCAGAGTAGTGATGGCAATGTACAAAAGAGCGCGCACAGCTGTAAGGACGAAGGACGGGAACAGTGGTGAGTTTGAGGTGAAGGTGGGAGTGCATCAGGGGTCGGTACTAAGTCCACTACTATTTGTAGCTGTGATGGAGGTGCTGGCTCAGAACGTAAAGGAGGGTTTACCGTGGGAGTTGTTGTGTGCAGATGATCTGGTGTTGATTGCGGAAAGTATGGATGGACTGAAGGAAAAGATGAACAAGTGGAAGGAATGTATGGAGACAAAAGGTCTGAAGGTGAATATAGGAAAGACGAAGGTGATGGCAAGTAAAGCATGTGGTCAGGTGGAAAGAACTGGGAAATGGCCATGTGCTGTGTGCAGGAAGGGTGTCGGATTGAACTCCATTCAATGTACAATGTGCGCTGAGTGGGTTCATCAAAAATGTAGTGGCCTGAGAGGGTCATTAACCAGTGTGGCAACTACATTCAAATGTAAGGTGTGCACAGAGGGAGCTGCAGATGGAGGAAATGTTGAGTTGGATCTTGGAGATGGCGTGAAGCTGGAAGATGTGAAAACATTTTGCTACCTCTGAGACATGCTGAATGGAGAAGGTGGATCAGACTCGGCAACGGTTGCAAGAGTGAGATGTGCATGGAAGAAGTTTCGGGAACTGAGTGGCGTGCTGATGAGGCGGGGAGTGTCGTTGAAGCTGAAGGGAAAGGTGTATGCTGCATGTGTGAGAAGTGTTATGATTTATGGGAGCGAGACATGGGTAATGAACGTAGAGCAGCAACGTAGGCTGGAAAGGGTGGAAATGCGAATGGTTCGGTGGATGTGCGGAGTATCGTTGAGAGAGAGGAAGACAAATGATGAATTGTAAAAGATGATGGGAATAGAGCCTGTGATGGATGCTGTGAAGAGGAACAGGTTGAGATGGTTTGGTCATGTGTTGAGGAAGGATGAAAGTGACTGGTTGAGAAGAGTGATGGAAATGAATGTAGAAGGAAGTAGAGGACGGGGAAGACCGAGAAAGACTTGGCTAAAGATGGTGGAAGAAGAAATGCGGGCAAGGGGGTTAACAAGGAGAGATGCAGTAAATAGGGAAAAATGGAGAAGATTGTCATGGGGACCGCAAGGCTAACCCCCACTCGAGGATGGAAAATGGCCTTAAAATGCATGTTGTTGTTGTTTTCTGTCATCAAATATAGGCAAGGATGCCTTGTCCGTCTCAACCAGGCCTGAACCGAGCCTCTTATTTATTTTATCCTCCCTACGTCATCTAACCCTCTTCCTTGGAGCGTCCGGCACCTTGAGATTCTGTTGTTGATGAGGATAGGTTAAGTACATTATCCCACCAAATTTTATAGTTATAAACTTGATTTATTTTCTGATTGGATGTCTTCTTATTATTATTCTTCACATTTTCTCTAAGTTTGCTTTGCTATTCTCTCTGGTTTCCTTTTTCACATTTTTATAAAACGTAATTATTTATTATTCATGTTGGTTTCTGTGTTTGATCACTCTCTCTCCATGAGCGAGTAAATTGCCCGTGGACAGGCACGAGTTAGGATCTCAGCATGTGAAAAGTGGTGATCTTAACGTTTTCCCAAGCCGCCTTTGCGCTTTGTAATTGAAATCAACACGTCCACTCGACTTGCCGTTTATCTCGGGTGGTCTCATGGCCCCCTTTAGGGAGATGGAGTCGGTTACACTGGTGTTTTTGGACTGGAAATTTTGAACTCGTTTAAATTTCGTTATATTATGCTGGTTGTCAGTGAGTCGGATGTTTCCCCTCATCAATTTTTTTTTCATTTGATTTGAGTGTCAGGGAAATTACAATTTGGGTTTAAATTGAGTGTGATTCAAGGAAAATTGCATTTTTAACAAATTTGCCATGGGGGTAACATTACTGATTTATGAAAGGCCATCAACGAGGATGGGCATTTATAGGATGCTATAGGACAACCAGCAAGTACAGTCGTCGCCAAAAATATTGGCACCCTTGCACCTTTTTCAAATAATGCACGATTTCTTCCAGAAAATTGTTGAAATGTAAAAATATTTTGGTATCCACATATGCATTTCTTTGGTTTGCAGTGGAACAACACAACAAAAGCTGAAAAAATTACTAAATCTTAGCTTATTCCACACAGAAATCCGAAAATGGGCGGACAATATTATTGGCACCTTTTATAAGTTGTAAGAAATAATTAGATTTCAAGCAGGTGATTCTCCTTTAATTTGGAATTGAACTCTCCTGTGGTGAGTTGCAGGTGCCTGCAATATAAAAATCCCTCATTCACCCAGTTTGAATGGAGAAAAGGAGCCATTCTGCTGTTTTGTGTCACTGTGTACCGCAATGAACATGGAGAAAAGAAAGAAAACCAGAGAATTGTCTGAGGAGGTCAGACACAAGATTGTAGCCAAAACATGGACAATCTCAAGGCGACAAGTCCATCTCCAGATACCTTGATGTTCCTGTGTCCACAGTACTCAATGTATCAGGAAGTTTATGGCCCATGGCACTGTAGCCAACCTCCCTGGACGCAAGAGAAAACATGAGCAAAGATTGTAGCGAAGGAGTGCTTGAATGGTGGAGAAAGCACCTCGATTAACGACCAAACAGATTCAAGCTGACCTTCAGAGACAAGGTACAACAGTTTCAACTCGCACCATCCGTTGCTAACTCAATGAAAGGGGGTTTGTTGTGGCAGAGCAGAGCAGAAAAGACAAGTAGGCCTTTAGGTAGGCTTGAATTAACACAATGGTAGCCAGGTGCACAAGAAAAGGCCTAAGCAGGGCTTTGAAGTCCTTAAGAGGGAACGTAGCACGAAGCGGATCATAGGCAGCCCAAATGTCGTCGGCTGACCCACTTTTATACAGTAACGATCCCAGAACACAGGAAGTGAGGACACAGGAAGTGAGGTACACAGGAAAACTGGAATTATGTCAGGGTTCTATGGTAGGACACACAGGAGGACTTCACTGCTGAGAGAGAGAGAGAGACATAAGAAGGCCTGACTGGAGTTTGCCAAAACACACCTGAACAAGCCAAAATCCTACTGGGAGAATGTCCTGTGGACAGATGAGACCAAATTAGAGCTTTTGGTAAAGCACATCATCTCAATGTTTACAGAAAACAAAATGAAGCCTTCAAAGTAAAAACACTTTCCCTACAGTCAAACATGGAGGAGGTTCAGTGATGTTTTGGGGTTGCTGTGCTGCCTCTGGCACTGGGTACCTTGAATATGTGCAAGGCATCATGAAATCAGAAGATTACCAAGGAATTTTGGAGCGCAATGTTCAACCCAGTGTCAGAAAGCTGGGTCTCCGTCGAAGGTCATGGGTCTTGCAGCAGGACAATGACCCCAAACACACTTTAAAAAAACCCAGGAATGGTTCAAGACAAAATGCTGGACTGTTCTGAAGTGGCCTTGCAATGAGTCCAGATCTAAATCCCATAGAACACCTGTGGGGAGATCTCAAAACAGCAGTTGGGAGAAGGCACCCTTCATATCTGGGAGACCTGGAGCAGTTTGCACAAGAAGAGTGGGCCAAATTGCCAGAAGAGAGATGTATGGAGCTCATTCATGGCGAAAGGAAGTGTTTGACTGCAGTTATTTTGTGCAAAGGCCGTGCTACCAAATATTAAGTCTGAGGTGTCAATAATTTTGTCAATGCCATTTCTATTTATTTTCTGATTTTAAAGCATATTAAGTTCTGCATCAAAAACGAAGTTTTTGTAATATTAACAGTGCAATAAAGATTTGTGGAGACCAAATACTTTTGTCAATTTCAACTTTTTTTTTTTTTAAATGGTGCATTATTTGAAAAAAGTGCAAGGGTGCCAATATTTTTGGCTACGACTGTATGCACTACATGACCAAAGGTATGCGGACACCTGAACATCTCATTCCAAAATCATGGGCATTAATATGGAGCTGGTTCCCCCCCTTTGCTGCTATAACAGCCTCCACTCTTCTGGGAAGGCTTTCCACTAGATGTCAGAACATTGCTGCGGGGATTTGCTTCCATTCAGCCATAAGAGCATTCGTGATGTTGGGCGATTAGGCCTGGCTCGCAGTCGGCGTTCCAATTCATCCCAAAGGTGTTCATTGAGGTTGAGGTGAGGGCTCTGTGCAGGCAAGTCAAGTTCTTCCACACTGATCTTGACAAACCATTTCTGTATGGACCTCGCTTTGTGCACAGGGGCATTGCCATGCTGCAACAGGAAATAGCCTTCCCCAAACTGTTGCCACAAAGTTGGAAGCACACAATCGTCTAGAATGTCATTGTATGCCGTAGCATTAAGATTTCCCTTCACTGGAACTAAAGGACCTAGCCCGAACCATGAAAAACAGCACCAGACCATTATTCCTCCTCCACCAAACTTTACAGTTGGCACTATGCATTCGGGCAGGTAGCATTCTCCTGGCATCAGCCAAAACCAGATTCGTCCGTCGGACTGCCAGATGGTGAAGCGTGATTCATCACTCCAGAGAACACGTTTCCACTGCTCCAGAGTCCAATGGCGACAAGCTTTACACCAATCCAGCCGATGCTTGGCATTGCACATGGTGATCCTAGGCGTGTGTGTGGCTGCTCGGCCATGGAAACCCATTTCATGAAACTCCTGACGAACAGTTGTTGCGCTGATGTTGCTTCCAGAGGCAGTTTGGAACTCGGTAGTGAGTGTTGCAACCGAGGACAGACGATTTTTACGCACTCCACGCTTAATCACTCGGCGGTCCCATTCTGTGAGCTTTTGTGGCCTACCACTACGCAGCTGAGCTGTTGTTGCTCCTAGATGTTTCCACTTCACAATAACAGCACTTAGTTGACCGGGGCAGCTCTAGCAGGGCAGAAATTTTATGAACTGACTTGTTGGAAAGGTGGCATCCTATGACGGTGCCACATTGAAAGTGACTGAGCTCTTCAGTACGGCCCGTTCTACTGCCAATGTTTGTCTACGGAGATTGCATGGCTGTGTGATTGATTTATATATACCTTTCAGCAATGGGTGTGGCTGAAACAGCCGAATCCACTAATTAGAAGGGGTGTCCGCATACCTTTGGTCATGTAGTGTATGTATATGTATTAGGTATATATATTTTAAGAAACAGGAAGTAAATTCCTGCGTGGGGCTAGTGTGAAAAAATTCTGACTCAACCCAGGACATATACACCTATAATCTCCAGTATCATCTGCTCTTGTTTGGAGTACCGAGCATGGCAATTCAAGAAAAAGAGAGAGACTTCCTTTGTGTCAAAGTCGTCCATGGATGTGGGCTCAGGGTAATCCGGAGTAACAGGTGGATCTGGTGGTTCATCGTCATCGTCATCGTTTTCGTTCTCTTTCTCGTTCACTTGTAGTTGAGCCAACAGAGACTTAGAGCTAGGAAAAGATCTCTCAAGACACAGGCGAAGAAGATGTTTCATTATAAACACAGCAAAGACGAGGCTTACGATTATCGTAAGCCCCCATAAAATCCAAGACAATATGGTGTACCCAAGGCTACAAAACCATTCAGAAAGCCAATTTGTTATACCCAGATCCTCCCGGGAAGTTCTATCCACCTGTAGTCTCCAGCTCGTCTCTCTCAGTCGGTTAATGGCTTTGTTTACTCCGTGTGTCGGATTCGGGATCCAAGTTCAACATTTTCCCTCGATCACCCCACATACCCCTCCACGTTCCGCCAAGAGGATGTCGAGCGCTACCTGGTTCTGCATCACCATGGTCCGCATTTCTACCACAGTATCTAGCAATTCCTTATGGGCCCATAGGGTATCATTGGCAACTTTTTCTAGGGCCAAAGCAATTTTGTCCTATAGCTATAGCCTATAGCTATATCCTATAGCTATTCATAACGACTCCTGTTCCCAGGAGGAGGAATCCCAATGATTTCTCCCATCCATGTCCAAAGAGAGTAGTCTGTTCGTCTCGGTCCCACATTGCTCTACGGACCCTTCCCGGAGAGATGTCGAGGCTATCTAACAGGAGGATTTCAGGAATTACTGAACCTAGATAGCATGTCCCCTTCCAGTCATCAGGCAGGTACGGGTACGCTTTATCTCCACAAACAAACATCGTCCTATGTGGAGAAACCATGTGGTTTGAAAGGCATTTCATGCCCTCTGAATCCCCCTTCTTGGGAACAGTCGAAAAAATAACAGCTGTTAGGGTAGTCGTATTATCTCGCAACCCCACCCGAACCGTCATTGCTCCCTTTGAAGGCTTCGGCTTTCTCCCAGGTAAAACAACGTTGCATTCAGAAACGCCCATCTCAGTATTTCCCCTCCCTTGGATGCAAACCACACCTGTTCGTTTTTCCACCCAAACTGGTTTTGGGCGAGTTACCCTGTCCTGAATCATCGGGACATATCCAAATTTACGAGTGCATTCGGCATCATTCCTTATCCCTGTCCTTTTCACATTGGTTCTAATACAGGTGTTTTCCAATGGATCCGAGCATAAATCGTTAAGTGACAATGGGATAACTTTCATCTTAATACTCGTGAAGGTGCTCTCTTTGCTTTGGCATACAAGACCAGCAATTTGTGCGATTCTGTGCCGCCACCACTTCCCTAGCCACTCCCCAGTAGGTATTTGATTCTCCAGGTTTTCCCCTTATCACTTCGCTATGATCCACTGGCTGATATCCCTTGATGGTTATTTTTACCTGGTAAGTTTGTCCCGCACACGTTACTCTGCAAGTTTTATGTTTGACCAGGCACCTCAAATTCTGTGCTTGTTTAGCTTGGTCATAAATCGAGGTTATTAAAGCGTAATTTTTAGTGCCCCGTTTATATCCTGTTTTCTTAGTTTTTCTTTTGTTCCACCGACTGATAGAAACATACTTCAGTACCACTTCCCATTTGCCTTTCATTTTCCAAGACCATTGTACTAGGCAGACAGGGAATGGAGAGAGTGTCAAAATTCCACTTCTTATGTTTCTATCACTAATGCATGGGATTTCTATTTTCTGCCCATTGTCAATCATTATAGAGGGGGGCACCATGGGAACTAATGATCCCGCTTTCCTTTTTAGGGGGTCTACTCCATTACTAAAACACTTGGGGTCATCTAACTCTCTTTTTAGTCTTGCAGGTTGGTGTGATGTCTGGGGTCCTCTACTCCCATGTCCATTTAAGGCTTCACTGAGTGCTCTTGGTGTCCCCATCGACTAGTAGCAACGTCTGCATCCCCCTCGGTCCCATTGTGTTGGGGTTGTGTAGGGCCCTGGTTGAGTGTGGGTACGTCTAGAGAAGTGGCTTTCTGGGGGTGCATCTCTGGTGATACCCACCTTCGGCAGTGAGATGCGTGTATCCAGGAGGTCTTTTCTCGACACTTGACAGCAGTGTACAGTATGTGACCAACAGCACCTGGTATGGGCCGGTCCACCTTTCCTGGAGGCTGTGCTTCCTTCTGAAATTCTTTGTTAGCACAAGTTCGCCTGACTCGAAGGGATGGCACGGCCGGGCCGCTGGTTCCGGCAGAGCTTCTTTCACCTGTGAATGGAAACTGTTGACAGTTCTCATTAGTTCTGCGCAAAAGGTCAGCACATTATCATCCAGGTGATGAATATTTTGTAAATCGGTCATAGCTGGCACCGTTACTGGCAGCCGCATGGGACGTACCATAATAATTGCATGTGGACTCAGGCCCGTGTGTCTATTTGCAGCCGAGGGCATGGCCGTGAGAGCAAGAGGCAATGCCTGCGGCCATTTAAGTCCTGTGTCGTCACATATTTTTGTCAGTCTCGACTTCAAGATAGCATTCTGACGTTCCACGGCTCCCCCCGATTGTGGATGGTAAGCGCAGTGTGATACTTGTTGTATCCGTAGGGCTTTGCATAGCTCTTTGACTATCTCTGCTGTGAAATGTGTTCTCTGGTCGCTTGATATTTTGCACGGGATGCCGAATCTGCAAATAAAGTCACGCACGAGATGTTTTACCACCGCGGTTGCATCACACCTATGAGTAGCGTAAGCTTCTGTCCACTTGGAAAACATATCAACAATCATGAGTATATATTTGTATTTTAGTGATGGCTGCATCTGTACGTAGTCAATTTGCAAATGGACAAACGGTGCCCATGGCATAGGATGTGCAGTATTTTGAAAACGTCTCGGTGAGGGTCCCATATTGCAATGTTGACAAATCGCACATTTTCGGCATACTTCTGTGGCTACTGTTGTGATACCTGGGGCATACCATGAGTGTAAGATCGCCTTTACTACCCCATCTTTGCACACGTGGCCATTATTATGCGTGCGATCCATGGAAGCAATGCTTTTGGTGCAACCCTGACGTTTTGACACCCTGACGATCGATCCATACGTCATTGTCTTGCTGCGTGCACCCTTGTTGCAGCCATCCCAGCATTTCCTTATTTTCCACTGCCGCTTGTAGATTGACAATGTCCTGCACAGAAGGGGGAGTTACTGTTTTTGTTATGAGCGGGACGAGGTGTAGTGGGCGAACCCGGGGATTTTGTTCGTACGCGGCTCTCTTGGCCGCTCCGTCCGCACAGTCATTACCTTGGGAGATTAGTGACCCCTGTTGGCGTGAGTGTGCCTTGCATTTTACAATTGCGAGTGCACTAGGTTCCTGTATTGCCTGAAGTAAGGCTGCGATCAGGTTACCGTGTTTTACAGGTGAACCCATTGAGGTGAGAAACCCTCTCATTTCCCATATTTTACCGGTGTCTGTGTAAATTGTGGCGGAGCGTCTCACAGCCAATTCACATGCGCGTGTAAGCGCTATTAATTCGGCTTGCTGGGCAGAATGCCATGGAGGCAATGCATGGGCCTCGATAGTTTCCCAATCGTCGCACACAGCGTAACCTGAAAGCAAGCAATCGTCCTGGGGACGGCTTGAAGAGCCGTCGACATAATATGTCAATTCTGCATTTGTAGCGCTTCGTCCTTCAAGTCTGGTCTCGATGCAGAAACCGAATCCACGATCTGCAGACAGTCGTGTGGAGTCCCCTCACCTGGTAGGGGGAAGGAGAGACGCCGGGTTCAGTGTGTTACATCTTTCAACAGTTATGTTTGTGGCTGATGAGAGTGTTAGTTCGCTGATGACGGACCTCGCTGCGGTGAGATGTTGCGTCTTCACTTGTAGAATGAGCGCACTAACGTTGTGAGCTACTCTAACTACCAGGGGGCTCCCCAAAACAAGTTCGGACGAATGAGTAACTGCGTATACTGACGCTGCTAATGCATGGAGGCATGACGGCTGTCCTCTGCTTACCGGTTCGAGTTGGCTGCTGTAATATGCTGTGGGACGCATTTTGTCGCCATGTTTCTGCGCCAATACCGCTTATGCAAAACCTTCCCGTTCATGCGCGTATAGGTAGAAGGGTTTGTCATGGTCGGGCAAGCCTTTGGCGGGTGCTGTGGACAGCGCACCTTTCAGTCAAGTGAATGCATTTTCCATCGTCAGTGACCATTCAACTCGCAATGGTGTGCTGTCTTTTGTAGCATCATATAACGGGCGGGCCTGTACTGCATAATCTGGGATCCAAGTCCGACAGTACCCGGTGATGCCCAAAAATCTTCGTAGGGCCCTTTTTGCCATTGGTCTCGGAATCACGGAAATAGTTTTCACGCTTTTTGTTGTCAGCGTCTGTTTACCCTTCTCAATAGAATGTCCGAGGTACTCCACCCTGGTTTTACACAGCTGTAATTTGTCGTAATTCACCTTAGTGGCCTCTGTCGGCCAGAGCACAGAGGAGGGTCACCGAATCAGTCAGACACTTTTGCTCTTGTTTATTACACAGTAATAGGTCGTCCACATACTGTACCAGTGTCGACCCTTCTGCGAGGACCACTTCCATCAAGTCTTTGTGTAGGACCCACAAGAACAGTGTAGGGCTGTCGGCAAATCTGTGGGGCAGATGGGTCCATGTGTATTGCTGTGCTTCATAGGTAAAAGCAAACAGGTGTTGCGATTCCTGGCTCAGAGGGATGGAGAAAAATGCAGAACATAGATCAAGTAGAGCGCATACTCCCGCCGTGGGTGGCCGCTGCTGAGCCCTATCTTCCAATGGTAAAAAAATCCTTCAAAAAAATTCCTGGATCCGGAATAATATCCTGAGCTTCACCAAAAACAAATCGATTCTTTCTTATCCCAAGGGCAATCATCCCACCAACTTTCATCCAAATCCGTTCAGAACTTTTCCAGATATCTTGTTCACAAACACACGGACACACACACGGACGGACACGATCGAATGCATTACTCCCTGGCGGGAGTAATTACTGTCAAAAACTCAGCATCTGGTGGGATGGATGCCATGATCGTGGCTGGATTAGGTACTACAGGGGCAATGCTGACAATACACTTATTTAATGCTCGCAAATCCTGTACACAGCGCCAGATCGATTTTCCTGGTATGCAGACCGGTAACATGGGACTGTTACATGAACTAACGGTCGGGATTAAAATTCCCTGTTCAAGCAAAGAATTCAACACAGGTAATATACCTTTCCGAGCCTCCTCGCGAATTGGGTATTGATTCACTCTAGGGAGAGCCACTCCTGGCTGCATTGTGACGGTTACCGGGTCTGCGCTTGTCATTTTTCCCACGTCATTGGGATGTCTGGTCCACAGGTGAGCTGGCACCTGGTGAAAAGCCTCATCGTGGAGTCAGCCGCCTTCTCTCCCCCGCGAGTCCTTACACTCAATTTCCACTCTCTCAAATATTGCGGGTACATCGATGTGCGGCCGTTCCCACATGAAGCCCTGTTGATTGCGCACATGGTACCAGTTACATTCTAACATGACCCCTTGGTAATCCCTTGGAATGTTTTTCAACCGAGTTATCATGGGTCCAATGTCCTTTGCCTCGAATCCCTGACTTACTCGGAGTGTAGATGAGGAGTGACATCATTTGGCAATTTCGCGAGGTCCCTTTGGTCTTGCGTCGTCCGTACTTCCAACCCTACCCCCTCTCTTCCTATCCAGAGGTCTGTAACCACTAAATGGGTGATTTCTCCGAGGCGAGAATGCACCTGATTTTCATATTGTTCGTCGTTGCCAAGTTTGTCGTAATAGCAAGTACAGTGGAGGGTCTCTTTCCAACTGTGTATATCCCATCCATGGGCTATTACCCAGGTCTTCAATTCGACCAAAACCTCAAGCGTGTCCCAGTGCATTCGAGTGGTGACTAACAACACTTGATTGTCCGTGCATCTCCACCAGTACACTACTGGATCTTTTTGCATTAATCGAGGTAGAACTAGATCTCACTGGGAGTGTGGTATGTCCAAAAACATCCCTCCCGGAGTACATTGTACAGTGCATCCCATCTGACATAACAAATCTCTCCCCAAAAGGTTACATGGGGAGTTCTCTGCTAGAAAAAAGGCATGTCTCATAGATAGGGGTCTGCATTGCACTACCAATTCCTGACTCAGGGGTATTTTCTCCACTCTCCCCGACACCCCCACCACCGAGACCCTTTCTTTTGAAATGGGGATCCCTCCTGAGTCTGACCCCTTTAGAGTTGAGTGAGCCGCTCCTGTATTGACGAGGAACTTACAGTATTTTACATATATTACCAATGACGTGGAGGGATCCGAAATGGGGTTATTGGTAAGGGCAGGGTAGAGGGACACCTCGCTCGCATCATGTCAATATTGGGTTCTAGGGTTGTCCCGTTTATCGAATCGGCCCGGGATGCGCCGGTCCCCATTCGAAGGTCGTTGACCACCCCTTCGGCCCTCGCTCCTATGTCCTTTTAGATAGCGACAATCTCTTTCCAATGTCCTTGTTCCCCACAATGAAAACATCCATTGACGGCCTTACCTGGGCAGCCGTTGTCCGCATCTTTCTCATCCTCCCATCCACCAGAGGAGCGCTGATTCTCCACATAGGGTGGGGGCTTTGCCCAACCCTGGTTAGGTTCGAACTCGCGTACTGGGGCACTGGCCCCTTTACAATATCCAGGAAACTTGTCTTGTTGATGCCGATGGATCGCTCCCCGAACTAACATTTGATAAGCCTCCTGTTTAATCTCTTTCACAGCTTCTGCATCCGCAGCGCACGATTGGTGGCATTGCATGGCCGAAGCCAGATTCTGTGCTGTGGTTTGCCCCGCCCATCCCAAAATAGCAGCTTTCAGTCGTATCTTAATTCCTGGGCGAAGTCCTTCTATAAAAAAGTTATTGAGTAATTGAACTGGGGGGCCCTCGATTCCAGGGAGCCCCCCCACATGTGCTCATTATCATTTTAAGTTGAGTCGAAAATTCCTCTGGATCTTCTCCAGCCTTTTGTTCACAATGCGTGATTTTTCCCCAGTCTACATAATTCGGTCGGACCTCTTCATGGATGGCGTCTATCAGGCGACCCAAGCGAGCTGCGTAGTTTCGTTGCTTGGTTGGGCCATCTGCCATACTACAGTTGCCTTCACCTTTCTCCATATCTTTTCTGGGAGGATACGGTCCATCATAATGCCCACATCCCAATGTGTCGGTTGATGAGTGAGCACGAATTCGAACAGGTGTTGTGTTAACCTGTCTGGGTCATCTAGGCATCGCCGAAGAATGGCTGACATGGATTGTAAGTCTACTTCATTCCATGCCCGGTGTACGTATCTGGGAGGTAGCTCTCCTTGTTGTGCCGTCGCTGCACGGCCTGCGTCCGTCATGATCATCGGGGCTATAGTTTGTGGCCTGTGGTCTGTGTTCGGTCTTGTCCCTATCAATTGAGCATACAATCCTGCTTTGGGATCTGGTCTGTACACAGCCTGAGGTTGAGAGGGGGCCCCACTCTCTTCCCCAGCCCTGTCGCCTTATCGTTTTCCTGCGTCACTATCATTTGTTTCTGTAAAACAGATATATGTTTTTTTGTCGTTTCAAGTTCGCCTATAAAACCCGCTCATCTAGATTCCATCTCTCGTTTGGCGCACTCTTCCAGCCATTGGCTGAAAGCCTCCCAGTCATTCCCGTTATGCTTTTTCCCTTCGTCTCTCTTTTTTAGAGCTTTCCTTAGATTAGTCAACCGTGATCTTTGGAATGTCCCTTCAGTGGGGAACGCGGCCCTTTGTCCCACGGTCAGTCCGACCCACTCATTTACGTATTGTACACAACCTTCCCTCAAAGTCTCCAACATATATCCCACCGGAGTACCTGAAGGTGAACGACCGGGTATCCCGGATCGTCCATTCTGGTTTCCCTTTTTTTTTTTTTTTTTTATAAACCTTATTTCCCTTTTAGCGAGGTCACTACAGAATATTCACTGTAGTCCTTAGTCACAGGTTTCTCTTTCCTTCAAGGTTCTATCTTGATTTCCTTTTTTACACCTGAGGTCGCACCTCCCTTATTCCCTGTAGTCCTTAGTAGTACAGGAATTGGGATTTCGTACCCACAGCAGAATCCCCATATCCCCCCTTGCCCAAAAACAGAAAGTTGAGGATAAAAAACAGGAAGTTGAAACCGGAAGTGGTCGAATTATTTAATTATTTTTAAACATTTATGTATTTATTTATTTGGCTTTCACATTTTTAGATTTCAGATTCCAGATATTCACAATTTTTGCGATTTTCCTAAAATTGCTACTGTCGCGATTTCCTATAATTTCCATAATGCCTAAAATTTCCGATTTCTTGATTTCCGAATTTTTACATATGACGCAAAGGGCAGACTCCCGCATCCCCCTTGTTTCTCAACATAGTAAATTTTAAACCATACGGTTTAAATTTTTTTACGGGCCATAACCCAAAGATTGTAATCAGTATTATGATTGAGATCTTCATATTCTCATTAATTAGATGTTTAGTGTTAAGCATTCGTTTACGTGTTTTTCCAAATATTTGTTTAACAACATCATTAACTTTCACTCGAATGAATAACCCATGCTCCCCAATCAGGATTTGAGAAACCTTGATTGCACAAATAACCTTACAGTTTACCCCCATCAAATCTTGAGGATTGATGCAACAATCATCGCTATCCTTATAAAATGTTGTTGTAATCTCTATCGGCAAACCTTCTTCACCCATTGTCACAAGCGTTGGGTACATAGTGATAGAACGGTCCCCGCTAGATGCCCCCTCATCACACTTACGCCAAAATATATTTATTATATTGCCCAAATTTAGATGCCCAAAGTGGATATTTAAATTTGGTTTCTCTTAATACATGTGCCTTAACCAATGAAAGAATTGATTCAAATATTTTAATAGTTTTCCTTTCCTCGGTTGATGTCGATGGGCGTGAATTACACATAGTAATTGGGAAAGAAAATGGTTTAATAATTTTATTATTACCCACACCAACAGGCCGGCATGGTGTAATACCCCAAGACAATACCTCTGGTGTTTCAATATATAGTTTTGTAATGTTTTCATCCGAATGTTTATATTTAATTGATATACGGCAAGATTGAACTCCCCCATGTTTGGAATATTTAGGTGTTCCAAAAATTATATTTTTAGTATCAAAATTATCATAGTTCAGTGCCATTTTATATATATAGGTTTTTAAAATAAAAATCAAAAAAATATAACCCAAAAAATTTGATTTTTATATATTTCTTATATATAAAGAGATGAATTCAAATAAGAAGATGAAGTTTCATAAAAGCAACAACACGGCCACAACATATTGTAATGTTTGTGGCCATGATTATAAATACAATTATAAAAGACACCTCGAGACACCCAGACACAGAGCTAAAGAGTTACAGATGATGGTCCCGCTTGGACCAAAAACAACATATTGTAATGTTTGAACATGATTATAAACACAATTATAAAAACCACCTCCACACCAACAAACACACGAATGCCAAACTTTTACATTTGATAGCCATGTTGGAACGAGATAGAAAATATTGTGCTGTTTGTGGTGAGTCCGTCTGGAGGAGCGCCTTTCCCGCCAATCTTAAATCGCCCAAACACGTGGGGGGGCTTGGGTACACTATTAAGGACGCTGATAATGCATTTAAGGGGCATATTAAAATAAGTATTTTTAATTTACCACCCCCAGAACCAAAATCAATAGCTGAGGTGCTTGAAACAGTCAAACCTGCCGTTGAAAGCTATGTAAAGAATACGTTGGTTGAGATTAAACCCCTTAAATTTTATATGGGGGTAAAAATGGAATTGAAAAAATCGGATACTGAAAAAGAGGATCTTGTTATAGAACGCTATATGAGAACAAAACCTTACTTTATTGCATCGCTCCAGGGGTTCTTATTAACGAACGTTTATGATAAACCTATAGAAGAAGAACAGGTAGATCATTCATTTGTGGGTAGTGGATTTACTATTACTAGAATACTTTTCATCGATATATATGTTCTAAAATCAGACCCCCTAAAAGCTTCTTATATTGATTTGCCGAAAAAGATAAAACTTAAAAATGCGATTATTAATATTCAAAACAAAGACAAAAAAATGTTTTCTATGGGCTGTTCTTGCACACCTACATCCCACTGAACATAATACCCAAAGGGTATCACATTATGAGAAATACGAGAATACGTTAAATGTTGAAGGTTTAGAGTTTCCAATGACCTTGAAAGATATTCCTAAATTCGGGGAAATGAATAATCTATCTGTTAATGTTTATGAACTAACGGATGAAAACAATGTTCAGAATTTACACACTTCTGATAACTATAAAAATAATGAAACTCATATTAACCTTTTATATTTTAATTCAGGAGAAAATTCACACGATGCTTACATTAAACATTTTTCAAGATTAATTTCTTCACGAGCAAGTAAACATCATGGCAAAATATACCCCTGTTTTTGTTGTCACTCCCTCACCCACAGGAGCCAAGAAGCGTTAGACAAACATTTAAAACTCTGTGTTAAACATAAAGCCGTCAAAATTACTATGCCGGAAAAAGGGTCAAACATAACATTCAAAGATTTCGATAAAACTATAAAACATCTGTTTGTGATATATGCTGACTTTGAAATTATCCTTGAAAAGATAGATACCGTTTCTTCAAATCCCAAAAAATCATACGCGAATAAATATCAAAAACATACTCCTTGTATGATAGGGGGAAAGACGCGGCTGGTGAGTTTGTTAGGCGATTAGAAAAGGACTGTCTTCGCTTAAGAAAGATAGTGAGGCAAACCAATAAACCGATGGACCCCCTAACAAAAGAAGAAGAAACAGAATTTAAGCAACCAAATAGCATTTGTCATATTTGTGGAAAAGAAATTGATGGGAAGATAGTTACTGGGGGGCCAAAGGTTAGAGACCATTGTCATCTCACCGTAAATATAGAGATCCGGCCCATCGAGACTGTAATCTTAATTATAAATCCCCCACCTTCATTCCGGTCTTTCTTCACAACAACGCTCATTATGACACACATCTATTTATTAAGGAGCTTTCAAAGACATATGGGAGTATTTCAGCAATTCCTACCACGGATCAGGACTACATTTCATTCACAAAAACAATCCACATACAAATAGGATTTGACAAAGAAAAAGGTAAAGATATATATGATGCAACTCACATCAGGTTTCTTGACTCATTTAAATTTTTGGCAAGTCCATTATCTACCTTGGCATCAAATATTAAAAACTTTCCGTGTCTTTCAGAGTATATATCAGATAAACAATAAATTGAACTCTTATCACGAAAGGGAATATACCCGTATGATTCCATGGATTCATTTGAGAGATTTAAAGAAACACAACTTCCCCCAAAATAATGTTTCGATAACAAGTTAAATAAATCTCATATAACTGATGAAGAATATACTCGTGCACAAAATGTTTGGAAAACGTTTAACATGAAGAACCTTGGAAAGTATCATGATTTGTATCTTAAAACCGACGTTTTACTACTGGCTGACGTCTTTGAAACCATTAGAACAGTTTGCCATAATAAACAGTCATACGGTTTTGGGCGTCTTTTATACTTTTTACAGCACCCGCTACATTTCCCATTGTAGAAGCGGCTGAACCAATTAGGTCTTTATGTTTAAGAATAGTTGAACCGATACCCATTAGAGTATCAATTAACCCATCTCCTTTATTTCTAAATTGATCTCCTGCACCACGTTCTCTCTTAGGCTTATAGTATCCTCTCCCAAGAAACATACCTTTGCCCTTACAGTATTGTAAAAGATACATACCTTCCCCAATCCCATCCCCCTCTTTCGCAATTATTTTATATTTTCTTAACTTGTGCTTTCTCACAACAACCATCGTGTTTTTATTCTAAGTAGAATAAAAAACTTTTAACATCTTAGTTTTAATTTTTCCAATTTATCCGCTTTGATTTTTTGTTCTAGTCGAGATTAATTAGTGCCTGGTGGCCAAAACAATTTTTCAAAACATAATTTATCTTCCATTGAAAATTTTAATGGAATTAAAAATTCCCCGCCCGACGTTAACATAACCTCCCCTCTTTCCCAAGTAAATACAAGACCTATTTTTACAAACGCCAACTCTTGGAAGGTTTTCTTTTTTCTTTTTCTTGGAAGGATCTTGATCACTCGTGTTAAAACTACATTCGAGAAAAAACAGTTGGATGTTCATTTACTAATAGTTTTATATTCATTATATAATGTTCAATTATTTACTTTATTTGACATAGTCCAATTCTGATGGATATAATTTAGTCATTGAAAGAAACCATACGATGATCCTGATCGGTTATCTTAAAATTTACTTTAGAAATGGTTTTTCCTGAGACGGGTAAATAGGAGAGATTCTTTGGTTCCATATTGAATGTATAACCTATTATGGGTTGAGTAAGTGCTGAATGAAAATATTGTATTTGTTTTTACTCCATCATCATAAGCTGGTCCCCGAAAAGGCCAACCCCCGCTTTGCGGGGAAAAATGGCCTCTAAACGGTGGTTTTTATCATAAGCTGGAGATGGCGTGAAGCTGGAAGGTGTGAAAACATTTTGTTACCTAGGAGACATGCTGAATGGAGAAGGTGGATCAGACTCGGCAACGGTTGCTAGAGTGAGATGTACATGGAAGAAGTTTCGGGAACTGAGTGGCATGCTGACGAGGAGGGGAGTGTCGGTGAAGCTGAAGGGAAATGTGTATGCTGCATGTGTGAGAAGTGTTATGATTTATGATTTATGGGAACAAGACATGGGTATTTAACGTAGAGCAGCAACGAAGGCTGGAAAGGGTGGAAATGCGAATGGTTCGGTGGATGTGTGGAGTATCGTTGAGAGAGAGGAAGACAAATGATGAATTGCGAAAGATGATGGGAATAGAGCCTGTGATGGATGCTGTGAAGAGAAACAGTTTGAGATGGTTTGGTCATGTGTTGAGGAAGGATGAAAGTGACTGGTTGAGAAGAGTGATGGAAATGAATGTAGAAGGAAGTAGAGGACGGGGAAGACCGAGAAAGACTTGGCTAAAGATGGTCGAAGAAGAAATGCGGGCAAGGGGGTTAACAAGGGGAGATGCAGAAAATAGGGCAAAATGGAGAAGATTGTCATTGGGACCGCAAGGCTAACCCCCGCTCTAGCAGGGAAAATGGCCTTAAAATGCCTGTTGTTGTTGTATCATAAGCACCATCAACCAAATCACAGTTAATCAACACCGAATTTATACCTGTGGATATGTCAACGGTGTTATCACTGACAAACGTATTATTATCTTCAAGCTTTTTTGTGGAGAAACCTAACATCTCTCGGAATGAATTATTAATTGTGAAATCTATTTTATAATTATTTTTAAGTCCAATCGTTGATTTTGATGTGTGTTTTTGAGTACCCATCTCGATATTTTTTGGTTCATCACCTTTTTCTTTCATAACGCATGAAATTTCTGAACATAGTACAGGAATCTCGTAAGCTCCGGGGGGTACTTCTATAGTTTTATATCCACTTCCCGGATCATAACTAAACTTGTTTTTTTTTTTCTGTGATATTAAACAGGGTATTATAGCCTTCCATAGACAATAACGCCGCTTCATATTCTTTTGTGGGATCAAGTTGTATCGGGTATGGTAATGAAGCCGTGTGATCACTCGCTGTAAAATCAAATCTAAGAGTTGTGCTTCTCATTTTATTATATGTGAGATAAAATATCTTTGTATTGACATTTATTAATTATTTTCATATTCATCAACTGATCTAGAATGCCTGATGTTTCATTAAAACAATTGTTGTTTCCCACCTCCTTAATGCCTAACAGCAGTAATAATCTATTAACTAATTGTGATGAGTCACTCGGAAGAAAACTAACACCCGAACCAAGCTTACTTAAAGCATTAAGAATATCTTTTTCCTTCTCATTCTTCTTACCTTTACTAACAACAAAACCCCCATAACCAAGCTCGCTTAGTAAATCAATATATACCCTATCTTCCACATTTTCCATATCAAGTGGTTCCTCAAAATATTCTGAATCAACATGCCCCGCTTTTGTGAGAAGAAACATTAATCTGGAAGTTAATTTAATAGGAGGTCTGTCAGAACTTAAGAATGTCAAGTTATCATTAACTATCCGTACCGTTTCGTTAACAAGGTAAAACTGATTTCCGTGCCCTTTATAAATGAGACCCGTTTTGGTTTTTGAACCCGCTGAATATTCGCTGTTTAGAATAGCGTTCACAACATATTTAGAAGGTTGATTTATCTCCTCAAGTTGTTGGCGTGCTTCTTGTGCTTCTATAACTCCCAGCTCTTGCTCTGCCTCTTGTCTCAAATCTGCTAACTCTTGATGTTGTTTGGGAGTATATGTTATCGCAGGAACTTGAAACGAAACCACCTTTTGTTCGGAAGATTTTAAAATAGGTTTAAAAAACTTCTCTTGTTTTCTTTCAAATATGTCTTCGCCTAATAGCTTTTGTCTCAGTTTCTTTTAGCCCCTCCTGTTGTTTAACAACTTTTGAAAGTAATTGATTGTATTCCTTAAATGTTCTTGCTCGTTCTTCGGCACTCATTTTATTTAACCGAGAAAATTATTGGTTATTATATTGTTACGGAACCCAACGTCGGCCTATGGTTCCCCTTTGAGGGGGGATTAGTCCCCTCGATTATTGCTGACCGACGTGGTCCCTGAAGCTGCACCGTGGCCTCCGGAAAGGCCGGTGCACAGCCCCGTTCGTACCGCGGATAAGATGTTACTTGATTGCCGAGCGGTGTTTAGCAACTGCAGCACGAACTGTTAACAATGACTAACCCGATTCTCAAACATTGGCCAAATCGTGCCACCGGTATTCAATTTGGAAAAGACAAAGACGACGGATGTGAAGAAGAAGAAGACAAGAGGTAGGAAATACGAATATGATTTATTTACTATTTACAATCAAAAGAAACCAAGGAGAAGGAAGGATAATAAAATGAAGCAGAAAGAGGGACGGACCAGAAGGACACAGTGAAACTTAGCTTACCTATGCAGTCTTAATTAATACCCAGGACAGAACAAACAAAGACGGACTCACACGAATGGGGATTTTGCAGGCAGGAATGACTTGAAGGAGGAATGGGAAGGTTCAGCTGGGGCAGATGGTTCGGGCTTGATCCCGCACGGGACGTCGGGCTGGACCTCGACGGCCACCAATGCCACCGCAATCTGGCTCCCGCGTCGCAGCGGGTCGAAACTGCGTGGTCTCCAAGCTGGTGGTGGTGGACTCCAAGCCGGTGGTGGTGGACTCTCTGGGGACTCAACGTGGGGATCCCTTACTCATCTGCCGTCCCTGGCGCAACCCTTAGAACTCAATGGTTCGCTCTCCATGCTGCCGTGGGGACGTCGTGTGCTTTCTCAGGACTCATCTGAGGTGGGGGCGCCTCCCGTGGGTTATATATAGCCCCACCCTTGAACCTCTTCGAACCTCCCTGATCACTCTTCCTCCGCCCTCTCAAGCCAAACCCCTCGTGCTTGGTTGGTTGTTCGGGGCTGGCTCACTCCTCCCCTCTATTACGAGGTGGAGACACGCCTTTCTTCTCCGAGTTGGAGCACATGGGCAATGGCGGCGAATGCAGTTGGCAATAGAGGCTTTGGGAATGGGGCTTTGGGAATGAAAGGGGATCTATCTATTTGAATTCGGTGCAATGGAGTGTCAATTAATGGAAGACACAGCCTTAACCTACATAGAATAAGGAAATAAACTACCAACAAGGAGGAAATCTATGATTGGCTAACGTGATTGTTTATGACCTAATTACGGAACGCACTTTGACCTTTATACACAACTGGAGGAAGGAGGGTGATATTTTACAATGTACTACACAATAAAAAAACACAATCCTCATATCCACAACAATATCATCTTCTTTAACAACGATATATTTATATTTTCCAACCGTATGTTTCATATACCCCTAAAATTCCTTTTTACTACATAATGTAGAACAATTATCTCTCCAAAAATTATTTATATCTATTGCATTTAGTTTGAATATAATAAAAGTATTAGCATTGTTTCTTATTGAGCGGCGGGGAAGTTGAAAGTATGACTGGCTGAGATAAATGCAATTACAGGAAGAATGGCGCCCCCTTGTATAGTAGCTGTCCATAACCGTTTGATTTCTCTCATTAACACAATCGTCAAAGATAACGAGGTTCTTTTTTGTTTCATCTAAATCTTGGGGTAAAGGTATATCATCTGTATTATCGCTGAGAATACAAGTTATAGGTATAGATCAGGGGTGGCGAACCCACGGCTCGCTTGCCGCATTCGGCTCTTAGCCAGCTCTTGTGTGGCTCGTGAGGGGCTGCTCTATCGGTGCATGTTTTTACATTTTAAAATGTATTTCTATTATAAAATCAAAATGCATTTGAATATTTGACTATACTGCCAATAAATTTGCCAATATTTTTAAAATAAAAGGTAATTTTGTGGTAATGTGTTTGGCAGAAATCTCCCACTAGTCATGCATGAGCCCAAACATGAAACACACTTTCGCGCGTAGAAACACACTTGCGCGCGCAGACCCGGAAGTTTGTTAGCTATGCTAGCACTAGCCTAGCGGCAGTGACCGAATCGCCATGGCAGAGTCAGGAAAACGTAAAGCTAAGTGCAAATATGAAGAGGAGCACAGGGCATTTTTGCCTGAATGGAAGGAATTGTATTTTTTTTAAGGAGCGAAATGGGAAACCCTTGTGCTTGATTTGCCAGACTGCACTGTCACATTTTAAAGCTTCAAACCTTGAGCGCCATTTCACCTCACTCCATGATAACGTGGCCCGGGATTTTCCCAAAGGCAGTGAACTTCGCAAGCACAAGGTGAATGCATTGAAACGTCAGTCAGAGAAGCAGACTTGAAGAAACAACGGCCACAGATCATATTCCTCATCAACCCTTTCACTGCTGAATCAGATTGTTTAAAAGACCCCTTCGTGGCAGATGAAGCAGCATCCCAGTTGGAGATGATTGAACTTTCTGAGGATGACAGACTTAAATGTGTCTTGAGAGAAGGAACCACAGGCACAGAGTTTTGGAAAATTATGCCCACAGACAGATACCCCAGTGTCAAACAGGCTGCACTCAAGCTAATGTCAATGTTTGGATCAACTTACGTCTGTCAATCAGTTTTTTTCCACACTGAAACAAGTGAAGTCAAGACATCGCTCTGTTCTTACGGACACACATGTGAAAGAGTTGCTCCGAGTGGCCACAACTGAGTACAAGCCAGACCTGAAAATGATTGTGGAAAACAAAGACTGCCAGGTGTCCCACTGAGGTAATAAACCACCTATGAAAACTGTTAAGCTATGTATTATGATAATTATGACATAACCATAATACATATAATTATTAATTATGTCATTAGGCCTATAAGTTGCTGTTGTAGTGTGAGCATGCAGGTGTTGTGCGGCTCTTTGCAATGGTGTGAGGGTTTTTTTTGGCTCTTTACGCTGGACTGGTTAGCCACCCCTGGTATCGATGATGTGAGTTTTGATTTCTTTTTACCTTTTTGTTGAGTATCACAAAATAGTTGTATTTGATCTTTAATGTCGTACTTATTTAGTTTGTGTTGAACCTTAAATAACCTGATTATATCTTCTTGTTTAAGCCCTGCATTAAACCTTGTGATAGTAGTTGATACTCTGGTTGAAAACTTGACTTTGTGAAAATTATTAAATTTTCATAGTCTAAAAAATCTGGAGTAAGGAGCATCTTTAAAAGCAAACAGGTTTTCCCACATCCACTTGAACCAACTATTAGACATCTTAATGAATTGGGGAGATTCTTATGGTTATTAAATTTTATCTTACTTTCCCAAACGGGTAAAAAATCACTCACTTTATATAAACCAACTAAAAATTTACCGTTTAATCACTCAACCTGTGTGTTATCCCTATTTTAATTGTGTATACACATTAGAAGTGACTCAACCAACCGTCTAATTGAGTTGAATATATCTTGAAATATTTTGAAAATGGGTTCGTCCATTTTATATACCCCCAACAAAAAAATTATTTTTTTCCCAAACATTACAACGTTATTTTCAAAATTTACTATTTTGAGAAACAAGAGGGATGCGGGAGTCTGCCCTTTGCGTCATATGTAAAAATTCAGAAATCAAGAAATCGGGAATTTTAGGCATTATGGAAATTATAGGAAATCGTGACTAGCAATTTTAGGAAAATCGTGAAAATCGTGAAAATCTGAAATCTGAAATCTGAAAATGTGAAAAACAAATAAATAAATAAATATATATTTTAAATCGTTAAATAATTCGACCACTTCCGGTTTCAACTTCCTGTTTTTTATCCTCAACTTTCTGTTTTTGGGCAAGGGATGCAGGGATTCTGCTGTGGGTGCGAAATCCCAATTCCCCTACTACTGTCCTAAGTCACAGAATTCTCTTTCCTTCAAGGTTCTACCTTGATTTCTTTTTTACACCTGATACCTAAGATCCCATCTTAGTTCCTCAAAATTTGTCCTGCTCCACATAAAATGGCTCGATCCCGGTTCAGATCTACGCAAAGCTATGGAAA
Source organism: Myxine glutinosa (assembly GCF_964187855.1). Classification (NCBI taxonomy): domain Eukaryota; kingdom Metazoa; phylum Chordata; class Myxini; order Myxiniformes; family Myxinidae; genus Myxine; species Myxine glutinosa. Next base: position 8,268,656 of record NC_136264.1, on the reverse strand, counting down.
GGGTTCGAGTTTGCCTGGAGATGACAGCACGTTGCTCCTGAGAGAAATTAAAAGGTCTCTCACCTTTTGCTAAGTTGCGGGTACCCTTGAGCCAATTACTGCCACCTCCAGACGTTGTCTGTCCCCTTGTCCACAGCCTTGGTCAGATCCGAGTAACGGCACCAAAATGTCGGAGTTCGATGTCCGCTGTCCAATAAGAACTTGGGACAACGCCTGAGAATATAAGCCTTTTTATTATGGAGCCGTTACAACACATGCGGAAGATAGGAGGGCACGAAACTGGCCGGTCCTTTCTCAAAATATATTTGCCAGAGCATCCTGTTTATATACACAGGGATTAGCGCTAAAAAAAGATAACATATCTCCGCTGGGAGCTTGCCCAGAGGGTTTAGTCACATGCTCATAGCATCACACCAATACCCTCAAGGTTCACCCTTATCAGTTGCGGAGGCCATGACACTATAAGACGAGCATCCCTGTGTTCATTTCATATGGAAAATGCAAGTTGGCTTCGCATAGGAGAAACAATAACATATTTGAAAGAACATCGACCGACATTCTTTTCTAAAAGAATGCAAGGTTAAATGAAAATGGAAGTACTTGAAATTACTTCGACATACTGTGTACATATATATATATTTATATATCTATCTATATACAACAACAACAACAACATGCATTTTAAGGCCATTTTCCCTGCTAGAGCGGGGGTTAGCCTTGCGGTCCCCATGACAATCTTCTCCATTTTGCCCTATTTTCTGCATCTCTCCTTGTTAACCCCCTTGCCCGCATTTCTTCTTCCACCATCTTTAGCCAAGTCTTTCTCGGTCTTCCCCGTCCTCGACTTCCTTCGACATTCATTTCCATCACTCTTCTCAACCAGTCACTTTCATCCTTCCTCAACACATGACCAAACCATCTCAACCTGTTACTCTTCACAGCATCAATCACAGGCTCTATTCCCATCATCTTTCGCAATTCATCATTTGTCTTCCTCTCTCTCAACGACACTCCGCACATCCACCGAACCATTCGCATTTCCACCCATTCCAGCCTTCGTTGCTGCTCTACATTCATGACCCATGTCTCGCTCCCATAAATCATAACACTTCTCACACATGCAGCATACACCTTTCCCTTCAGCTTCAACGACACTCCCCTCCTTATCAGCACACCACTCAGTTCCCGAAACGTCTTCCATGCACATCTCACTCCAGCAACCGTTGCCGAGTCTGATCCACCTTCTTCATTCAGCATGTCTCCGAGGTAGCAAAATGTTTTCACACCTTCCAGCTTCACGCCGTCTCCAAGATCCAACTCAACATTTCCTCCATCTGCAGCTCCCTCTGTGCACACCTTACATTTGAATGTAGCTGCCACACTGGTTAATGACCCTCTCAGACCACTACATTTTTGATGAACCGACTCAGCGCACAGCGCACATTGTACATTGAATGGAGTTCACTCCGACACCCTTCCTGCACACAGCACATGGCCACTTCCCAGTTCTTTCCACCTCACCACATGCTTTACCACTTGCCATCACCTTCGTCTTTCCTATATTCACCTTCAGACCTTTTGTCTCCATACATTCCTTCCACTTGTTCATCTTTTCCTTCAGTCCATCCATACTTTCCGCAATCAACACCAGATCATCTGCATACAACAACTCCCATGGTAAATCCTCCTTTACGGTCTGAGCCAGCACCTCCATCACAGCTACAAATAGTAGTGGACTTAGTACCGACCCCTGATGCACTCCCACCTTCACCTCAAACTCACCACTGTTCCCGTCCTTCGTCCTTACAGCTGTGCGCGCTCTTTTGTACATTGCCATCACAACTCTGATCAACCATTCCTTCACTTCTAACTTCCTCAATGCCCATGTCAATACTTCGCGTGGAACCCTATCAAATGCTTTCTCCAGATCAACAAACCCAAGAAACAACTTCTTCCTCTTCTCCATGTACTTCTCCTGCAACTGCCTCACAATAAAGAGCGCATCTGTCGTTCCTCTTCCTGGCATAAATCCAAACCATTTCGTCGACCTTCACCTTCTTCCTTATCCTCCTCTCCAACACCCTTTCCAATACCTTCATTCCATGCTCCAATAAATTTATCGCTCGGTATGAGCCACACTCCAGAGGGTCACCTTTCCCCTTGTATAGAGGGACGAGGGTACTCAGTTCCCAATCCACTGGAATGCGACCTTCTTTCACCACCAGATTACAGATCTCTGCCATTCTCTTCATACCCCAACTTCCTGCTGCCTTCAACATATCTCCCACAATTCCCGTCGGCCCTCCCGCTTTTCTACTCTTCATTGCTTATATCGCTTCCTCAACTTCCTTCTCAGTTATCTTCTCTGCCAGTCCTAAAACTGGGTTACTCTCTATGTTGCCATCCCATTCATTCTCTGTATTCAACAGCATTTCCATATATCTTTAACATCTTCCTTTAATTCCATCTGGGTCCACAACGATTTGTCCCACTTCATCCTTCAAGCAACTCACCCCCATCACATCACACCTCTCTTTCGCTATCTGCTTTGCAGTCCTGAATACCGCTCTCTGACCCTCTTCCGAATCCAAGCGTTCTCCGAACATTTTCCTACATGTCTCCTGCGCCTTTGCTACCTCTTTCTTTGCAGCCTTCTTGGCTGCCATATAACTTTCATGCTCTGCTTTTTCTGCTCCCGTACCCTTCGCCTTCTGCCACTTCTTGAACTTCTTCCTCTTCTCGTCAATCCCCTTTCCAACTTCATCATCCCACCACCATGTTTCCGAGTGCCTCGGTGGTCCTTTTGGGAAAGTAATTTATTAAGTAATTACTTTTGGGATATCTATATATACAGTAATACCCCGGCCTTCGTCATTAATTAGTTCCATAAGCCGTGACGTAACTCGGTTTTTGACGTAAACTGTGCGTAATGCCTTTTCACTCTTTCACGAGCCTCGATCTTGTATACAAAAAAAAAAAAAAAAAAAAAGCCTTAACAATGCCTTAAAATGAAGACAAACACCGTAAAATCTCTCCCCATCTTGTCCCCCCTCTCTCCCCATCTTGTCTACCGCTCCCGATGTTATATGTTTTATGTGTCGGTTTGTCTTTGTGTGTGATTAATGTTCGCTCTTTCACGAGCCTCGATCTTGTATACAAAAAAAAAAAAAAAAAAAAAAAAAAAAAAAACTAGAGTAAATAACTCGCGAAAGTATATAACTATCGCTAAACCTTAAAGAACACTACAAACACATTTCAGTCATATTTTTTAATGAGTAATGAACACAATTAATAAATGAATTTGTAAAGAATAATAAATAAAATTAATAAGATTATGTTATTCACCTTAAACATGGCATCTCTTCTGAACACAAACACACATTTTAGCAGTCTTTGCCGGCGGCGCTTTTTCAGTGACGTATGCGAGAATACGTTCCCTATCATGAATGATGGTCGATACCGTCGACCGTGGCAGCCCTAAGGCATAGACCTTATCGCGAATCGGTAAATATCAACAGAGGGCGCTCCACCGCAAAGCATGATGGGATCGAAAAGGGGGCAAAGGTAAACACGAACCCAGAAGAGGAAGCGTCTGTCTACGATCGACGCTGTGCTTACGGAAAGGAAGATGGCTAATGTGAAAGAAATTCAGCGTTTTTTGGCATTAAAATCCAGCGATTTAAAGAAATATTTGAGGGAAAGGGGGGTTCCCATTGGAGAAGAGAAACAACCTGCTTATGCAAGAACAGTTCCTGAATGTTGAAACCTCGATCGGCCATACAAATATCGCCGGGCTGGAACTTGTCTACAATGTTCGTCATCTTTACAATTTTTTTGTCCGACGTGTTTCCTCCTGTAGGTTTGGAAATGTATGAAATTGTTCCGCTAGGTGTAATACCAACAAGGCACTTGAGAGTAGGTCTTGACTTATATTGGCTGTACACTTGCGAACAAAACTTGGGAGACGGTGCTTTGTCCTAATCCAAAGCGAAATGCGAGGTCCTCGTCGCGAAGATTAAGCCGAAGCGTCATGAGTGTCATGAGTAGTTGATCCTCTAAAGATTGAGATCGCTTAACTCCGAGTTTTGTAGTATTGTTTATTTGCCAGGTCTTGTCTTCCATTGATAATTTCCCCTTATAACAATGAAGGTTCTGTGCATGAGGGGATACTTCTGCTAATAACCACTTAAACAGGTCATAACTAGGTAAACCTGTATAAAGTTTCACAAGTTCATCACAGGTTGCTATGTCCGAAACAGTAAGCTTCTTGTTACATACTGCAATGGCGGCTTTCAGTTTTGCGACGGTGTTCTTGGCTTGCAAATACTGGCTCATGAGCTGATCACAGTTCACAGTTAATTTGTCACAGTAAAAAAAAGTCCTAAAAGTAGTTTAAAGTGGTAAGGATCACGTAGTGTGTCAATGTAAACAAGCAGTCTGTCAAAGTGACAGCGACCGCCGGCGGCGCTATTGCCCCTTTCCGATCCCATGACGCATTGCGGTTCCGATTCGCGATAAGGTCTATGCGCTATCACCGACACTTTTTCACCTTTTTCTTACCTTTTAATCAGATTTAACTTATCTTCCATCGTAACCACATTACGCTTGGAAACACAAGCATTATCCTTCTTAGGACCCATGGCTAACACAGACACAGTAAGGGAATACTGTACGTCACCTCTGTTTTGAATGAGAACCAGCAGTTGCGCGTACGTACAGTATACTGTACGTACATTTATATATATATTTTAATGTGCTTTTTATTGTATTTTAAATTGTTTTTTAGCTTCTTTTATTGTTAATTTATGTACTATTTTATTTATTTTAAATATATTTTTAAGGAATTTTTTTTTTTTCACGTCCGTAGCAGTGACGTAAAGTCGCACATAATGACGTTCGCTGAACTGAAATTTACTCCAGAAGAGTGACGTAAAGTCGCATTTGACGTAGGTCGAAATGGCGTAAAACGGGGTATGACTGTGTGTGTATGTATATATACATATACATATACAGACTTGGCATTTAATATGGAATATTTTTTTGGGGGGATTAACTTACTTTTCAAGACCACTTAGAACCAAAAGTTCATTGGAATTATGTTGAGAAATTATTCTAGATTTTGTTAATGTGACCTTTAAAAGAAACAAAAACCACATTTGACATTTCAAAGCAAATAAATTGATCCTTGAAAGTGATGTAAACTGATATCGAACTCAATTCATGGACAGGACTGTGTTAAACTTATGTACGTTTTCCAGAAGTATCTCTTTATTTTGCATATTAGCCAAAAATGTTTTTAACAAAAACAAAAGTTAATTACGACTGGGATTACGGACAGTAAAATTACAGTTTAGTACTTCGTGTAACCCCCACGAGCATTCAGGAGAGCGCGTACACGTTGAGACATGTTCACGAGATTTGCCAAGGTTTGGACAGGAATCGCTTGCCATGCAGTGACAATAGCCTGCTGCAATTCACGCACAGAGGTGGGCTGCTGGTCCAAGTTGTCGATTTGACGCGTTAATTCTGCCCACAAGTTCTCTATCGGATTCATATCCGGGGACATGGCAGGCCACTCCATATGCTCTACACCATGGTCAGCAAGAAAGTGTTGGATCATGCGAGCATGATGAGGCTGTGCATTGTCATCTTGGAAGATAAAGTTTCCTCGAAAGGCTGCACGAGCAAATGGAAGCAATGTTTCTTCCAAAATGGCCCTGTACTTGAACTGGTTCAGGTTTCCATTGAGAACAACCAGGTCAATTTTGCCCCCTGCATGAAAAGCAGCCCAAACGGTCACCCCACCACCTTCAGATTGGACTCTTGGCACTATACAATCTTCTTTGTAGGCTTCATGCACTTGTCTGCGCACTCGGACGCAGCCATCTTGACGATAGACCAGAAATCTAGACTCGTCACTGAAGATCACGTGATTCCAGTGTCCTGGCTGCCATTGACGGTGCTCTCTGGCCCACTGCAATCGGCATTGACAGTGTTGTCTGGTCAGGCTTGGCTTTCTCAGGGGACGCCTCGCACGATAGCCTGCTTGAACCAATCGTTGGTTGACTAGCCTTCTGGATACAGGCACATTTGTCAGTTGCTACCACTCAGCCCTAAGCCGATTAGCTGACTTGGTATGGCAATTGCGGACTAACCGGTGCAGCTGGCGATCATCCCTCCTTGTCGTTCTGCGGGGACGTCCTGGCCTCGGTATTGGAGTAGGGACACCCCTCTGAGCATGTCGTTTCAGGATCTGTGACACCTGACCTTGAGTGATGCCATACTGCCGAGCAATAGCACGCTGTTTAATGCCGGAATTTTGTAAAGCCACCACTCCATGAGAAACAGCATTGTCGAGTTGATGGACCATCTCCAGAGGAAGCGGCAATAACTTTTGTAGATGTGCAGCAGTTGTTTTCCACTACCACAGAACGCAACAACCTTTATATACCCGAATGTGAAGCCAATAGGCAAATGTACCTGTCCGTACATTTTGTCACGCGACCTGTGATATAATCCTGTTATTGACTTGCTGCGACAGACAATCAGTCACATGGTTCTTTTAACAAAGAAATCACCGAAGCGTAAAATAAACTCACCAGATTGATATACTGAGTTCAGAAAGTAAACCCAAGTCAAGAAAAAAAATATTCCATTTTAAATGCCAAGTCTGTATATATGTATATATGTATATATACAAAAACCAAGCCATGAGGTCGAAGGAACTGTCTGCAGAGCTCAGAAACAGGATTGTGTCGAGGGACAGATTTGGGGAAGTCTACAAAAAAAATCTCTGCTGCATTGAAGGTTCCCAAGAGCACAGTGGCCTCCATAATTCTTAAATGGAAGAAGTTTGGAACAACCAGGACTCTTCCTAGAGCTGGCCGCCCGGCTAAACTGAGCAATCGGGGAAGAAGGGCCTTGGTAATAGAGGTGACCAAGAACCCGATGGTCACTGGCTGAGCTCCAGAGATCCTGTGGGGAGATGGGAGAAACTTCCAGAAGGACAACCATCACTGCAACACTCCACCGATCTGGGCTTTATGGCAGAGTGGCCAGACGGAAGCCTCTCCTCGGTGAAAGACACATGAAAGCCCACATAATCTTGTTTCTCACAGTCTGAGAGTCTTTTAGGTGCTTTTTTGCAAACTCCAAGCGGGTTTTCATGTGTACGTGAATGATTTTCATGTGTAAATGATTCTTATGTCTCTCTCTCAGCAGTGGGGTCCTCCTGGGTCTGCGACCATAGAACCCCCTTTTATTGAAGGTCAGCTTGAATCTGTTTGGCAGTTGATCGAGGTGCTTTCTCCACCATTCGAAGAATCCTTTGCTGCAATCTTCGATCAAGTTTTCTCTTGCGGCCATGTCCAGGGAGGTTTGCTACAGTGCCATGGGCTTGAACCTTCCGGATAACATTATTTACGGTGGACACAGGAACATCAAGGTATCTGGAAATGGACTTGAAACCCTGTGATTGTCCATGCATGTCTACAATTTTGTGTCTGACCTCCTCAGACAATTCTCTGGTTTTCTTTCTTTTCTCCATGCTCATTGCGGTACACACACTGGCACAAAACAGCAGAATGACTCCTTTTCTCGATTCAAACTGGTTGAATGAGTGATTTATATATTTCAGGCACATGCAACTCACCACAGGTGAGTTCAATTCCAAAGTAAAGGAGAATGACCTGCTTGAAATCTTATTATTTCTAACAACTTATAAAAGGTGCCAAATAATATTGTCCGGCCATTTTCGGATTTTTGTTTGGAATAAGCTAAGATTTAGTAATTATTTCAGCTTTTGTTTGTTTTGTTCCACTGCAAACCAAAGAAATACAAATGTGTATTCCAAAAGATTTTTTAATTTCAACAATTTTCTGGAAGAAATGGTGCATTATTTGAAATAAGTGCAAGGATGCCAATATTTTTGGCCGTGTGTGTGTGTGTGTGTGTGTGTGTGTGTGTGTGTGTGTGTGTGTGTGTGTGTGTGTGTGTGTGTGTGTGTGTGTGTTTATGGAAATGATTGTTTTATTTATTTATAATCGTGATACATTTACTGTTCAAGATGAAGTTATGGTGTATTCTTATCTCTGCTCTTCCAGGATATCCTGCTCCTCGGAGATGCCATAGCTGTGTGCAGATTGACAATGGTAAGGTGTAAGATGTCGGTAACCTCAGCTGAGGAAAATTTTCATTCCAGTGCATGGTTCTGTTTTACCTGTCTCTCTTTTTCTTCTTTTTTCTTGACAACTGAAATATTTCCACAGGTTTTAAAGCGCTTGTCTCTGTCCAATCTGCGAATTCCTCACTGTCTGTGCAAGACTGGTGTTAAAAACAAGATGCAAATTTATGTGACCATTGAATAATTTCCCTTTTGGACTGACGGGATATTTGAGAGTGACCATACTTGCTTTAACTGCCTATATTCCGGTCTGAATATAAACTGTGATAACGATGCTGCATCTGAGCTGAACATTTTCACCAATAGTTTGCCACCCTTTGGAGGGAATGTTGCGCCGGCTGTTCCGGTGCTCCCATTCACTTAAGGACAAGTAAACCTTGGAGATCCTGTGGTTGGTTCCCTTTGAAAACTCCCCCCTTCTGACTTGCTTTACCGTCTTCTCCCTTCTCGCCTACTCTTTCTGTCCATATTCTCTGGTCTTGATTGTACCACTCTTTGCCTCCATACATATATATTGAAAAGTCGGCTTTTGGACTCCTACGGTAAAGGCTAGCTAGTACGGAGTATAATAGAGAACAGTGGATCCAGGAAAGGGGCCGTTGAAGGAGCTGTGCTCCAACGCGAGTCGAAAGAATTGACGCGACCAAAGACGGAAATTCGTCCGAATTGCTTTGTTACACGTATCAAATTCGGGTACTCTGAAAAGCCCGTTTATCGGGCAGCAATATATATACACATTTATGCCGGAGCGTTTGCCTGGGAAAAGCGAGACCGGGCATGCCCGGGTGTCAAGGGCGAGTCCTGGAAAGGCGAGTCTGGACATGCCCGGGCGTCCTGGACGCGGCCTGGCAAGTCGAGGCTGGGCGTGCCCGGGCGCTCTGGGCGAGCCCTGGAAAGGCGAGAGCGGGCATGCCCGGGCGCCCTGGGTGAGCCCTGGAAAGGCGAGAGCGGGCATGCCCGGACGCTCTGGGCGAGCCCTGGAAAGGCGAGAGCGGGCATGCCCGGGCGTTCTGGGCGAGCCCTGGAAAGGCGAGAGCGGGCATGCCCGGGAAAGACGAGACCTGGCGTGCCCGGGAGGTTCGGGCGTGCCCGGGAACAGCGAGTCCGGGCATGCCCGGGAGAGGCGCGTCTGGGCCCGTCCGGACGAGCCCGGCATGGCGATTGCACCCTGGCCGCGTCCTGGCAGGTGCAAGGCGATTGTGTACATCCAGCGGGAACCGCTACACACGCCCCTCCAGAATCGACCTGCACCGGCAGGGTCAATTTAAGGGGGGTCCGGATGACCCGGCCGAAGCGACCCCTGGAGGGTCGTGGGGGGGGGGGGGGGGTCCGATGTGGTGGTGGGTGGTCGAGCGGTGGGAACTGTGGACGGGGGGCGGCCTCGCCGCGGAGGAAGGGCCAACCGTGGTGGTCGGTCGACGTCCATGTGCGCCGGCTTGAGGCGGTCCACAGAAATCCGGTCCGACCGGCCACCGAAGTCGACGACGAATGACTTGTCGCCCCGTCGCAGGACCCGGAAGGGCCCGTCGTACGGCGGCCGGAGTGGTCCCCGGTGTGCGTCATGACGCACAAAGACGTACTCCGCTGTGCGAAGCGCCGGGGGGGACGTAGGACTGGGGGCCACCGTGGCGGGACGTTGGCACGGGGGCAAATCGTCGGGCGGCCTCCTGGAGGTCCGAGCGCTGGTGTGCGGCGGACCAGGGACTGGTAGCGTCGGGCATGAACTCGCCCGGGACGCGGAGCGGCTGGCCGTAGACGAGCTCGGCGGCGGACGCCCGGAGGTCCTCCTTGGGGGCCGTGCGGAGGCCCAAAAGGACCCACGGCAGCCGGTCGGCCCAACCGTCGTCCTGATTGCCGGCCATGAGTGCGGCCTTCATGGAGCGGTGAAACCGCTCACACAACCCATTGGCTTGGGGGTGGTAGGCCGTGGTGCGGTGCAGCGTGACCCCCAACGAGCGGGCGACCGCGCCCCAAAGTTCGGACGTGAACTGTGGGCCGCGGTCGGACGAGATGTCCGCCGGTGCGCCGAAGCGCGCGACCCAGGTGGCGATGAACGCCTGCGCCGTGGTGGTGGAGGTGAGGGGCACGGTCTCCGGCCACCTGGTGGTCCTGTCCACCATGGTGAGCAGGTGGGTGAACCCCCGCGATGGGGGCAGGGGGACCCACCAGATCCACGTCGACGTGGTCGAAACGCCGTTCAGGCACGGTGAAAGGTGCCAGCGGGGCCTGGGTGTGGCGGTGGACCTTGGCCCGCTGGCAGGCCGTGCAGGCGTTGGCCCAGTCGCGGACGTCCCGTCGAAGGCCGTGCCAGACGAAACGCGCCGACACCAGCTTCTGAGAAGCTTTCCGGCCCGGGTGAGAAAGGCCGTGGATGGAGGCGAAGATGCGGCGCTGCCAGGTAACGGGCACGATGGGGCGAGGCTGGCCCTGGGAGACGTCGCAGAGCAGGACAGTGTCCGCGAAGGGAAAGTCGGCCAGGCGGAGGCCCGTGTCCGCCGCCCGGAGGGCCGGCACCGAGGTGTCCGTGGTCTGGTCGGCCGCCATGAGCGCGAAGTCCACGCTGAGGTGGACGGCGTTCGCGCTGGCCCGAGAAAGACAGTCGGCCACGGCGTTGTCTTTGCCGGCGACGTGCCGGATGTCCGTGGTGAATTCCGACACGGCGGAGAGGTGGCGCTACTGGCGGGCCGACCACGGCTCCGTGACCTTGGCCATTGCGTAGACCAACGGCTTGTGGTCGACGAAAGCCGTGAACGGGCGGCCCTCCAGGAGGTGTCGGAAATGGCGAATGGCCAGGAATAGACCGAGCAGCTCGCGGTCGAACGTGCTGTATTTTAACTCGTTCGGCCGGAGTTGCCGGCTGAAAAAAGCGAGTGGCTGCCAAACCCCGTCCACCCATTGTTCATGGACGGCGCCCACCGCGTAGTTGGAGGCGTCCGTAGTGAGGGCGATGGGCGCGTTGAGCACCGGGTGAGCCAGTAGCGTTGCGTCGGCGAGGGCCCGCTTTGCGCTCGCGAAGGCCGCGTCCATGGCCGTGGACCAAACGATGTCATGCTTGGCCGGCTTGCCCTGGAGGGCCTCGTAAAGGGGCCGCATGAGCTGAGCAGCGCGGGGCACGAATCGGTGATAAAAATTCACCATGCCGAGGAACTCTTGTAGGGCCTTGATGGAGCGGGGACGCGGGAACGTGGTGATGGCCTCGACCTTGGTCGGCAGCGGCACGGCCCTGGTCTTGGTGATGCGGTGGCCCAAAAAGTCAACGGTCGTCGTGCCGAAGTGGCATTTGGCCGGGTTGACAATTAAGCCGTGCTCGCTGAGGCGACCGAACAGTGTTCGGAGGTGGAGGAGGTGCTTGGCGCGGGACGTGCTGGTGACGAGGATGTCGTCCAGATAGACGAAAAGAAATGGCAGGTCGCGCAGCACGCCGTCCATCAAGCGCTGGAACGCCTGGGCCGCGTTCTTGAGGCCAAACGGCATCCTCAAAAATTCGAACAGGCCGAACGGCGTGATGACGGCTGTCTTTGGGACGTCGGCCGCCCGGACAGGTACCTGGTGGTATCCCCATATCAGGTCAATTTTTGAAAATATGACCCGTCCCGCCAAACGGGCGGAAAAGTCCTGGATGTGCGGGATCGGGTACCTGTCGGGGGTGGTAGCGTCGTTGAGGCGGCGGTAGTCACCACACGGGCGCCATCCGCCCCCCGGCTTTGGCACGATGTGCAGTGGTGAGGCCCACGCGCTATCGGAGCGCCGCACGATGCCGAGGCGCTCCAACGTGTCGAACTCGGCCTTTGCCACGGCGAGCTTGGCCGGGTCGAGGCGGCGGGCCCTGGCGTAGACCGGCGGGCCCGTAGTGGGTATGTGGTGCTCGATCCCACGCCGCACTGCGACGGCCGAAAACGTCGGCCGCGTGAGGGCCGGGAATTCCGCGAGCAGGCGAGCGACGTCGTTCGCCGTCGGGAGGGCGCATGCCAGTTCGGTCGGCGCGGAGCTGCTCATCGTACACGCCAGGGAGCTGAAGGTCTCGGCGTTGACAAGGCGACGTCGTTTGACGTCGACCAGCAGCCCGTGCGCGCAGAGGAAGTCGGCGCCCAGCAAAGCCATGGGGACGCTGGCGGTCACAAAGGTCCACTGAAATCGCTGGCTGCCGAAGCAGAGGGTGACGTTGCGCGGACCGAAGGTGCGTATGGCCGAGCCATTAGCAGCGACCAAAGAGGGGCCGCAAACGGCGTTCCGCCTGTCCTGCTCGGAGGCGGGTATGACGCTCAGTTGGGCGCCGGTTTCACAAAGGAAACGCCGCCCGGACGCTTTATCCCGAATAAAAAGCAAGTTGCCCGAGTGGCCGGCGCTCATGGCTGGGAATGAACGCCGGCCCGGCCGTTTCCCGACTTGCCGAAAGTGCATGGGGGTCGGCATGTCCGAGCCTTGTGTCCGAACCTGGCGTGGTAATAACACCACGCCTGGTCAGGTGGAGGCCCCGGCCGTCGTGTCGGAAGCGGTCGGCGCGGCGTGGCGGCCGCCAGTTGCACCGGCAGTCCGGCCTCCAACCGCGCAGGGCGCTCGGGCGTCGCCTCGGACGGCGGCGGGCTCCAGGTAGCCGCTCCGATGTGCTGGCCCGCCGAGGAGATCTTGTCGGCTTCCCTGGCGAGAGCGCGGGGGTCTGTGATCGACGTGCCAGCCAGGGTGAGGCGTACCGGGTGAGGCAGCTGGCGAAGGAACAGCTCGTGGAACAGAAAATCCGGAGAGTGCTCACCGAGCAACGAGAGCATATAGTCCATGCGCTCGGACGGGCGCGTCTTGCCGAGCTCGGGCAGGTCGAGCAGGCGCCGTGCGCGTGCCGCCGGTGAGAGGGCGAAAGCGTCGAGGAGGAGCGTCTTCAGCGCGTCATACTTGTCAGCAGCCGGCGGGTGCTCAAGGAGGCTCAGGGCACGAGCCGCGGTGGCGGAACCGAGCGCTGCCACGACATGGTGGAAGCGGGTGTCGTCCGTGGTGATGCCTCGCAGGGCGAACTGGGAGTCCGCCTGGGCGAACCAAACAGCCGCGTGAGCCTCCCAGAAGGTAGGCAGTTTAAGAGTCACTGCCGTGTCCATGTCGGTAGGTCACCAGTGAAGGAGCTGTGCTCCAACGCGATTCGAAAGAATTGACGCGACCAAAGACGGAAATTCGTCCGAGTTGCTTTATTACACGTATCAAACTCGGGTACTCTGAAAAGCCCGTTTATCGGGCAGCAATATATATACACATTTATGCCGGAGCGTTTGCCCGGGAAAAGCGAGACCGGGCATGCCCGGGTGTCAAGGGCGAGTCCTGGAAAGGCGAGTCTGGACATGCCCGGGCGTCCTGGACGCGGCCTGGCAAGTCGAGGCTGGGCGTGCCCGGGCGCCCTGGGTGAGCCCTGGAAAGGCGAGAGCGGGCATGCCCGGACGCTCTGGGCGAGCCCTGGAAAGGCGAGAGCGGGCATGCCCGGGCGTTCTGGGCGAGCCCTGGAAAGGCGAGAGCGGGCATGCTTGGGAAAGACGAGACCGGGCGTGCCCGGGAGGTTCGGGCGTGCCCGGGAACAGCGAGTCCGGGCATGCCCGGGAGAGGCGCGTCTGGGCCCGTCCGGACGAGCCCGGCATGGGGATTGCGCCCTGGCCGCGTCCTGGCAGGTGCAAGGCGATTGTGTACATCCAGCTGAACCGCTACACCGTGATCAAACGGTTCGAACAGGACGAGACACTAAACTCCCTTTCGGCACACACCATTTAATGAAACAAGGCAAAGATGGTGGCAATCAACTCGCTCACACGAGCCATCAGCAAGAAGCAGGAAGTCTCCTCCCTTTCCGGTGCAAATTATAAGAAGAAAAAAAAGCAAGAATTACAGGCTCGCACTACACCAACATGGCATAAACATATTGCAAGAAAACATTCATAAGCAAAGCAGGAAACTTTCACGTATATCGTACGCATAGCATCGGAGACTTTCTAACATCCACCCCCAAATTTGTGGAATAAATTTGTAAAAAAGGGAAAGTCTTTCAGTCCATTCACCCCTCACCCATCATCCTCAAGCTTCGACAGCCGGATCAATTTAGCAAGTGGTCAAACATAGTTCTTGCCACGAACTTGAACGCTGGCAGTTCGAGCACGGCCATCTGAGCCCGGAAAGGTCTCCATGACCTTACCAACTGGGCACGAGGCAGCTGGGAATCGACGATCAGAATGGCATATATTTCTATGGATCCTTGTGGGCCATGAAGAAGCACCTTTACGACCTATAACAGGACATCATATGGATGGGAAGGCTTGTCAAGGTACACTGCAGGTGGTGCGGAGCCTGTCATTAGGACGGTATCGCTGGATCTCTGCACTGCATCATGTAGGATGGTTAGGTGCAACTCGTTGCAATAACGCATGGCTTCCGAAGTGTACAGCGATCAGCTGGGTGTGACCGACCGCACCTCCAGCAACGGTCATGTTCCCTTATCCACTTAATAATATGGTCTGTGGAAAGCTTCTTGAATTCCGCACAGGAACTGAGGTAATGATCACTGGTGTCACAATGAGGACAATAAGGCTTGGTCTTGGTTGTTGAAGAAACATTACGCAACGGCTGTGGCCTTGTGCCAGCTATTGGTGACTCAGAGTTGTGAAACACCGAGGCCTGTGATTCTTTCTTCTTTAAAGATGAAGAATGCTGTTCCTTTCTCTCTAATCCCTGGCACTCGCATTTGTAGAGGACAGCAGTTTGGTTCGCTATACGTTTAGCTCGGGACTTCGCCTGCAGCCAAGCTGCCAGATGGTGCAACGTGTAGGTCTGATTGGAATCTGCATTTAAAAGTCCTTGGTTAATGCAGTGCTGAATGAATCCATCACGATAGCTCAGGGGCAGTTTGCTAATTAGCCTGTCTACATGTGAGCTACATCGTAGTTCAAATCCATGCTCACCCTCGAGGGATTGTAACATATCCACAAGGGAGTGCACTGCGAGAGCAAAGTCTTCAAAGGCATCTGCATCTCCAGTCCTCACTGGTGCCATGTTCATGATAGCACCAATTTCGCTATGTACGAGTTGCCTTGGCTGTCCATACTTGTCCTGCAGGGTCCGTAAGGCCGCCGTGTATGGCTTTGGATCATGCATGTAGGCCTGAGCAAGCTTGTATGCACTTGGTTGCTTAAGGTGGGTTAAGAGTACTTGATATTTGTATTCCTCTGACAAGTAGGTGTGATTACTTATCAGGCTATCCAATGCCAGCTTGAGAAGGGCAAAGTCACTTTCTCTGCCACTCTGGAAATAAGGCAGACTCGGTTTCGGTACGCCATAGGATGAAGCTATTAGTAGGTCTATGAGGTTGGGTGTTGCAGGCGTCTCAGATGGGTGAACTGGATGCCCATGTGGTGAAGTCGAGGGTGGTAGATAGGGTGCATAATGACATGGTAACATGTTAGGATGAAAATTTGAATCTTGGAATGGAGCTGTGGTAGTGGATGAATATGCTAGGCCATGTCCACCAGTTGAGGGCCCTGTAGGCACTGCATGGGGGCCCAGGTTCAATGAGACTCCATCAGAATATGCAGTTGGATGAGTTTGCTTCACCTTCTCATTCGGTGTTGTATTGTTTTGGTGACACACACACACACACACACACACACACACACACACACACACACACACACACACACACACACACACACACACACATTAATCGAGGAGTGGATAGTCAGTCTGCAGTGATGGCGATTGCCGGCTCTGGCCACAGTAGCGGCAGCTGCGTTGGCAATAGTTTGTTTGGTTGAACTGAGGGAGTACATGACGCTCTACCACCGTGCATAATTGTATGCTGGGCGGTAACGGTTGGATACCCGGTTGGAGAGGCAGGCGCTTCATCTCCTGCATCCAAGAATGACACTATCAACCGTGCTTCCTCCAGTTCCTGTCCGGCCTTCCTCAGACGTCTCTGTCTTGTTAGATGGACGGACAAGGCTTCGCATTCCCTCCGAGCCTGGCGCTCCATCTCCTGAGCCTGAAGGACTTCATCCTGCAGCTGCTGTCCACGTTTCTCAGCTCTCTCTCATCCTCCCCAACTTGACATGTCAGTTCCTCCAGTTCATACTGTTTTCGTTTTTCCATTAGAATAGCCGATTGTATACCACTGAGTTGGGATGTAATGGATGTACGGCTGTAGCCGGGAGAATGGCTGCGTCGTGAGCTATGTGCACTGCATAGTGAGGCAGTCTTTGGTCGGTGGCTTCCTGACGAATGTCGTCTGTAAGAAGAACTCGGTCCACACTCCTGATTAAGGGAAGAACCACTCGTGTTTGAAGGTATGTAGTTAAGAACATAGTCTTTCAAACGTTCAGGGATACGTATATTCCTTTCAGGTCGGGAAGACGCCGTTAATTCATTGCCAGTGCTAATGATGGCCGGATCCGGTAATTCGGTGTCTGATACAGGCGCGGGGCTGACGGCGGCCACCGAAACGGAGACAAATGGATTCGTGCCATGAGTCGTTAAAGGACTAACCGGGATAATGCTGCTGGTATTGTCTGCTGTTTGAGTACAATCGGCAGTCAGGGTAGCGGCGATATTCTCATCCATGATTTCCTTGTCCAGCTGTTTGTTATCCGACTTGAAGGACCATGAAAAGTAGGCTATGAAATCATACGGTAAAGGCTAGCTAGTACGGAGGATAATTATAGAGAACAGTGGATCCAGGAATGGGGCCGTGATCAAACGGTTCGGACTGGACGAGACACCAAACTCCCTTTCGGTACAACATTTAATAAAACAAGGCAAAGATGAGCCATCAGCAAGAAGCCGGAAGTCTTCTCCCTTTTCGGTGCAAATTATAAGGAAAAAAAAAGAAGTAAGAATTACAGGCTCGCACTACACCAACATGGCATCAACATATTGCAAGAAAACATTCACAAGCAAAGCAGGAAACGTTCACGTATATCGTACGCATAGCATCAGAGACTTTCTAACATATTGTTGGGGATATGGGAATTGTGTGGGTAACCTGATGTAAATTTTCCCCTTTTTGGTATGCTGTAAATCTTGTAAATATCACCCTCCAATAGTATAAAGATCAAAGGTCGCCCCTAGTTAATCCATCGCATACACGTAGCAAATCTTAAGTTCCCTCACTAGTTATGTCCGTAATACATGTTAGTATAAGGCTCTGTGGTCCACTAGTTCATTGCGTTGCGTCAATTAAATAAGATAGATTTCCCTTTTGTCAGCTATTGCCAACTGCATTCGCCACTATGGTTTTGGCTGATGGTCAGCGCCTTTGACTCCATTAGCCACGAGGTGAGCTCGGAGAGGAAAGGCGTGTCTCCACCTCGTCATAGAGGGGAGGAGTGAGCCAGCCCTTGCCGGCCAACCAAGGATGAGGGGTTTGGCTTTGAGAGGGCGTGGAGAGAACCGTCGAGGAGGTTCGCGAAGGTTTGAGGGTGTGGCATATATAACCCGTCACGGGACACCCCCCAGAAGAGATGAGAGGAGATGAGACACGGAGCAGATGGGATACGAGAGCTGAGCTTTGACTCCACCACGCAGCGTTGACTCCACCGCCGCAGTTCGAACCGTAGCAGCTTGCACGACCGCAGCTTGGGCTTTGACGGCGGTGCCGACGTGGCCGCGAAGGAACGGCGGCTGCCCACTCCCGACCCGACCGTGCTTCGTTCCGAGCTGGACCTCCCTCTCCCTCCAGCCAATCCATCTGCAATTTCCCCATCGTGTGAGTCTGCTCGTTTGTCCGTCTTTCATGTTGTCTTGGGGTTTATAGGTAAGACTGTATAGTTAAGCTAATAATTTGCACTGTGTCTCCTGCTCTTTCCATTACCTTGTAAATCATATTTCATTTCTTTTCTGCTTTAGTTGCATGTAAATAGTAATAAATCCTGTTATTCCCTACTTTGTCTTCTTCTTCTTCATGCTCGTTCGGTCGCTTTAGAGGTTTCAATATTGAGGGTACGTGGCGCGATTCGGCCAACGAATATAAATCGGGTCTAGTCTTGGTAAACGGCTCACGCCGCAGTTCGCTTCGCTCGGCGCAAATCATCCATTACGCTGCGGCTGTGAGCGGGGAGTATTCCCTTGCGTACCGGGAGGTGCTGGTATTTATGTCATAGGACGGTTGGGCCTAATACCCTACCCAGCGCCGACCGGGCGTGACGTCATACCCCCGGGACCACGTCGGTCAGTCATTAGCGAGGGGATTAATCCCCCCTTCTTAAAGGGGAAGTCCGACGCTGGGATCCGTAACAATTGGTGTCTGGGAGTGAGATTTGAGGCCCGAACCAAATTTTTTATAACATCAAAAAATTTGGTCAAAATTAAGAGCGCCCGAAATTTTAGAATATTCCAAATTTGAAAATCGCGCCATGGATGATCAAGGCGACAGGATGCCGGTGGGGGAATTAGAAGAGGGGTTAGGGGTAACCCAGGACCCCAGAGAAATGTATATGGAGGAGGAGAGAAATGAGGATGTGGTTGAGGGGGCTTCAGGTGCACAAAATGGCACTCTCGCGCATGTGGTTGGGGAGACACAAAGTGGCGGCGCGCACGAGGTTTCAGACGCACAAAGGGGCGGTGCCGCGGAGGCCGAGCCCACGGCGCCAATAGACATGAACCTCTTTCTGATTCATCTTGTGGCAAGCCTGGAGAAGCTTGATGAAAAGATGGACAAATCAAGGGCAGAAATGGGGAACCAAATTGGAGGTTTGGAAAACAGTATGGGGGCAATGAGGGACGAAGCGTGGGGTACCAGTGAATGTATGGACAATAAATTTGAGGGGTTAGACAATAATTTTAATGGGTTGAACAATAAATTTGAGGGGTGAGACAATAATTTTAAGGGGTTGGATAATAAATTTGAGGGGTTAGGCAACGGGATAAAAGGGGTGAAGAATGGGTTAACGGGGCTAGAAGACAAGATGGAAGGCAAATTGAGGGAAATAGGGGAGCAATCCGCCCGGGAAATCAAACAGATGGGGAACCAGATAGAGGAGGTGAAAATCGGGTTGGAAGGTAAATTGGATGCTCAGAGGAATGAATTGGAACAGATGAGGGCGGCATCTATTAAAGAGATGGGAGAAATGGGGGAGGAGATAAGACGAGGTGTGGGCGAGGAGGTCTCGGGGGTACGCGAGGAGGTAAAGCGAGGTGAGGAGCATATGGAGAAAGAGGTGAGAAGGGGGACGGCAAAGTTACAAGGGGGCATAGAGGAGTTGATGCAGGGGGTGGAACAGCTGACGGTGGGACAGAGGGAATTAGTGGATCAAGTGGAGAAGAACACTGCGATAATCGGGGGGTTAAAGGCGTCGCAGAAGGACATAAAGAAAGAACTTATAGCGACAAAGAGGGAATGCCAGATGGTACATGAGGGATTGACAAAGAGGTTGGACGAGGTGACGGAGGCAATGGAGACGAAAGAATGGGAGGTGAGGACGCACATAGAAACGGTCAAGGTGGCATTAGAGGAAGAGATCGAGGGGGCTGTGCTTGCTAACCAAATAAAGAGTTTGCAGGTGGCGGAGGAGGAGCGACGAAGAGGTGCCGAGGTGAGTGGCGTTATACTCGGAAATGTATATGGTGTGAGGGGAGATTCAATCGGCTTGGGGGTTGGTGTAGACCCGGGTGTTCGTGAGGGACCAATGGTGAGGTGTATGACTGGTCCGGAGAGTATGGATAAAGGAGGTGTGCAAGGAGGTCCGACTATGGGGAGTGAGAGGAGTATTGATGAGCAAGGGTGTGCGGGTATGGAGTGGGTAGCGGGTTGCGGAAGGGCGACCCAGGCATCGACACCAAGAGGGGTAGTGTTTGGAGGGACGGGGGATGCGCGGAAGCCCCCCGGGAATAGTGTACTGTGGGAGCCCGAACGGTTTGATCCCGCGTTGATCCCGCCGGGAGTGACGCGCGGGGTCCGGCTTTCGGGCGCCCACAAGGTCCCACTCGTGCCGTACGACGGCAAGAGTGATTTGAGGGCGTACCTGGCGCAGTTTGAGTACGTGTGCAGAGGCAACGGTTGGAATCCGGACGAAGGTGGAGTACACCTTGTGGGGGCACTGCGCGGTGCGGCGGCGGAGGTACTGACAGCTTTACCACTGGGTTCTCTCACCCTGTCAGCTCTCCGCGCGGCCTTAATTAACAGATTTGGCATTGAACAGCAAAGCGAGCTTGTTAAAGCGCAGCTTGCTCAGCGAAAACACAAGCCCCAGGAGACCATCGGGGAGCTTGCCCATGACATTCGCCGCGCAGTAGGGATTGCACACGCAGACATGGCAGCGAGTTCCCAGGAAAGCCTGGCGCTGGATCACTTTATCCAGGCCCTTCCGGATCTGGATCTCCGACAACAGCTCGCCATGTGGCGCCCGCAGACCATGAGTCAGGCGGCCGACGCTGCAGCCCGTTGGGAAGCAGCGAGGCCCCTGGTCCGGGGAGGCGAGCGCCACGCAGTGGCGGTGCGTCAGGTAGGGCCCGTCGGCCCCCCTAGGGGGCCCGCCCCCGACGGCGGCCCTAACCTGGAGAGCATGGTTCGGAGGCTGGTGGATCGGCGCCTAGCGGGACCTGGACCATGGCAGACGGCTCCAGCAGTGGCACCCGGTAGTCCACGATAAAGTACCCCAATTCGGACATACAGGGGGGGGAATTTGGAATACCGGAGGCAAGCACCTTACCAGGTGAGGTGTTATAATTGTGCTCGGCTGGGTCACCGTGCGTGGGAGTGCCGAGCTAAGCGCCGGGACGTTCCCCGCCAGCCGATGCCCTCAACTCCGCCCAGTATAGATCGGCCTAGCCGACCTCAGACACCCCCCCGCCAGGGCCCGGGAAACTAGAACGTGCCAGGCATGCAGGGCGGTGTTCGGCAGTAGGGGATGGAGAGGAGCCCTCGTTGACGCGACAGATCATTCATTGTGGCCAAATTGGAACCGGTAGTTTGACAATTCGATGCAAAATTGCCGGCATGGGGGTAGACGCCGTTGTGGACACGGGAGCCAGCGCCACGATCATCAGCCCCGTGATCCTTAATTCGAGTGCAGACGGCTGGGGTAAAATCCAGCGTCTGGAAAATCATAGTTTGCAGTTGGCTACCGGGGCAACGGCTCCGATCATAGGGCGTGGTTTTGTGACCCTCAAGTTGGGGTCGGTAAAGAGAGAGATAGAGGTTTGGGTGGCGGAGGTGTGCGACCCATGCTTAATAGGGTTGGATTTGTTGACTGCCAGCGGTTGTAAAATCGACTTGAGCCGGGGGGACCCTGCGATGGGGAGTGGAAGAGCTACCATTGGAGGGGGTGAGCACGGCCGAGAGGGTGGAGCTGGAGGCTCCTGAGGCCGTGACCATCCCTCGGGGGGCCGAGGCCATAGTGCCGGCCCGATGGTCAGCTCGCCCGACATGGCAGGAGTCCTGCGGCCTGGTCGAACCGGTGGCAGCGCGATCCATACCTGGGTTAATCGTGGGCCGCACCCTTGTAAAAAACGGACGGGCCGGTGGTGGCCGTCCGAGTAATTAACATTAGTACAGAACCACGCACTATAGTGAGGAGCACGAAGGTAGCTGGCTGCACCCCAGTTAGCGAAGTCGCGTCAATGAGGCGCGAGAACGTCCAGCCGAGCCGGCCCCAGCGGGAGCCTTCAATAAATATTAGGAATTGGCCCGATCCCATTTGCGAGATGGTAAATCGTAGTAGCGTAGAGTTGGGAGGTACCCATAGGGAGGCCTTACACAAACTGGTTGGATCCCATTTGGATCTCTTCTCCTTGTCCACCGAGGATATTGGACGTACGGGCCTGGTGAAACATCAGATCCACACCGGTGAGGCCCGGCCTATTCGTCAGGCCGCCCGATGGCTCCCTTGGAGCAAGAGGGCGGAAGCTGACGAGCAGGTTGAAAAAATGCTCGACACAGGCGTGATCGAGCCCTTGGGAAGTCCCTGGATGTCACCTGTTGTGCTGGTTAAAAAGAAAGATGGGACCACGCGGTTCTGCGTGGACTATCGCCAGCTAAACAACGTGACACTCAAGGACTCATATCCCCTGCCAAGAATTGATGACACCCTCGATGCCGTTGCGGGCTCAAATTGGTTCTCAACTTTGGACCTCAAGAGTGGGTATTGGCAGGTGGAGATGGATCGGGCAGGGAAGGAGAAAACGGCATTTTCCACAGGTAAGGGGCTGTATCAGTTCACTGTGATGCCGTTTGGTTTGTGTAACGCCCCCGCCACCTTTGAGCGATTAATGGAACATGTACTAGGCGGCATGCCATGGCAATCATGCCTGGTATACCTGGATGACGTCCTAGTACATGCCAAGACTTTCCCCCAGGCTTTAGCTAATTTGGACCAGGTGTTCGGGTGCCTCAGGCAGGCAGGGTTGAAGCTGAACCCGAGTAAGTGCACTTTGTTTGCAAGAGAGGTGGCCTATCTAGGTCACGTTATCGGTCGCGAGGGGGTAAAAACGGACCCAGGCAAAATTACAGCGGTAGCGGAGTGGCCCGCACCACGTACCATCAAGGAGGTGCGGGGATTTTTGGGACTCTGCTCCTACTACCGGCGCTTTGTGGCAAAATTTGCGGAGTTGGCCCGTCCCCTCCACCGGCTTACGGAGAAGGGGACGCGATTTAATTGGACAAGGGAGTGCCAAGAGGCCTTCCTAAAATTGAAGGGGTGTTTGACATCCGCACCCCTTCTAGCCTACCCCACTAGCGACGGGACATTTACCCTGGACACGGATGCGAGCCAGGAAGGATTGGGTGCAGTTTTGTCTCAGACACAGGAGGGCGTGGAGAGGGTGATTGGTTATTATAGTCGGGCCTTAAGTAGGCCCGAACGAAATTATTGTGTCACTCGCAAAGAGTTATTGGCTATGCTGGCTGCCATGAACCATTTCCACCCGTACCTGTACGGGCGGAAATTTTCGGTTCGAACTGTGACCATTCCTCCTTGCAATGGCTCCTTCGGTTCAAGGAACCGGAGGGCCAAATTGCAAGGTGGTTGGAAAAGTTGCAGCAGTATGATTTTGATGTGACCCATAGGGCCGGGAAGGCCCATGGTAATGCAGACGCACTCTCTCGGCATCCTTGTCTGGGGGAAAATTGTAAATTTTGTGCGAGACACGAGGAGAGGGAGCAATTGGGTGATTCTGCCCCGATTCTCGTCATCCGGGCAACCCGGGTGAGAGGGCCAATTTTGCCACTAGCCGCGGACGAGGAATTTGGAAATTTGGCATGGAGCACGGCCCAGCAGGAGGATCCCGTTCTGGGGCCGGTGTTCAAATGGGTCAAATTGGGGCAAAGACCAAAGGGGGAAGAGGTCACCCCCCTCGGGGCGCAAACAAAGGCATATTGGGCTCAGTGGCAGACCCTGGAATTGAAAGGCAACATCTTGTATCGCAAGTGGGTGGAGGTTCCCTCTGAGAGAACTTCCTGGCTGGTGATAGTCCCTGACAAATTTAAGAACGTCATATTACAACAGGTGCATGGTACCCGCTCCGGCGGCCATTTGGGCAGGACAAAGACAACATCTCGGGTCCGCCGGAGGTTCTATTGGGTTAATATGGGGCGCGACATACAGGACTGGTGTCGGAGATGCGACGCCTGTTCTGCCAAAAAGGGACCAGCACGGAGGATGAGGGCCCCCGTTCAATTACACCAGGTGGGGGCCCCCCCTTGAGCGGGTGGCTATGGATATTCTAGGACCGCTGCCCCGCACCCGCCAAGGTAATAAGTACATCCTCGTTGTAATGGACTATTTCACCAAGTGGCCGGAGGCCTATGCCCTCCCCAACCAAGAAGCCGGGGTGGTGGCACAGGCCTTCGTGGAAGGATTTGTATGTCGGCACGGGATTCCACAGGAGCTGCACACCGATCAGGGTCGAAATTTTGAAAGCCAATTATTAAAAGATGTGTGCAGACTCCTGTCAATTCGGAAAACCAGGACCACGCCCTTGCGGCCACAATCTGACAGGATGGTGGAAAGATTCAATCGAACATTGGTCCAACAACTGGCATTGTTCACCACCACCCGTCAGGATGACTGGGACGAACATCTCCCGTACTTGTTAATGGCCTACCGAACCAGCCAGCATGGAGCCACCGCATGCAGTCCAGCATTGCTTATGTATGGGCGGGAGTTACGGGCTCCCGCCGACTTGCTATGCGGTCCCGTGCCAGACACCACGGATACACCGCCGAGGGAGGGTTACGCACGTCACTTGGAGGAAGGCATGGAGCGGGTCCATGCCTTCGCCCGCCGCCAGCTCCATCTGGCGGGGGCCAAGATGAAGCGTAGGTACGATGACCGGAGCCAGGGGAGTCAGTACGCTCCGGGGATGAAGATTTGGTTCTTTAATCCCCGGAGGCGGAAGGGCAGGTGCCCAAAACTCACCTCCCCCTGGCAAGGCCCGGGAGTCGTCCTGTCGCACGTCTGTGACGTGGTCGTTAAGATCAAAATGGGGCCACGGGCCCTCCCTCGGATCGTCCATGCTGACCGGATAAGACCTTATGCCGGCGAGCAGGCGCCCTCGTGGATCGCCTCGGCTCTAGATGCCAAGGCAGGACCCAGTACCTCTTGCGACGGGGGCTCGTAGCGTCAGAGGACTGGGGGGGGGGGGGGGGGGTGGTAGTGAGAGATACCCGTTGTGGTGGGATGGCAACTCTGCCATCTCTCACACCGGGGGCAAAGGAGCAGTAGTTTTATGGGGTTTGGCAGTGAAAACTAGCCCGGGAGGTTTAGGATAAAGTGTGTAGGGATCTAGAGAAGATGACCATAGGTAACGGTAAGGTTAGGTAGCGACATTGGACAGGTAGTGGGGACATAGAGAGGGTAGTTGGATTATAATGACGAGGGAGCGCAATAATGTAAGGGGCGAATGGGAAGTGCGAGTTTCAGAGGGGAGTAGTTCGATCAGATGATGCCGAGTGTTTGAGGATCGAAAGTGTATTGAGCAGTGTATGAGTGAGTAATGGTGATTGAGTGTTGTGTTGAGCAAATGGTCCTGGAGGAAGGAGGGTGCAGGAAGCACCAGGTGTGATGGCACAGGTGTGCAAATAAAGGTGTATGGAGAATGGTTGTGGGGAATATATGGAGTATGGAATATATGGAGTATGGAATGGATAGTATGGAGTGAGTATGGTGGAAACTGTGGAGTGGAGTGGATGGTGCGAAGGCAGTGGATGGGGAGGATGGACCCCATCACGAATACCCGGGGAGGGTAGCTTAAGAGTTAGGTAGAGGGTACAGGTAAATTGTGCTTGGATATTGGCATCTGTGGTGCGTGTGGAAGAATGGTGTTTGGATGGGTGCATTAGTGACGTGGAAATGGCTGGGCGTGTGGCCTGTTAGTATGTGTAGTTGAATGGGCACTCCACCACTGTGAGGATGTCGGCCAGGTGAGGCCGCAGGTGCGCTCTGGGAGGCGTTAGAGTTGTGGATGGGGCCCGAGGATCCGGAGGACGGACCCGGGTAGCCCAGTGCCAGAGAGGGCACCGAGTGGGGAGAGCGCCAGAGGGCCTTCCCCAGTAGATAGGTTAGGATAAGGAGCAGGTAAGCTCGGAGGCAACTGCAGTGGTGGAGGTGTGCAGGTGGGTAGACCTGCTGGGAGAGCCACACGACCCAGTCCTGAAATTGTGCAAGGGCACAGGGAGTTGAATCGGGGGAGTGAGACCCCAAATTGATGAAGCACCACAGTTTGGTCAATGGGAATTTGGTTCTTAAAACCGCATAGAGTAAGTTGGCCAATGGATTGGCAGGGAAAGACCCCGTGTAGTGTAAAGTGTGTTAATGTTATTTAGAAGGTAGATAGGATTTGAATCTCCTCGCACCATCTACATCCACTCACCTGAGGTGACAGGACTCCACACCATGCCATGTTTTTATTATTTTATTGTGCAAATGTTTGGATTGTGAGACGCATCATGACGTGGGTGTGACATTGCGCTTTGTTGTTCCATCTCTCCCTCCTTATGAGGGTTGATGATGAATTGGGTGATGGCAAATTTGGTTAGAGGGATTGTGGGGACGAATTTGGTATAGGGGAAATATAGGGGAGACGAGACGGTAGCAACGAATTTGTAATGTGTAAATTTTTGTAAATATGGGGTAAGGGCAAGGGTAGAGTAGGTGACAGGGGGGGTGACGTACGGTAGGGACGAGCTTTTCTCCGCTCCATCTCCAGATGCACCTCGCCTTGCATTGCCTTGTTTGATTGCCTTGTAATTGCATTGCCATTGTCCCCATTGCCTTACCCCTCACTCACCTGTCTTCTGTCCCCCTGTCTCCCACCTGAGGACTGTGCGCCACTGGGCGCCGAGGGGAGCGTGCGGGAGTCCGCCATGGTGTGCCAGAACTCCCGCAACCAGCATGCATTGCATTGATGCACCACTTATGGACCGCCCTCTTGCGGCCAAGCACCACTTTATGGACCCCACGTTTTGCGGCCTGGCACCTCTGCTGGAGCCGGCCACGATGGCCCAGGGTCTTGCTTGGGGACCTCGGTAAGGTGGCACCTATGCCACACAGGTGGACCACCCTTAGTTGGCCCCTGTGGCCCTAAATAGAAATGGACACGTTTTGTGCACTTCATTTTTTATTTTCAAATAGGCCGCATGAAGCAAAGAATAGAAAGAAAACATCAGGAAGAACATCGGCCCAGCAGCGAAGAGGAAGACCACCACAGTTGTTGTCTTGTGTGTTTTATTACGAACTGTGATGACTGTTACATCGAATGGTGCTTTTGGTGCTTTTGGTGATTGGTGCTGGTGCGTCGATGCAATGCGTGCTGTCTCCTGCCTCCCAACAGGAATTTCTTTTTTTTTGTCTCCCCAAAAGAAAAATCACAGGTCCTGGGTTGCGTTTTGTAAATAGTCAAATAATGCCAATGTAAATAATGCTCCTCCACCGTAAATGTTTTAGTTTGAAAATAATTCCACAATTCGGTTAGCTGTGGGTGTGAAACTGTTAGGCAGGGTGCAACGCAATTAGCGGGACATATTTATTTGTGTTTTAAAATTGTCGCACTCAGGGTCAGGTTAATTGTAGAGGGAATTACACCTGCGTGTCACATTAAAGGTAAAATTTTCGGGCCGGGACGTCCCGAAAGGAAGGAGGGTGCAGTGTTGGGCATATGGGAATTGTGTGGGTAACCTGATGTAAATTTTCCCCTTTTTGGTATGCTGTAAATCTTGTAAATATCACCCTCCAATAGTACAAAGATCAAAGGTCGCCCTTAGTTAATCCATCGCATACACGTAGCAAATCTTAAGTTCCCTCACTAGTTATGTCCGTAATACATGTTAGTATAAGGCTCTGTGGTCCACTAGTTCATTGCGTTGCGTCAATTAAATAAGATAGATTTCCCTTTTGTCAGCTATTGCCAACTGCATTCGCCACTACGGTTTTGGCTGATGGTCAGTGCCTTTGACTCCATGAGCCACGAGGTGAGCTCGGAGAGGAAAGGCGTGTCTCCACCTCGTCATAGAGGGGAGGAGTGAGCCAGCCCTTGCCGACCAACCAAGGATGAGGGGTTTGGCTTTGGAGGTCGTGGAGAGAACCGTCGAGGAGGTTCGCGAAGGTTTGAGGGTGTGGCATATATAACCCGTCACGGGACGCCCCCCAGAAGAGATGAGATGAGAGGAGATGAGACACGGAGCAGATGGGATACGAGAGCTGAGCTTTGACTCCACCACGCAGCGTTGACTCCACCACGCAGCTTTGCCACCGCCGCAGTTCGAACCGTAGCAGCTTGCACGACCACAGCTTGGGCTTTGACGGCGGTGCCGACGTGGCCGCGAAGGAACGGCTGCTGCCCACTCCCGACCCGACGTGCTTCGGTCCGAGCTGGACCTCCCTCTCCCTCCAGCCAATCCATCTGCAATTTCCCCATCGTGTGAGTCTGCCCGTTTGTCCGTCTTTCATGTTGTCTTGGGGTTTATAGGTAAGACTGTATAGTTAAGCTAATAATTTGCACTGTGTCTCCTGCTCTTTCCATTACCTTGTAAATCATATTTCATTTCTTTTCTGCTTTAGTTGCGTGTAAATAGTAATAAATCCTGTTATTCCCTCCTTTGTCTTCTTCTTCTTCATGCTCGTTCGGTCGCCTTAGAGGTTTCAATATTGAGGGTACGTGGCACGATTCGGCCAACGAATATAAATCGGGTCTAATCTTGGTAAACGGCTCACGCCGCAGTTCGCTTCGCTCGGCGCAAATCATCCATTACGCTGCGGCCGTGAGCGGGGACTATTCCCTTGCGTACCGGGAGGCGCTGGTATTTAGGTCATAGGGCGGTTGGGCCTAATACCCTACCCAGCGCTGACCGGGCGTGACGTCATACCCCCGGGACCACGTCGGTCAGTCATTAGCGAGGGGATTAATCCCCCCTTCTTAAAGGGGAAGGCCGACGCTGGGATCCGTAACAATATATATATTCATGCAGTTGCAGGAAAAGTACATGGAGAAGAGGAAGACGTTGTTTCTTGGGTTTGTTGATCTGGAGAAAGCATTCGATTCGGTTCCACGCGAAGTAGTGACATGGGCATTGAGGAAGTTAGGAGTGGAGGAATAGTTGATCAGAGTAGTGATGGCAATGTACGAAAGAGCGCGCACAGCTGTAAGGACGAAGGACGGGAACAGTGGTGAGTTTGAGGTGAAGGTGGGAGTGCATCAGGGATCGGTACTAAGTCCACTACTATTTGTAGCTGTGATGGAGGTGCTGGCTCGAACGTAAAGGAGGGTTTACCTTGGGAGTTATTGTATGCAGATGATCTGGTGTTGATTGCAGAAAGTATGGATGGACTGAAGGAGAAGATGAACAAGTGGAAGGAATGTATGGAGACAAAAGGTCTGAAGGTGAATATCGGAAAGACGAAGGTGATGGCAAGTGGTAAAGCATGTGGTGAGGTGGAAAGAACTGGGAAGTGGCTGTGTGCTGTGTGCAGGAAGGGTGTCGGAGTGAACTCCATTCAATGTACAATGTGCGCTGTGCGCTGAGTCGGTTCATCAAAAATGTAGTGGTCTGAGAGGGTAATTAACCAGTGTGGCAGCTACATTCAAATGTAAGGTGTGCACAGAGGGAGCTGCAGATGGAGGAAATGTTGAGTTGGATCTTGGAGACGGCGTGAAGCTAGAAGGTGTGAAAACATTTTGCTACCTCGGAGACATGCTGAATGAAGAAGGTGGATCAGACTCGGCAACGGTTGCTGGAGTGAGATGTGCATGGAAGACGTTTCGGGAACTGAGTGGTGTGCTGATAAGGAGGGGTTGTTGTTGAAGCTGAAGGGAAAGGTGTATGCTCCATGTGTGAGAAGTGTTATGATTTATGGGAGCGAGACATGGGTCATGAATGTCGAGCAGCAACGAAGGCTGGAAAGGGTGGAAATGCGAATGGTTCGGTGGATGTGCGGAGTGTCGTTGAGAGAGAGGAAGACAAATGATGAATTGCGAAAGATGATGGGAATAGAGCCTGTGATTGATGCTGTGAAGAGGAACAGGTTGAGATGGTTTGGTCAAGTGTTGAGGAAGGATGAAAGTGACTGGTTGAGAAGAGTGATGGAAATGAATGTAGAAGGAAGTAGAGGACGGGGAAGACCGAGAAAGACTTGGCTAAAGATGGTGGAAGAAGAAATGCGGGCAAGGGGGTTAACAAAGGGAGATGCAGATAATCGGGCAAAATGGAGAAGATTGTCAAGGGGACCGCAAGGCTAACCCCCGCTCTTACAGGGAAAATGGCCTTAAAATGCCTGTTGTTCTTGTTGTTGCTGTTGGTGGTGTTGGTGTGTGTGTGTGTGTGTGTGTGTGTGTGTGTGTGTGTGTGTGTGCCTGTGCACACACACACATATACATAGTGCATTCAGAAAGTATTCAGACCCCTTCACTTTTTCACATTTTGTTATGTTGCAGCCTTATAATGAGAAAGTTTAAATTCATTTTTTACCTCATCAATCTGCACTCAATACCCCATAATGACAAAGAAAACAGGATTTTCGAAAGTTTTGCAAATTTATTAAAAAGAAAAAACTGAAATATCACATTTACATAAGTATTCAGACCCTTTGCTATGACACTTGAAATTTAGTTCAGGTGCCTCCCATTTCTCTTGATCATCTTTGAGATGTTTCTACATCTTGATTGGAGTCCACCTGTGGTAAATTCAATTGATTGGACATGATTTGGAAAGGCACACACCTGTCTATATAAGGTCTCACAGTTGACAATGCATATCAGAGCAAAAACCAAGCCATGAGGTCGAAGGAACTGCCTGCAGAGCTCAGAGACAGGATTGTGTCGACGCACACATCTGGGGAAGCCTACAAAAAATATATCTGCTGCATTGAAGGTTCCCAAGAGCACAGTGGCCTCCATAATTCTTAAATGGAAGAAGTTTGGAACAACCAGGACTCTTCCTAGAGCCGGCCGCCCGGCCAAACTAAGCAATGGAGGGAGAAGGGCCTTGGTAAGAGAGGTGACCAAGAACCCGATGGTCACTCTGGCTGAGCTCCAGAGATCCTGTGTGGAGATGGGGGAAACTTTGAGAAGGACAACCATCACTGCAACACTCCACCGATCTGGGATTTATGGCAGAGTGGCCAGACGGAAGCCTCTCCTCAGTGAAACGCACATGAAAGCCCGCTTGGAGTTTGCAAAAAAGCACCTAAAGGACTCTCAGACTGAGAAACAACCCCTGTCTGTTTGTTATCCCCCGTCGCACCGCGGAGCGAAAGGGGGACTCTGGTTTTCCCCTCCGTCCGTGCGGGCGTGCGTGCGTACGTGCGTGCGTGCGTAAGCGAAGGACCGAATTCTAATTTGGTGTGTGGGTGCAACCCACGTCAAAATCCAAGATGGCCGCCGCCATGTATATCTGAACCTTGTGAGTGGAATATCTTGAAAAACAAGCATTCTGAGTATTGCGCTGCAATACATGTCCCCTACCGGCAGTCTGTCGTCCGGAAAACTGTTGGGGAAATTACCAAGGGTTATTTATCCACAGGTTCTTAATCGTTCCCAATCGCTTATTACCTCAGGACGGGCTCACCTATGATTCGCACTCGGGACTTCGATTTATACACCTTGCAGACAGGTCAGCAGAAGCACGAGAAAATAAGTTGTTGATAAAGAACCTTTTGAGTCGCTAAATATCAGTAATTTATTATATTTTCCGGTTCACAATCAATGATCGATGTGTATATATATGTTGCTCGGCTTGGCTCCACCCCTCCGGAAAGCGCGCGCTGTGTCGTGCTGTTGATGTTCGCAGACGAGGCTGAGGGCGCGCGGTGCGGCTTGAGGAGAACTCTAGAATAAACAAGAGATATCCATTTAAAAAAAATATTTTCGTTTAATTAACGATATCTGCCAAACCAAGTGCCCTATCTCAAATTCCAAAAGGACATTTTAGTAGATTGACATGCTAAACAGATCTGTGAAGTTTCCCCTTGATTGGATCAAAAATGAGGGAGCGGCTCGGTTTTAAAGGTTCATGCCTAAAAACGTCATAACTCTGAAACCATGTGACGCACGACGTCATGCTCGCTGACTTTTTTGTTCATCATGGGTATGCGATTCTGCCTGCAAAGTTTGGCCTCGATCTGTTCAGCCGTTGCAGAGAAAAAGGGGTTTTCGTGTTTTCACGAAAAACAATATGGCGGCCGAACCATGTGACCTGTGACGTCATAATTACCATTAAAATATTCTACAGACAGAGTCCATCATATGGTGAAAATTTTATCTCAATCGGTCTTATTATTGCAGAGAAAATCTTTTTTTAAAGGAAATTAAAACTTAAAATGGCACTGAGTTAAGGATCATCAGAATTATCAGAATTCCCAAAGTTCAAAGTGCCATAACTTTGGTAAAAATGATCGAAACGTCGTGAAGTTCGAACTTTATCTGTAACTTATCATGAGGAAACCATGTGCCAAGTTTGAAATCATTAGCATTAAGCGTTTAGAAAAAAAGTCCGGAAAACTGTTATTTGCGTGACGGACTGACGGACTGACGGACTGACGGACTGACGGACTGACGGACTGACGGACTGACTGACGGACTGACTGAAGGACTGACTGACTGACGGACGGCGTGCAAACCTATAGTCCCTTCCGGTGTACACTGGTAGGGGACTAATAAACGAACTACTAACTTCTAATCTGGTGTGTGGGTGTATCTACGCATAAGGGAAAACTCTATTGAAAATTGGGTCGCCACGTCAAAATCCAAGATGGCCACCTTGCGTCTTCCACTTTGGCAACTCGCATCAGTTCACCGACGGGGGACCTTGGTGTAACGCTTGTTGGTTACTTGCAAAATCGAAGATTTTTCAATTATATTGGTCGGTTGCATTTGTTATTAGTCCCCTACTGGTGTTTACCGCAGGGGACTATAGGTTTGCACTCCGTCCCTCCGTCTGTCAGTCTGTCGGTCCGTCAGTCCGTCACGCAAAGAACAGCTTTCCGGACTTTTTTCCTAAACTCTTAATGCAAATGATTTCAAACTGGGTACATGGTTTCCTCATGATAAGTTACAGATCAAGTTCGAACTTCACGACGTTTCGATCATTTTTGACAAAGTTATGGCACTTTGAACTTTGGGAATTTCCCCAACAGTTTTCCGGACTATAATTTGGAGTGCGGTAAGTCATAATAGTCTTCATTTTTTTTTTTTTTTTTTTTGTATACTGAATCGAGGCTCGTGAAAGAGCTAACATTTATTTCACAAACAAATCAACCAGACAATCAAAATATATAAAAAGAGGGAGCGGAAGACAAGATGGGGAGAGAAAGGGAAGCACACAAACACAACATTTGAGAGCAGGGAGATGTGTGGAAGGGAGAGGGCTTGGGGGGAGGAGGCGTGGGAAGGGGGGGGGGGGGGGAGGGAGAAGTATAAAACACAAGGACACCAAGGACTTCCAGGACAGAAGTTGGTATTTCAAAAAAGTGGAATTGGGGTGAAATTAGCGGGGGTAGAAAAGATCAAGGTTTTGGATGGGGGAAGATAAGAGATGGTGGTGAACAGCTGTTTTAAAGACCTGGAGGGTGGAGTGGGATTGAAGAGAGTGAAGGAGTTTGTTCCAGAGGCAGGAGAAAAGAGGAGTGAAGGTGAGCAGAGAGTCTTGATTTTGGCAGTTTAACCATAAGAGGGTTGCAGGCAGATCTTGTGCGACCTGTAGGAATATTTGCGGGACAGAGCCCAGAGAGAGCTGGGGGGGGGTAAGGCCAGAGAGGAGTCGGTAGAAGACGGAAAGACCACCAACCTGCCTGCGGTGAGTGAGTGAGAGGCCCTTGGAGTTAGCTTCATCACGGGAGATTCCAATGATTCTGAACGCTTTGGTTTCAACAGCGTGAAGACTAGCTAGGTGTGAGGCAGGAGCACCAGCCCAGAGGGGAGAGCAGTATTCCATTGAGCTGCGGATGATAGCCTTGTATGTGGTGAGGAGCTCAGGTGTGCCAAGGAAGGACTTCGCACGACGGAGGATGCCCAGTCGGCAACTGGCTTTGGAGGCCAGATTTGAAATGTGGTTTTCCCAGGAAAGATCATGGCAGATAGTGAGACCCAAAAGCTTGAGTGACAGAACTTCTTGGAGAGGATTATTCAGAAAGTGGATGGGAAGGTTGTCCAGTCGGTCTTTTCGGAGAGACCGTAAGAGTGTGAGATTTGTCAGGATTGAAAGACATGTTCCACTTGTTTGCCCAGTCTGTGATTTTGTCCAGGTCTGCAGAGAGTGAGGAGGCTGCAGACTGCCGATCTGAGGGATGAAGAATGGAGCGACAGAGAGTAGAGTCATCAGCAAAGAGAAAGAGAGGATTTTCAAGAGAGTCAGAGAGATCATTGATGAAGACCAGAAAAAGCACAAAAAGCACAAGCCAGAAAAAGAACACTGCCTTGGGGAACTCCAGCCTGAACAGGAAGAGGAGATGAGAGAAACCCATTCAAGGCCACACGTTGACTACGACTAGAGAGGAAGTCCGCCAGCCATGCGTGGAGATTTCCATGGATACCAAAAGAGGAGAGTTAGGTGAGCAGAGCTGGGTGCCAGACCGTATCGAAGGCACGTGATATGTCAAGGGAGACTGCTCTAATTTCCTGTTTGGCATTGAGGACCTCCATCCATTGTTGAGAAAGCAGAAGCAGCATGTCCAGAGTAGAGTGTCCAGGTCTGAAACCAAATTGATGATCAGAGATCAAGCCATTGGAGAAGAGGAAAGATTTCATATCTGAAGCAATGATGGATTCCATGACTTTTCTGATAATTGGGAGAAGGCTGATTGGTCTGTAGTTGCTGGGATCTGTTTTTGCACCTTTTTTGTGCAAAGCGGTGATGTTGGCAGATTTCCAAGCAGATGGAAGATGACCTTGAGCAAAAGAGAGGGTGAAGAGAACAGATAGAGGGAGTGAAAGAGCGGAAGAACAGGATTTTAGGACCCGTGGGCTGATGCCGTCAGGTCCAGTTGCAGAATCCGAGTCGAGGGTTGACAGAAACTTTTCCACCTTGTCAGGAGGAAAGGACACAGAGTCCAGGAGCAGCTGGGTACGACTGGGTACGGTGGGTACAGAGAGGGATGGGTTTGGGACACAAGATTTAGAGGCAAACACAGAGTTGAGGCATTCAGCTTTTTCACGTGCGGAGTCAGCCGTGTGGCCATTTGAGGTGTGGGAGGGGATGGAGGGGGAACAAACACCAGAAACAGCTTTGACCAGACGCCACCTGGATTTGGAAGAGGGAGACAGACAAGAGAGTTCGGTCCTGAGAACGTAGAGATATTGTTTCCTGGCTCTCCTGAGGGTGGACACACACTTGTTTCGGGCTTTGTGAAAGGAAATGAGATTTCCTTCCGTTGGATTTGCTTTCCAGGAGACGAAAGCAAGTTGTTTCTGGGCAATAGCCTCACCACAAGATTCCGTGTACCATGGACGGGAGGAAGGGTATGACAACTGAAGACGAGATGGGATAAATCTGTGCATGAGAGAGAGCAATTTACTTTGGAAGAATTCCCAGGATGAGTTGATGTCAGAGGCGGTAGAGATGGGAGACCAGTCCAGATGATTTATGGCTGCTTGAAGACCGTGCCAGTTGGCCTGAGTGAAATGCCAGACTCGTCGACGCTGAGGAGGCTCTCTGAGAATGGTCAGAGAGATGTCCACTTTAACAAGCACATGATCAGAAGAGCCGATTGGAGCAGAAGAAGAGCAGCAGACATTTTCAGGGAAGTTTGTCATAACCAAGTCCAGAAGAGAAGATGCTCCGTTGACTGAAATCCGGGTCGGGAAATTGACAGATTGTGTCAGTCCCAGTGAGTCACAGAAGTCCTTTGCTGAAGAGCCATGGCTGGTGAGAGAGGTACCCACACCCAGCCAACTGGCATGGTGACAGTTGGAATCACCACATATGAGGAAGAGAGAGTTGGGATGGGTAGATAGAAGTTGGTCCATATTCTCAGACAGCGAGATGTAGATGGAGTCATCACTGTTTGGTGGACGGTACAACACACATATGAACAAAAGGTAGGAGCGAAGGGGAAGCCGTAGCCAAAGGTGTTCCTGGGGGTGAGGTGGAGAGAGGGCAGTGCAGGGCGAGTGAGGAAGAGAGTTTTTTTTAAAGATAGCAACCCCACCTCCAGGACGAGGCTCAGGTCTATCATACCGGAGGAGGGAGTAACCTGGGAGAGATTCCAAGGAATCAGAGACATCATGAAGGAGGAAAGTTTCTGTTAAGCAGATCATGTCTGGTTTGTCAGAAGCAACCTGTATGGAGAGATCAGACAGGTTTGAGCGAAGGCCCTGGATGTTTGAGGTCCATACTGTTAAGGAAGAGGAAGGGGGAGCATCGGATACAGAACGGGGGGGGGGGGGGGAGCGGTAGGGTAAGAGGAGGAAGAGGTAGGGAGAGCTGTTGAAGGTGTGTCAGAGATTACAGAATAGCTTGGAGAAAGGGAAGAATGGGGCGGACAAAAGGTTTGATGGTGATTGGGTGAGGCGCAGTGAGGTGTTATTTGACGAGGGGGAAGACTGAGGCAGAAGGTTGAGGGAGATGAAGGTGAAAGTTGGAAGGCGAAGAAGCGGGGAGGACGCTTTGAGGAGGAGGGGTGAGAGGGGAGTCTCGGAGGGGAGGGGTGTGGGGGGAGATTTGAAAGAAATGGGTGATTGGGAAGATTTGGAGGGGAGGGGCAAGGGGGAAGATTTGAAAGAGATAGGTGATGGGGATGATTTGGAGGGGAGGGGCAAGGGGGTAGATTTAGAAGGGAGGGGTTATGGGGAAGTTTTGGAGGGGAGGGGCAAGGGGGAAGATTTGAAAGGGATGGGTGATGGGGAAGATTTGGAGGGGAGGGGCAAGGGGGAAAATTTGAAAGAGATGGGTGATGGGGAGGATTTGGAGGGGAGGGGCAAAGGGGTAGATTTGAAAGAGATGGGTGATGGGGAAGATTTGGAGGGGAGCGGCAAAGGGGTAGATTTGGAGGGGAGGGGTGATGGGGAAGTTTTGGAGGGAAGGGGTGATGGGGAAGATTTGGAGGGGAGGAGTGATGGGGAAGATTTGGAGGGGAGGGGTGAGATTGGATTTTGAAAAGTGTGTGATTAATGGGAAACGAACATTTATTGCAAAATGAGTTTCTTGAGACATTCGAGTCAAAAATACGTTTGAGGACGCTGAAGGATGGGTGGAGTGCTGGAGAGTTTAGGGAATGAATGAAAGATGCACGATAAGAGATGGAATTTTTTTTTGGAATGAATAGATTTGGTGAGCAAGTCGAAAGCATCCTTTTATAGAAGAAGAAGAAAAAGTTGTTATAGAATATGACAGAATACAGTTCTTCAGGGGACAAAATAGACATTTTTTAACAACGTTGTCACGTGATCACAAACAACGTGGTCTAAGAACGAACGAACAAATAAGAACAACGAATAAACGAATAAGAACAGAGAAGGAATTTTTTTTTTTTTTTTTTTGTTGAGGAGATTTTAAAACAAGGAAGTATGGGGTGAAAAGACCGGGAAAACCAGAGACCAGAAAGTAATTGCAGCGCGATCGAAGAACCGCTGAGACAAAAACAAAGCCTCAAGCCAAGGTCGGACATGGAAGCCTACTACACTAGGCCTCAGAATACGCGATACGAAAGACCGACGATTCTGTACACAGGTATGAAAAACCAACACCAAGAATACTATTACAGTCTGATCTGTTAGGGTGATTTTAAGGGGGGATTGTGCAAATTTGTCTACAAGCATGAAACTTGGCACACTTGTAGTTTTTGACCTGCTGAATTCAAATCTGCCAGGAGCCAAAGCCAATTCTCAATGGGAGCGCCATATTTGACACTTCAAAATGGCCGCCACTCAAAAACTGACTTTTCTGTTACAAGCCAACGAAAAGTCACATAATTACAATTAAAAGCACTTTTCTAGGGTTTTGGACCTCACTGATTCTAAATCTGATGTCTGTTTGACAGTAGCCTTGACAGGAAATTTTACATTTTTTTTTTTTAATGTTTGACAATTTTTTTAAATTTTAATTAATTTTTTTTAATTTTATTTTATTTATTTTATTTCATGAACATGGGATTGTGAGTTCTGGACCTTTGAGCCCAGATCTCTAGAGACACAGGTGGTCCCTCAACACCAGAGCAGTAATTGGAGTATGACTTCTGTCTGAGGAGATACAGACCCATGACAGAGACCTGGTGAGCATAGCGAGTGCGCTTTATATGATGCTCATGAAGCACAGACTGGGCACGGCCAGATGTGAGGACCTGGGCCTGAGTAAGAATGTTGCTCCACCCAGAGTCCCGCAGCAACTTACCAATCATCTGGTGCAATTTGTCCTCTATGTGTAGAGCGCCCATCATCAGGACCAGCTTATCTTCCCCCATTGTGTCAGGGAATGACCACTGCAGCTGCTTAGCGATGGCATACAGAGGCTGGTCACCACCAAGCACAGGAGTTTGACCAGGGTTGAGGGCCTCTGTGCCTTGCATTGTGAGATGCATTGCATGTTTCATCATAGAAGGTGTGGCTGCTTTGTCAGGGAACAGAGGTAGAACCCCTATCAATGCCTTAGGCTTCACAGAGTCATCACTCATGAGTCGGGAGTTGTAGCCTGACCAGGTGATGACTTCACCTTCTGGCAATGTGTCCTGTTTCAGCACTGTGGACACATGTGCCATCCAGGACTCATCCTTGAATTTGGCTCCATGTAGCAGATTATGAGATGGCTGAGAATTGAGATCTGGAGTACATGGTACATGCAAATCATTTCTTGAGAATTCAGCTGGCTGAACCACTGTGTAGGATTCAGGAAGTTGTGGTACAGTAGTGTCTGTAGGATCCAGCTCGATAGAGGGTCGCTGTACTCCTTGGTTGTCCCAAGACAGGTGGTTTGTCACGCTGATTGCTGTCCCATGGAACTCATCATGGGAGAAGTTACCTTGGTTGCTGCTATCCAAGTTGTCTACATCAAAGGTCACGAAGACCCCACTACGGATGTTTGTGGGCAGCACAACTCCATCCTGGACAAACTGTTTGACGTGTGCTCGTGCCATGGATCGCCTGATCTCCAAGAC
This sequence comes from Myxine glutinosa, assembly GCF_964187855.1. NCBI lineage: Eukaryota > Metazoa > Chordata > Myxini > Myxiniformes > Myxinidae > Myxine > Myxine glutinosa. Next base: position 8,229,950 of record NC_136264.1, on the reverse strand, counting down.
ACGACTGTAAGACACAGAAACCCCAAAGGCATTGCCATTATTGATCTCTTTCTTCCGCCTACCCTCACCATGCAGCTTGAGGCCCTGGTACAAAGGGAAAGGGGTCTCATGTTCTTTGTTGTGACGGATGTTGCTGGACTTTGTGGCATGATGTGAACCACTGCAGGTATTATAAATAATCTGCTGGGCAATGGCGCTTGCAACTCTTGCCCTGCCTTGTACCTGCGCCTGCAACTCCTCATTGCTCTGTTCACGCAAGATTGAGGGGCCCTGGAGCAGGATGTTGAGGAAGCTTCTCAGCTGTCCAGGGATGGGAGATGTCAGGGAATCAGAGGCAAAAGAACCAGTAAATGGTTCTTGCCTCTGGAGACAGCATTTCCTAAGTATTACTGCTGCTCGCATCAACAACAAAGCATCATCCTGACCTATCTGGGACTTATGGGCTTCAGCTATTAGATCTCCAATGTTCTGGTTGCTAGAGATATAGACTTCCTTGCCCTGGGAGAACTCTGTCGACTCAGGAAGCAGCTTCAGAAGATACTCCTTGAACCGTGTGGCATGTGGTTCCCTGGTATCAGAACAGGGAATTCCCTGTTGCTCCACAAGTGTTCTATATAACTGTCGCAAAGCAGACAGTTTGAAGACTGAGTCAGAGTCTTCGACTAAAGCAACAATTTGCGCAATGGCAACTGAATTGAAGTGAGGGGCAGGAGGACCTGCAGATGATCTGCGATCCTCAGCACGAGCTGAGTCTCTCAGGTGCAAGTAACACTGTACATGATAGTAAGTGTCACCAGCGTGGGCATCAGCTGCGTGGGCAATCAGTTTGCCCAAAAGATTGAAATTGTTGGTGCTCTGAGCCCAGGTCTTTAAGTTTGTGTCTACATTAAATGTTTCAACTTTATGTAGATTCTTTTGGTCCTGTCCCTCACATATTATGCAACAAGGAGACTTCTGAGGAGCAGAAGACACTGCAAAACTGGACCGTAGTTTCTTAGGTGAGTTTTGGTCACTAGAATCCTCTTTTTCAGTGAACCTTCTCAGGCGAGAGTTACTGCAGTAGGTTCTGCAAACTTTGTGATATTTGGCATTGTGTGTCTGAAGCGTCTTAGCAATGCCCTGGCCCTCATCAAGCTGAGCCCATGACACTTTCAAACAAGAAGGCATGACACCAATGGCTTTAAAACCATTCAGATCTTTCTCAATTGAAGCAAGGCCCTCTTCCGTTGGCGTCTGCAACCGTTCATCCTTTTCTTCTTGGCAGACACAGCAAAGCTCCCAGTTGATGGCATCCATCCTTGCCATCCACCACCAGTACAGCGAGGACTTCTATTCTCTATTCTTCTATTCTATTCTTCTATTCCCACAGCAGAACGACAGGCACCTGAAATAAATAATAATAAAAAAAATTTAAATAAAAAAATTTAAATTAAAAAAAATTGTCAAACATAAATAAAAAAAATATGTAAAATTTCCTGTCAAGGCTACTGTCAAACAGACATCAGATTTAGAATCAGTGAGGTCCAAAACCCTAGAAAAGTGCTTTTAATTGTAATTATGTGACTTTTGGTTGGCTAGTAACGGAAAAGTCAGTTTTTGAGTGGCGGCCATTTTGAAGTGTCAAATATGGCGCTCCCATTGAGAATTGGCTTTGGCTCCCGGCAGATTTGAATTCAGCATGTCAAAAACTACAAGTGTGCCAAATGTCATGCTTGTAGACAAATCTGCACAATTTTTCCCCTAACAGACCAGACTATTAAAGACACACCAATAGTTACATATACCGAGAGAAAGATACAGTTTCGACAAAAACACAATTGTGAAAAGTTGCTTAACTTCGAAAGCGTGCGCGCATGGACATCTTTGAAGAGACGAGACCTCCAATCTTCAACCCCTATGATAGTGCTACCCAATGCTCGTCGGGGACATGTATTACAACAACAAGAACAACAGGCATTTTAAGGCCATTTTCCCTGCTAGAGCGGGGGTTAGCCTTGCGGTCCCCATGACATTCTTCTCCATTTTGCCCTATTTTCTGCATCTCCCCTTGTTAACCCCCTTGCCCGCATTTCTTCTTCCACCATCTTTAGCCAAGTCTTTCTCGGTCTTCCCCGTCCTCTACTTCCTTCTACATTCATTTCCATCACTCTTCTCAACCAGTCACTTTTATCCTTCCTCAACACATGACCAAACCATGTATTGGTTTGTCGGGGACATGTATTGCAGCACAATGCTCAGAATGCTTGTTACTTGCAAAATCGAAGATTTTACAAGTATATTGGTCGGTTGTGTTTGTGACTCTGTCTGTCTGTTTGTTTGTTTGCTTGTTACTTGCAAAATCGAAGATTTTTCAAGTATATTGGTCGGTTGTGTTTGTGATTCTGTCTGTCTGTCTGTCTGTCTGTTTGTTACTTGCAAAATCGAAGATTTTTCAAGTATATTGGTCGGTTGTGTTTGTGATTCTGTCTGTCTGTCTGTCTGTCTGTTTGTTACTTGCAAAATCGAAGATTTTTCAAGTATATTGGTCGGTTGTGTTTGTGATTCTGTCTGTCTGTCTGTTTGTTACTTGCAAAATCGAAGATTTTACAAGTATATTGGTCGGTTGTGTTTGTGATTCTGTCTGTCTGTCTGTCTGTTTGTTTGTTTGCTTGTTTGTTTGTTTGTCACCGGCCTACAGGTCACAATTTTCAACCGATCTTCACCAAACTTCACCAAGTGGGAGAGTTGGTCAAAAGCCAGAAGCCTATTGTTTTTGGGGTCAATAGGTCAAAAGGTCAACATAGGCCAAAGGTCACCAAATTTGCTAAATTTCTAAAATCCCCAATTTTCATCCGATTGACTTGAAATTTGAAGACCCCTTGCATATCTGGTCACTGAATTCAACCACCAAGTATTTTTGAGGTCAACATAGGCCAAATGGTCAACATAGGCCAAATTTCTAAAATCCTCAATTTTCATCCAATTGACTTGAAATTTGAAGAGGACTTGCATATCTGGTCACTGAATTCAACCACCAAGTATTCTTGAGGTCAACTTAGGCCAAAAGGTCAACATAGGCCAAATTTCTGAAATCCTCAATTCTCATCCAATTGACTTGAAATTTGAAAAGGACTTGCATATCTGTTCACTGAATTCAACCACAAATTATATTTTAGGTGAACATAGGCCAAAAGGTCAACATAGGCCAAATTTCTAAAATCCTCAATTTTCATCTGATTGACTTGAAATTTGAAGAGGACTTGCATATCTGGTCACTGAATTCAACCACGAATTATATTTTAGGTGAAGATAGGCCAAAAGGTCAACATAGGCCAAAAGGTCAACATGGGCCAAATTTCTAAAATCCTCATTTTTCATCTGAAAAATCGTCACTTTTCATCCTGTTGACCTGAGCTTTGATCACGATTGTAAATTTAAATCTTCATGAAATGGACAATTTGCTGTATCAATGGTAAACTTTTGGGGGGGGGTGGGGGAGGGCGGATTTTGCAAGTATCGTGCTACGCATGACGTCTTCTTGTTTGTTTGTTTGCTTGCTTGTTACTTGCAAAATCGAAGATTTTTCAAGTATATTGGTCGGTTGTGTTTGTGACTCTGTCTGTCTGTTTGTTTGCTTGTTTGTTTGTCACCGGCCTACAGGTCACAATTTTCAACCGATCTTCACCAAACTTCACCAAGTGGTAGAGTTGGTCAAGTGCCAGAAGCCTATTGTTTTTGGGGTCAATAGGTCAAAAGGTCAACATAGGCCAAAGGTCACCGACTTTGCTAAATTTCTAAAATCCTCAATTTTCATCCGATTGACTTGAAATTTGAAGACCACTTGCACATCTGGTCATTGAATTCAACCACCAAGAATTTTTGAAGTCAACATAGGCCAAATGGTCAACATAGGCCAAATTTCTAAAATCCTCAATTTTCATCCAATTGACTTGAAATTTGGAGAGGACTTGCATTGAATTCAACCACCAAGTATTCTTGAGGTCAACATAGGCCAAATGGTCAACATAGGCCAAATTTCTAAAATCCTCAATTTTCATCCAATTGACTTGAAATTTGAAAAGGACTTGCATATCTCGTCACTGAATTCAACCACAAATTGTATTTTAGGTGAACATAGGTCAAAAGGTCAACATAGGCCAAATTTCTAAAATCCTCAATTTTCATCCAATTGACTTGAAATTTGAAGAGGACTTGCATATCTGGTCAGTGAATTCAACCACCAAGTATCTTTGAGGTCAACATAGGCCAAAAGGTCAACATAGGCCGAATTTCTAAAATCCTCAATTTTCATCCAATTGACATGAAATTTGAAGAGGACTTGCATATCTGGTCACTGAATTCAACCACCAAGTATTTTTGAGGTCACCATAGGCCATCATGTCACATTGAAAACTTTTGGGGGAGGGCGTATTTTGCAAGTATCGTGCTACGCATGACGTTTTCTTGTTTGTTTGTTTGTCACCGGCCTACAGGTCACAATTTTCAACCGATCTTCACCAAACTTCACCAAGTGGTAGAGTTGGTCAAATGCCAGAAGCCTATTGTTTTTGGGGTCAATAGGTCAAAAGGTCAACATAGGCCAAAGGTCACCAACTTTGCTAAATTTCTAAAATCCTCAATTTTCATCCGATTGACTTGAAATCTGAAGACCACCTGCATATCTGGTCACTGAATTCAACCACCAAGCATTTTTGAGGTCAACATAGGCCAAATGGTCAACATAGGCCAAATTTCTAAAATCCTCAATTTTCATCCAATTGACTTGAAATTTGGAGAGGACTTGCATTGAATTCAACCACCAAGTATTCTTGAGGTCAACATAGGCCAAATGGTCAACATAGGCTAAATTTCTAAAATCCTCAATTTTCATCCAATTGACTTGAAATTTGAAAAGGACTTGCATATCTCGTCACTGAATTCAACCACAAATTATATTTTAGGTGAACATAGGTCAAAAGGTCAACATAGGCCAAATTTCTAAAATCCTCAATTTTCATCCAATTGACTTGAAATTTGAAGAGGACTTGCATATCTGGTCACTGAATTCAACCACCAAGTATCTTTGAGGTCACCATAGGCCATCATGTCACATTGAAAACTTTTGGGGGAGGGCGTATTTTGCAAGTATCGTGCTACGCATGACGTTTTCTTGTTACTTGCAAAATCGAAGATTTTACAAGTATATTGGTCGGTTGTGTTTGTGACTGTCTGTCTGTTTGTTTGTTTGCTTGTTTGTTTGTTTGTCACCGGCCTACATGTCACAATTTTCAACCGATCTTCACCAAACTTCACTAAGTGGTAGAGTTGGTCAAATGCCAGAAGCCTATTGTTTTTGGGGTCAATAGGTCAAAAGGTCAACATAGGCCAAAGGTCACCAACTTTGCTAAATTTCTAAAATCCTCAATTTTCATCCGATTGACTTGAAATTTGAAGACCACCTGCATATCTGGTCACTGAATTCAACCACCAAGCATTTTTGAGGTCAACATAGGCCAAATGGTCAACATAGGCCAAATTTCTAAAATCAATTTTCATCCAATTGACTTGAAATTTGGAGAGGACTTGCATTGAATTCAACCACCAAGTATTCTTGAGGTCAACATAGGCCAAATGGTCAACATAGGCCAAATTTCTAAAATCCTCAATTTTCATCCAATTGACTTAAAATTTGAAAAGGACTTGCATATCTCGTCACTGAATTCAACCACAAATTATATTTTAGGTGAACATAGGTCAAAAGGTCAACATAGGCCAAATTTCTAAAATCCTCAATTTTCATCCAATTGACTTGAAATTTGAAGAGGACTTGCATATCTGGTCACTGAATTCAACCACCAAGTATCTTTGAGGTCAACATAGGCCAAAAGGTCAACATAGGCCAAAAGGTCAACATGCACATTTCTAAAATCCTCATTTTTCATCTGAAAAATCGGCACTTTTCATCCTGTTGACCCGAGCGTTGATCAAGATTGTAAATTTAAATCTTCATGAAATGGACAATTTGCTGTATCAATGGTAAACTTTTGGGGGAGGGCGTATTTTGCAAGTATCGTGCTACGCATGACGTTTTCTTGTTTGTTTGTTTGTTTGTCACCGGCCTACAGGTCACAATTTTCAACCGATCTTCACCAAACTTCACCAAGTGGTAGAGTTAGTCAAATGCCAGAAGCCTATTGTTTTTGGGGTCAATAGGTCAAAAGGTCAACATAGGCCAAAGGTCACCAACTTTGCTAAATTTCTAAAATCCTCAATTTTCATCCAATTGACTTGAAATTTGAAGAGGACTTGCATATCTGGTCAGTGAATTCAACCACCAAGTATCTTTGAGGTCAACATAGGCCAAAAGGTCAACATAGGCCAAATTTCTAAAATCCTCAATTTTCATCCAATTGACTTTAAATTTGAAGAGGACTTGCATATCTGGTCACTGAATTCAACCACCAAGTATTTTTGAGGTCACCATAGGCCATCATGTCACATTGAAAACTTTTGGGGGAGGGCGTATTTTGCAAGTATCGTGCTACGCATGACGTTTTCTTGTCACTTGCAAAATCGAAGATTTTACAAGTATATTGGTCGGTTGTGTTTGTGACTGTCTGTCTGTCTGTCTGTTTGTTTGTTTGCTTGTTTGTTTGTTTGTCACCGGCCTACAGGTCACAATTTTCAACCGATCTTCACCAAACTTCACTAAGTGGTAGAGTTGGTGAAATGCCAGAAGCCTATTGTTTTTGGGGTCAATAGGTCAACATAGGCCAAAGGTCACCAACTTTGCTAAATTTCTAAAATCCTCAATTTTCATCCGATTGACTTGAAATTTGAAGACCACTTGCATATCTGGTCATTGAATTCAACCACCAAGAATTTTTAAGGTCAACATAGGCTAAATGGTCAACATAGGCCAAATTTCTAAAATCCTCAATTTTCATCCAATTGACTTGAAATTTGGAGAGGACTTGCATTGAATTCAACCACCAAGTATTCTTGAGGTCAACATAGGCCAAATGGTCAACATAGGCCAAATTTCTAAAATCCTCAATTTTCATCCAATTGACTTGAAATTTGAAAAGGACTTGCATATCTCGTCACTGAATTCAAACACAAATTATATTTTAGGTGAACATAGGTCAAAAGGTCAACATAGGCCAAATTTCTAAAATCCTAAATTTTCATCCAATTGACATGAAATTTGAAGAGGACTTGCATATCTGGTCAGTGAATTCAACCACCAAGTATCTTTGAGGTCAACATAGGCCAAAAGGTCAACATAGGCCAAATTTCTAAAATCCTCAATTTTCATCCAATTGACATGAAATTTGAAGAGGACTTGCATATCTGGTCACTGAATTCAACCACCAAGTATTTTTGAGGTCACCATAGGCCATCATGTCACATTGAAAACTTTTGGGGGAGGGCGTATTTTGCAAGTATCGTGCTACGCATGACGTTTTCTTGTTTGTTTGTTTGTTTGTCACCGGCCTACAGGTCACAATTTTTAACCGATCTTCACCAAACTTTACCAAGTGGTAGAGTTGGTCAAATGCCAGAAGCCTATTGTTGTTGGGGTCAATAGGTCAAAAGGTCAACATAGGCCAAAGGTCACCAACTTTGCTAAATTTCTAAAATCCTCAATTTTCATCCGATTGACTTGAAATTTGAAGACCACTTGCATATCTGGTCATTGAATTCAACCACCAATAATTTTTGAGGTCAACATAGGCCAAATGGTCAACATAGGCCAAATTTCTAAAATCCTCAATTTTCATCCAATTGACTTGAAATTTGGAGAGGACTTGCATTGAATTCAACCACCAAGTATTCTTGAGGTCAACATAGGCCAAATGGTCAACATAGGCCAAATTTCTAAAATCCTCAATTTTCATCCAATTGACTTGAAATTTGAAAAGGACTTGCATATCTCGTCACTGAATTCAACCACAAATTATATTTTAGGTGAACATAGGTCAAAAGGTCAACATAGGCCAAATTTCTAAAATCCTCAATTTTCATCCAATTGACTTGAAATTTGAAGAGGACTTGCATATCTGGTCAGTGAATTCAACCACCAAGTATCTTTGAGGTCAACATAGGCCAAATTTCTAAAATCCTCAATTTTCATCCAATTGACATGAAATTTGAAGAGGACTTGCATATCTGGTCACTGAATTCAACCACCAAGTATTTTTGAGGTCACCATAGGCCATCATGTCACGTTGAAAACTTTTGGGGGACGGCGTATTTTGCAAGTATTGTGCTACGCATGACGTTTTCTTGTTTGTTTGTTTGTCACCGGCCTAGAGGTCACAATTTTCAACCGATCTTCACCAAATTTCACCAAGTGGTAGAGTTGGTCAAATGCCAGAAGCCTATTGTTTTTGGGGTCAATAGGTCAAAAGGTCAACATAGGCCAAAGGTCACCAACTTTTCTAAATTTCTAAAATCCTCAATTTTCATCCGATTGACTTGAAATTTGAAGACCACCTGCATATCTGGTCACTGAATTCAACCACCAAGCATTTTTGAGGTCAACATAGGCCAAATGGTCAACATAGGCCAAATTTCTAAAATCCTAAATTTTCATCCAATTGACTTGAAATTTGGAGAGGACTTGCATATCTGGTCACTGAATTCAACCCCGTATTATATTTTAGGTAAACACAGGCCAAAAGGTCAACATAGGCCAAATTTCTAAAATCACCAATTTTCATTTTATTGACTTGAACGTCTAAGAGGATTTATATACATGGTCACTGAATTCAACCACCATCTATTTTTGAGGTCACATAGGCCAAAAGGTCAACATAGCCCAAATTTTTAATATCCTCAATTTTCATCCGATTGACTTGAAAATTGAACAGCTTTTGCACATTGAGTCACTAAATAGGGAAACTAACTGGTTTTGAGGTAAAAAGGTCAAAGGTCAACTCAAGGTCAACCTTCCAAAATCATCATTTTTCATCTGAAAAATGGTCAATTTTCATCCTGTTGACCCGAGCTTTGATCAAGATTGTAAATTTTAATCTTCATGAAATGGACAATTTGCTGTATCAATGGAAAACTTTTTCGGGGGGTGGGGGAGGGCGGATTTTGCAAGTATCGTGCTACGCATGACGTCTTCTTGTTATTCTGTCCGTCTGTTTGTCTGTTTGTTTGTCACTCGCCTACAGGTCACAATTCTAAACCAATCGTCATGAAACTTCACCTAGCTGTAGAGGTCGTCACAATTGAGAAGCCTATTGATTTTGAGGTCAAAGGTCATCTGGAGGTGAAATTTCTAAAATCGCCATTTTTCAATCGATTGACTTGAAAATTGAACAGCATTTGTATGTTGTCACTAAATTGGGAAACCAACTATTTTTTAGGTCAAAAGGTCAAAGGTAAACTCAGGTCAAACTTCCAAAGTCATCAATTTTCATCCAATTGACTTGAAAATTTAACAGCATTTGCATAGTGCCTCACTGAATTGGGAAACCAACTATTTGAGGTCAAAAGGTCAAAGGCCAACTCAAGGTCAAATTCCCCAAATCATAAATTTTCATCTAAAAATCGTCACTTTTCATCCTTTTGACCCAAGCTTTGATCAAGACCATCCATTTTGATCTTGATGAAATGGACAACTTGCTGGATTAATTACAACCTTTTTTTCGGGGGAGGGTGGGTGGATTTTACAAGTATCGTGCTCTGCATGACGTCTTCTTGTTACTTGCCGGAAAAAATTCCGGCAAGTGTGTTGGTTGATTTGTCTGTCTGTCTGTCTTTTTGTCTGTCTGTGCGCAGTACTACGTCGACATCATTGCACATAACATCGCCATACTTTACACACATATTTGCCTTGCCCTGGAATAGACTGCCCAATTTTTAACTCTCTTGGCCCAAGGTCAAGCTCAAGGTCACCCAAAACATGAAATCAGGGGGGTCGAGTTTTCATTTAAAATATATTTCAAACCACTATAACTCAAAGTACAAGAGATGTGCATACACTTACTGTTACTGACATATAGGAAGTCACATACGACATTTCATTTGGCACTATGACCTTTGACCTTGAGTGACCTTGAAAGGTCAAACTCAAGTTCAAAAATTCAATTTTTACTAATAACTCTGTCAAAGTACATTCCGGCAAGTCCTCGGTCTCTGACCGATTTCTCTGTCTGTTTGTCTGTCTGTCTGTGAACAAGATATCTCAAAAAGTTGTGGAAGGATTCGGACGAAACTCGTTGGATGTGTGACAAGGAAGAATTGGTTCGATTTTGGTGAAGATCCACATACGTATCCGGCTAGTAGAATCTTATAAGTGATTCTTCACCATTGATAGATAGCGCTCAAACCGATACATAGCACGATATCTCAAAAAGTTGTGGACGGATTTAGACGAGATTTGGTGGACAGGTTGGGTGTGTGACTAGATTAATTGAATCTATTTTGGTGAAGATCTGAATATGGATTCGGATACAATAATTATTTAATTCTTTCGTGCTTCTTCACCATTGAGAGATCGGGTGAAAAGATACAAAATGAACTGTGGGATACAAAACATGAACTGCTCAGCCTGGTGGAGGTATGCGCTCTACCGAGTGCCGTTCTAGTTGTCTCCGTGTTGCATGAGCGGAAGAAATTCCACTGATCTTTCTCGTTCTCAGACGTATTTGTTTGTGGTGGATACAATGGAAATATGATATTTGGAGACCTGTGGAAGCTCAATCTGGATTCCCTTCAGTGGACCAAACTTCCTGCTGAGATGCCTGAGCCATCGTACTTCCACTGTGCCGCTGTCACTCCGGTAAGCCACAATTGTTGCTTCCCCATTCAATGTAATTGCAAGTGCAGACCAACAGACACATCTATTTTGTCATCACATAAAGAGACTGTTGACCTCTGCCTGATACTGCATGCGAATCAAAATAGTTGTGTGAAGGAGACTCAAGAGATGATCATGTGTAAGTGGACACACTGTTGAAAATAGATTCCAAGCAAAGTGTTGTTGCCTCACCCATGGCTATTGTGCAGTCTTTTGTCAGCAGACTGTGGGCGAAAGGCAGGCAGAATAGTTAAACGACTGGTCGACATCAAAGTGGGAAACCAAAAAACACCATTAACTGAAAGGAGAGAAATCACACTATTTGTAAATTCCAGCTATTCTCTATGTGTATTTATGTACCTTATAGAATCGATGTAATCTAATCTGGTGTATGACAAATTATAGCTCACAGATACACGTCTAAGTTGGAGAGCCAAGTAACAGCACTGTCTGGTGTTAGGTTGTGTCTGTCTGTGTCGGATCACTCACCAGTTCTTTGTTAGCAATGTTGTTGTCTGTCCAGAGATTGTGCAACTTGTCCTTTGTGTTAAACCCCACATCTTTCAAAACATTTGCAGAGCCCCAGCAAGTTTTGTATGACTTGCCATCCAGTGCCTTCAGAAAGTATTCACACCCCTTAACCTTTTCCACATTTTGTTGTGTTACAGCCTGAATTCAAAATGGGTCAAATTGAGATGTACTATATAAGAGAGCCGTTGATCTGTGTGTCTGTGTGTCTGTGTGTGTGTGTCGCCATTTTTCTCAGAGATGGCTTAACGGATCTTCGTGAAACTTTCAGCAGTTCATCAGTGAGTGCTTGGGAGTGTTTTAGGCAAAAAAAAAAAGTTCGTTTTTTTGGATTTTTGAAAGATCGCTCTATAGTGCCTAAGCCACAAGTACACATTCGCATAAATAAATACAAAACAATCACCAGACATTTGAACATAAATAATCAAACAATTCTGGAAGCCGTCAATTTGTGGTAAGGCTTCTTCTTCCTGACTGTCATCATACTTAACTCAGAAACGTGACGAACGGCACATTCACCAGCAAATATTCAACAAAAAGGTAAAATGATGATTTGAAATTTGTGATTTATACTGATTTGGGTGTAATTTCTTTCCCATTATATTTGCCCTCATTTCAAATATGTCAATGTTTCTTTTCTTCGCTTGAGCCACGCTGGGTACTAAAGTTATAAACACATATACTTTACTTGGGGTACAAATACAACTACAACTTTGTCTGGGGGGTAACATAAGCTATGTGATCGCGGCCTCATGCGGTCTGGTGTACCGGGGAAAGGGGCGTAAATTCTCTATGTAAATGTGTACCGTGTAGCAGCACCTGGTGACGGTGGCAGAGGGTATTACAATTTCCTTTTTTACCTGGGCAACACTGAGGTTAAACCACTCTGCACAGGTAAATCTTCCCTACTTCTCTTCCCCCCCTTCCCCAAAACAGGGAGGCATGTCAAAGCCACCTTGCCCATTCCCCCCCTCCCCCCACAACCTCCCAAAAGATGTATATGTAGTATATCGTTCCCCTCCCTCTCCCCTCACCTCTCACTCCCCTCCCTTCTCCCCCCCCCCCCTCCCCAGCAATGCCGGGTACTCCTGCTAGTAAATGGATAAATTAAACTCCCCGAACCCTTCAGTTGGGGATGTTGGCCTACTTATTAGCAACAACAACAACAACATGCATTTTAAGGCCATTTTCCCTGCTAGAGTGGGGGTTAGCCTTGCGGTCCCCATGACAATCTTATTGGTCCCTACTTATTAGCAACACTGCATATAAAAGGCTGAATAACATGGAGTCCATCAATAGCCGTATAATGGTAGCAACCTTCAATAGTAATCCAAAAGCAACAATAATATCATGCTATGGTCCAACCAACGTATCTTCAGAATAAGATGCACTAACCTTCTTTGATCATCTTGCAGAACTTGTAAACGATGTCCCGAAGCATAACATCATCATAGTCAGGATATGAACCCAAAACTCGGTACAGCGGAGTGCAAGATATCATTCAACAGTATTACAAATAGGAATGGCAGAATATCTATTAGATTTTACTAGTGAGGTACCTGTGCTACGCACGGGCGGGAGGCCAGAAGCAAACAGACAATGCAGAAACGGCGAATGCTAAAGCATGAAACCAATAAATTCCACATTCCTGTAGCACCTTCAGTCGCACGTCAGACGTGGATAGCAAGTTCGTGAAAAACGTACCCATTCGCAAACAAACGGGTACGTTTGTTCCATACCCAGTCAATGGCGAATCTGCATATGGCGATCCGCAAATTTCACGTTTAGAAAGTAGAAACCGTCACGGCATTTCGTCATTCACTTGACCTCGATATCTTTTTTTTATATTCCAAACCGCATAACTCCAATCACAAATTAAATAGCATTAATATATAAAATAAACATTTCACAACATTCGTGACATAAACAAGTATTTAAATCCTGATGTGAAGTTCCGTATGGTTTGGTGAATACAATTACGAATTCAAAATCGTAATTGTATTCACTCAATTGCTACTTTAACAAAATACTGTTTTAAATGACGGTTTTATTGGGATATTATCAAACCAGCTCATTGCCGTCATCTGTTCACTTCCGGATTCGCGAAAGGTTCGTAATTCATCAGGATTTTCCTCAATTCCGCAATGAAATGTTCATGCAATACTGTTCAGCCCTTTTTAATTTTCATGTCATATTCTTTTGGTGAATTATCGTCGGATTTTACTGCAGGGGTTCCAGGAAATCGTTGCGATCGGTTCAGCCGTTTTTGCGGAACCCGGGACAATAACGTTATGCGGGAGTCCAAACCTGAAAATGTTGGAGACCAAAGCTGAAATTGGAAAAACAATATAGCTTATTTTACTGCAGGGGGTCCCAGGATTACCCACCCACAATGTCGTTGCGATCGGTTCAGCCGTTTTTGCGGTACCTGGGAACGGATAGATAGACAGACAGACAGACATACAGACGGACATTTGGTGAATTATAGTAAGATGGTGGAATGTAAACTTATCTCTTTGAGTAATATGTTCCAAAAACGGAAAGGTAAACTCTGGACTTTTACTTCCGCCACCCAACAAAGAGGACAGTTATATTACATTCTTATCATTCATTCATATTACATTCAACACCCAACCCTGGTGTTGGGCTAGCAGCTAGGGTGCCGGCTTAGGATCCTAGGATCCTGGGTTCGAATCCCGGTCGATCGCTGAATTAACGCCAGGGGGGTTGACTCAGCCTGTCATCCTTCCGAGGTCGGCTAATTGAGTACCAGTTCACTGGTAATTCCCTGTTTGTCGTTAAAGGCGGCAAAAAGGGTTGGCGTCAGGAAGGGCATCCGGCCGTAAAACATTGCTTCAAAAAGGGGACCAAAAAACAACAACAACCACGGTTCCCGAAAAAGGCCAACCCCCGCTTAGCGGGGAAAAATGGCCTCTAAAGGTGGTTATTTTATATCAACAAAAAGTGAAAAACCATGCCATGACTTGCAAGTCATACGGCAGCTTCCACTCGGTAGGTTCAGATCATCGGATAGTAACCGCTAAAGTAAGACTAAGTGTGAGAACAAACTTCAAAAGTAAGAAAAAAAAAAACACCTCATCACGACTGGAGTAAGCTGAAAAATCAGTCAATTCTTCAGGCATACACAGTGGCAGTGGAAACCCGATTTGATGCAATGCAAGCAGCCACAAGTACCCAGACGGTCGATGCTCTGTACAATAATATCTGCGCTGCTTACAATTATGCAGTTGAGAAACATAAACCAAAAACTAGAACGGCACTCAGTAGAGAGCATACCCTCCGCCTGGTTGGTCAAATCACTCAATGGTGAAGAATCATTAAAAAAAATTCTACTAGCTGGATCCGGATCCGGATCTTCACCAAAATTGAATCGATTCTTCCTTTTCATACACACAACCTGTCCAACAAGTTTCATCCAAATCCATCCATAACTTTTTGAGATGTCCAGCTATGTATCGTTTTTGGCCCGATCTCCGAATGGTGAAGAATCACTTAAGAAATTAAATTATTCTCATACCGAATCCATATTCAGATCTTCACCAAAATCGAATCGAATCGTCCTTGTCAGACACCCAACTGGTCCACCAAGTTTCATCCAAATCCGTCCACAACGTTTTGAGATATCCTGCTATGTACCGTTTTTGGCCCTATCTCCCAATGGTGAAGAATCACTTTAAAATTTATAGTAGGCGGATCCGAATCTGGATCTTCACCAAAATCTAATAATTTCGTCCTTGTCATATATGCTACATCTCTGCCAAATTTCGTCCGAATCCATCCACAACTTTTTGAGATATTTTGTTCACAACAAACAAACAAACAAAGAAACAAACGGACAGACAAACAGACAGGGGTGAAAACATAACCTCCGTCCATCTTTGGTGGCGGAACTAAAGATGAATTGCAAATGTCGAGCACCGTGGGAAGATGAAAATGTAATATAAAAGCGTGCAGCACTGAAATCTGCACACATTGCAAAGTCTGCAAATGGAACCGAAACTAATATTATTGAATGCGATAACGCAAAACAAGAACTAAAATGTGCAAATGATGAGTACCAAGAAAGGTATATTAGGGACAAAACCATCGAAATTACATCTGCAGCAGTTCCTTATCAGTCACAACTAATATGGCGTACAGTAAATGAAATCATGGGAAGAAAAAATAGTAACCAAGGGAAACTTAAAGCTTGCAACCCTGCCAAAAGGATTGTAAAATGGAAGAACTACCTTGCAAACCTTCTAGGACAGTCCCCACCTATTTATCATAGCCCCTACTCTTACAGTTGTAAATGAGGTACTGCCAATTGACACAGGAAACTTCACGATGAAAGAACTAATAACAGTAACAAAATCGATGGCTAACAATAAAGCCTCGGGTATTGACGGAATTCCACCGGAGGTTTGGATAAGTGGTACACTCGACCGTGCAGCTACTCGGAATCTGCAACAGAGCCTTGTCTGGCGATAAACCAATTCAGTGGTCAAAGAGTGAAATCGTACCGTTCCCGAAGAAAGGGGATCTCGGCATTGCAAAGTACTATCATGGAATCAGCCGAACAGCAAAGATCTTCAACAAACTGCTCTTATACAGGATAAGACCGCACATCGAGCCAATACTGCACAACGATCAAAACGGGTTTTGCCCAAACCGATCAACAACAGTACAAATCCTTACACTTTGAATAATCATTGAAGGGATAAAAGCAAAGAATCTACCTGCGATATTGACTCATCGATTTTTGCAAGGCATTTTATTCTATACACCACAAAAAATGCTTGAGATCCTCATTGCATATGACATTCCTCAAACAATTGTGAACGCCATAGGTATTATGTATTGGGATACAACAGCTCGTGTGCACTCACTTGACAGTGAAACTGACTTATTCCAAATACTGGCCGGCATCCTCCAAGGGGACACTCTCGCCCCCTTCCTCTTCATCATAACTCTCGACTTTGCTCTACAATCAGCAATCAATGGGTAAGAGCAGCGAGGATTCACCCTAAATGAGAGACGCAGCAGTCGTTACCCAGCTACCACCATCACAGACACTGATTTTGCCAATGATATCAGCCTTCTCTCTAACATGCTGGCTGAAGCACAACAACTTCTATAAAGGGTGGAGTGTGCAGCTGTAGAAGTCGGCCTCATCGTCAATGAATAAAAAACGGAGTTTGTGTTGTTTGGCAACATTGGTGATCTCTTCTCTCTCAGTGGTACAAAATCGAAGTGGGTCCCAGATTTCCAATATCTGGGATCATGCGTTGACAACAATGCGAAGGACATGGAGGTCCGGATTGCGAAAGCCTGGGTACCGTCCTCAAAGATCAATGTTGTTTGCAGGAGTGACCTATGCAGAGAACTGAAGAAACACTTTTCCACGCCACAGTGGAGAGTGTTCTCCTGTACGGAGCAGAAACTTGGACGATGACCAACACTCAGCCCAAAAGGCTTGACGGTGTATACACCAGACTCCTGAGGGCATCACTCAAAGTTTAATGGAGAGCACACTGGACTAACATCACACCTCCAGAAACGTATCAGGTTCAGTGTACATTGCTGGAGAAGTGATTGAGAATTTTTATTTTTATTTTACGAATTAATTAAAAATGAAAAGCTGAGATGTCTTGAGTCAATTGGTATTCAACCCCTTTGCTATGACACTCCAAATTGAGCTCAGGTGCAGCCAAGTTCCTTTGATCATCCTTGAGATGTCTCTTCAACTTGATTGGAGTCAACCTGTGGCCAATTCAATTTATTGGACATGATTTAGAAAGAAACACACCTTTCTATATAAATAGAAGAGCAGTGATTCAAGAAGCGGTGAAAGAAACACCTTTTCCCACCCAATGGAGGGCTGCCAAAAATTGTACTGCTCTTGCGCCTTTGTGCCATATGGTGATCATAACTACCAAGTTTGGTGAATTTATGCACAAACGTCTAGGAGGAGATTGCGTGTTGGACGGATGGAGCCGATTAAAATATTCCCCCATTTTTTTTCTTTGGAAACTGACTAAATAAGTGGCATGACTAAATTCAAGAAACGGTATTCAAGAAGCAGTATGACTAAATTCAAGAAGCGGTATGACTAAATTCAAGAAACAGTATGACTAAATTCAAGAAGCGGTATGCCTAAATTCAAGAAGCGGTATGCCGAAATTCAAGAAGCGGTATGACTAAATTCAAGAAGCGGTATGACTAAATTCAAGAGGCGGTATGACTAAATTCAAGAAACGGTATGACTAGATTCAAGAAGCGGTATGACTAGATTCAAGAAGCGGTATGACTAGATTCAAGAAGAAGAAGACTAGATTCAAGAAGCAGTATGACTAGATTCAAGAAGTGGTATGACTAGATTGAAGAAGCGGTATGACTAGATTCAAGAAGCGGTATGACTAGATTCAAGAAGCGGTATGACTAGATTCTAGAAGCGGTATGACTAGATTCAAGAAGCGGTATGACTAGATTCAAGAAGCGGTATGACTAGATTCAAGAAGCGGTATGACTAGATTCAAGAAGCGGTATGACTAGATTCAAGAAGCGGTATGACTAGATTCAAGAAGCGGTATGACTAGATTCAAGAAGCGGTATGACTAGATTCAAGAAGCGGTATGACTAGATTCAAGAAGCGGTATGACTAGATTCAAGAAGCGGTATGACTAGATTCAAGAAGCGGTATGACTCAATTCAAGAAGCGATATGACTGACTGAATGAGAAAGCAGGACTGCATTTGATTTAATATGATATTTTTTTGTTTTTCTTCATCCTGGTGTTCCGATACTGTTGCTACATTTCTTAAATGACCAGCATGTAAATTTTTTATATTGATACTTTGTGGTCTCCAGGTGGTATTGATGTTAACAATGTTGTGCTGCATGCAGGCAGGCTGCATGTACGTGCATGGTGGTGTTGTTGACATCGCACAAAACCGGCGCACGTCCTCGCTGTACCGTGTGTGGCTGACCGTCCCACGTTTGCTGGAATTGAGCTGGGAGTGTGCACTCGCTGCCTTGCCTGATGTAGTGAAAGTCTGTGAAAAGGGTGAGCTCCAGAATCTACTGGGACTTAGTTGGGACTTGATGGAGAGACTGCGCGTCTAATTATACTGAAGATGAAGAGCGTGGAGGGGCTGTGGTTCAGCGTTACAAAGTGGGAACTGTGAGAATGGATGGAGAAATGCATAAATATTTGGCAAGGACGGTGTTGAACAGTCGTTTTTTTCTGCTTTGAAGAAAGTGAAGATTTAATTTTAGGATTTTTGTTGATAGGCATTTATTCGTGGGAGTGTGGTGGTAAGGGGGGGGTGGGGTGGGTGGGTTTTTGGTGTTGTCGGAGAAATATATAAGCTTTTAAAATATTTGTTTGAGGAAAGGGTTGGATTGCTGTGCCTTGTCTGTACCAGTAAGTTTTTGCTGCCTTTGTCCTTTCAACATCAGAATCACCCACTTTCTCTTTCTGGAACAAGCAAAATCGCTCCTTGAGCCTTGTCACACCGTCATGGTTCGGCTTTCGGTTATTGGTGAACATGGCGTTGGGTTCTAGCTCGAACTAGATCTAACCTGATCTAGTTCAGAACCTGTGAGTGGAGTCCAGCATAGCACTAGTGGACCTTCATTTGTATTATTGTGTTGTGCTTATGTTCTTGTGGTAGCAAGGTTTGTTATAAGTGATTGCAAAGCAAATGTAGTGCCTTGGATTGTAGTGTCAGAGCAAGCCCTGTATTCAAATGGCATTTTGCATCTTTGATCTCATTGATTCCTGATGTGTTGTATTACGTTCTACTCTGAACAAGGCATGCATACAGGATTTATTCATGCTGCTCAGCTGCAATAATATCAAATTGATGTGTACAAATTGTATTTTGGAAATGAATGTATAGCTTGTACATATAGTACAATTATCTGATTTGCTGAAATCCTTACTTTTCCTTCATGGACATAAACCTGTATTTTATAAGACAGGTATTGCCATTTTTATAATCAGTTTTTCAGTTGCTCTAAAAGGTTTAGAATTTAACAGGTGCTAAAATAACGATGATCATTTACTTTGGTGAATTATAAAGGTACTTTGTGACATCTAATGTGTGTACACTGGGTGAAGCCAAGCTGAATGGGGACCTGCTCAACAAAGAAAGGCCTCGCTGAAGCGCCATGTTGAATCCAACTGAACTCCAGGCAAATTGTATCTTCTCATCATCCAAGAAAGAGAAAAAAGCAGTAATTTGTGATTGCAAACTTAAAATACAGACCTTGTAGTCCAGTGATTTGCATTGGAGTTTTGTATCATACGAGTGTTATTTGATCAATGACTTTCTTCATCCTGCTTTCATCGAGTTGTTCTCACTGTCTCCTGCACCATCACGTATCGCTCTATAAAGCCAAGTTTCTTTCTTTCTTTCTTTTTCTTTGCAGGAGCAAGGCTCGGCTCGTTGAAGAGCAAATTATAACTGGCAGTGGGACAAACCTCAAGGGAATGAATGAACAGGAAAAGAGGAGGGGAGGAAACTGAAGCTAACAAATAAAATGATTGAGTTAGGAAATGTTAATGGGAGTAATAAGGATCATGGATCAGAATTGGAGATGAGGGATGCCGGTGCACTGCTTACTTGAAGTCCTGGGGGAAGAGTGAGACAGAACATCCTCTGGAAGGTGGTGCCATAGACAGGAGGAGCAATGAATAAAAGAGGTGAGGTGTGCAGTCAGCTTGGATTTTGAAAGTTTAACTGGAAGGTGGTTAATGGGGGGATTTGTGCATCCTGGGGAAAGTCGGAGCACTGAAAGAACAGAGGGAGCAATCTTGGAGAATAGACTGGAGAAAACAGAGAAACCATCAATCTGCTTGTGCTGTGAGAGCAATAGACATTGTGCTTCAGCTTCATCAAGGGAGTTTCAAATAATTCTGAGAGCTTTATGTTCCACAGAATCCAGGTGAGAAGGATGAGTTGCTGAGGTGACGACCCATAGTGGAAAGTAATACTCAATTGAGCTGTGGCCGAAGTCCAGCTTGTAGACTAGATTGTGAGTCGCTTTGATTTTCCAGCAAAAAACCTACTGTAGATCGATAGAGGATTTCCATTCTGTAGCTGACTTTGGAATCCAGCTTTGCCATATGATCAACGAAGAAAAGGACATTACTGATGGTGAAGTGTATAACTTCAAGCGACTGAACCTTTTCCATTGAATGACCAAGGAAATCGATAGGTTTGTTCCTTTGACAATCATTCTGGAGTAGGAAGTTAAAAGATTGAGATTTTTCCAGGATCGAATGACATGTTCTATTTATCACACAAGAATCTAATAATTTTCAGATCAGCAGAGAGATGCAGCTGCTGTCTGCCTCGTAGAGGTATGGGCTACTGTATGACACAATGCAAAGTCGTCAGTTGAAAAAAGGAAGATAATGGTTTTCCAGAGCATTGGAGAAGTTATTCATACAGATAAGGAACAATATTGGACCTAAAACACTGCTTTGGGGTAATTCCAGCCTCTATTGGGAGAGGGGAGTATGCTTATGTATTTCCTCACACAATACATAAGCATACAAGAGCTGAGCAGAGTTCCATGGAAAAGCTCGCTTGATTGTAAAAAAGTTACAGCACAGAATACACAACATAACACAGCAAATCAGGTAAGTCTTCTGAAATTCTCTCTCAGAGTTCTCTCTTATATAAGAGCCAAGTCTTTTGAGCCTCCACAGCAGGTGCCTAAGAGCATGGAGGGGTTTACTAGAGGTTGTCATTCTGGCCCCACAACATCCGGTTCTCATCATGCAAACCATGAGAACCAGTAGGTATGCTGTGAGATGTCGAACTGAAAGATGAGTTTTAGAACAGTTACCGCTTGGGATATTTCCTTGGGTAAAGTGTTCATCTGGCAATCATTTTATTGCAGGTCCGAGCAGGGAGGAGAGTCAAAGTAGATGAATGTACATCTGATTTTAATCACAAAGGGAAGATACATGCATAGAAAGAACTTGCCGAGTGCATAGTTTTCCAGCTCCTCAGAGAGTATTGCATTATTCATTTACACCACCACCTCTTTCCACTAACACAAGAATACATTTTCCAAATGCACCTATTCAGAGTGGTTCAAAGTATTATACCCAATAACACTCATATCTCTGTGATTTTTCCTGCAAAGAAGAAAGTACAAACAGAATTGGAATTAACGGCAGGAAAAATCATCCATAAGGATCGTCTCAATTTCATTAATTAAGAAGAAGCTATACTTCACCACATTGATGCCAACATGTTGATTGCAGGAGTGGAGGACGTCAGAAATCCAGGCATGAGTGTGGCCTTTTATGCCAAAGGCAGAGAGCTTGGCAAGCAAAGCAAGATGCCAAACGATGTTAAATGCCCTTGGATGTGTCCAGGGAGACTGTCCTAACCTCTTTGAGTTTGAGGGTCTCTAACCATTGCTCAGAGATGAGCAGACACGTGTTCAGAGTTGTCACTGCAATGGAATCCAAACTGATGGTTGGAGATCAGACTGAACATAAAGATTTGACTTCAGAAGTAATTAATTAAATGTATATATTTTTGTATACAAGATCGAGGCTTGTGTGAGAGCTAACATTTATGACAAAAAAAACATAAACGGACACATAAAACATACAATAAAGGGAGCGGGAGACAAGATGGGGAGAGAGAGGGAGGCATACAAGTGCAACAGTAGAGAACAGGGACATTGGGAGATCTGTGGGAGGGAGAGGGCTTGGGGATAGGGGGCATGAGAAGGGGGGGGGGGAGGGGTGGGAGAGGTATAAAACACATGGATACTGCGAGGACTTCCAGGAAAGAAGTCGGTATTTCAAAAAAGTGGATCTGGGGTGAATTAACAGGGGTAGAAAAGATCAAGGTTTTGGACGGGGGAAGACAGATGGTGGTGAACAGCTGTTTTAAAGACCTGGAGGGAGGAGTGGGATTGAAGAGAGCGTCGGAGTTTGTTCCAGAGGCATGAGAAAAGAGGAATGAAAGAGTGAAGGTGAGCAGAGTCTTGATTTTGGCAGTTTCATCAGAAGAGGGTTGCAGGCAGATCTTGTGCGACCTGAAGGAGTATTTGGGGGACAGAGCACAGACAGAGCTGGGGGAGCTAGGCCGGAGAGGAGTCGGTAGAAGACAGAAAGACCACCAATCTGCCTGCGGTGAGCGAGTGAAAGGCCCTCAGAGTCAGCTTCATCGCGGGAGATTCCAATGATTCTGAAAACTTTGGTTTCAACAGTGTGAACCCGAGCTCGTTGTGAGGCAGGAGCACCAGCCCAGATGGGAGAGCAGTACTCCATAAAGCTGCAGATGAAAGCCTTGTATGTGGTGAGGAGCTTAGGTGTGCCAAGGAAGGACTTCACATGACAGAGGATGCCCAGTCGGTGACTGGCTTTGGAGGCCAGCCTGGAAATGTGGTTTTCCCAGGAAAGATCATGGCAGATAGTGAGACCCAAGAGCTTGAGTGAAAGAACTTGTTCAAGAGGATTGTTCAGAAAGTAGATGGGAGGGTTGTCCAAACGGTCGTTTCAGAGAGACATAGTGAGAGTCTGACATTTGTCAGGATTGAAAGACATGTTCCACTTGTTTGACCAGTCTGTGATTTTGTGCAGGTCTGCAGAGAGTGAGGAGGCTGCTGCCTGCCGATCTGAGGGATGAGATATGGAGTGGCAGAGAGTGGAGTCATCAGCAAAGAGATAGAGAGGATTTTCCAGAGAGTCAGAGAGATCATTGATGAAGACCAGAAAAAGCACAGGGCCCAGAACACTGCCTTGAGGAACTCCAGCCTGAACAGGAAGGGGAGATGAGAGAAATCCATTCAGGGCCACATGTTGACTGCGACCGGTGAGGAAATCCGCAAGCCATGCGTGGAGGTTTCTGTGGATACCATAAGAGGAGAGTTTGGTAAGCAGGGCGGGGTGCCAGACAGTATCGAAGGCATGTGATATTTTAAGGGAGACAGCTCTGATGTCCTGTTTGGCATTGCGGACCTCCATCCATTGTTGAGACAGCAGAAGCAGCATGTCCAGAGTAGAGTCACCTGGTTTGAAATCAACTTGATGATCAGAGATCAAGCCATTGGAGAAGAGGAAGGATTTGATATCTGAAGCAATGATGGATGCCATGACTTTGCTTGGAATTGGAAGTACACTGAATGGCCAATATTCGTCAAGTGCTGTTTTGCACCCTTCTTATGGATGGGAGTGATGTTTGCTGTCTTCCATGCAGAGGGAAGGAGACCAAAAGAGAAGGACATACTGATTAGGGTAGATAAAGTGGAGAAAGAATGACAGAGCACGATTTGAGAACGTGTGCACTGATGCCATTTGGCTCCATTCCTGAAGTAGGGTCAAAGCTGGAAAGAACTTTCTCCACCTTCTCCGCTGAGAAGAACACAGGGTCCAGTAGACATTGGCTATGTTGGGGGTAATATGGGGATAGAACAGAATGTGTTGGGCACATGAGATTTGGAGGCAGACTAAGTTGAGATATTCTGTCTCATTTCAAGTAGAGGCTGCAGCATTGCCATTTGAGTTGAGGAATGGGATGGAGAGGGACCATACACCAACCGGAGCGTTAATAAGGCATCAACATGATTTTGAGGAAGGCCACTAATTGATTAGACTGCAGTGGTTCTTAACCTTTTTCAGTGACCACACTGAAATGACAATCCTTCCCCTTGAGTTTTCATAATATTTTCCCCTACCCCCTGTCAAAAATGACTTAAAACTACAATAATAGATTTAATAAAGTTTCTTTATTTTCACATTTTAAAAAACACATTTATGGAAACAATAATCATAATGAATAGTGTTTGCTGAAAAGTCACTTTGTTGAAGTGGATTACAGTACGATAATAACTTTTGTAGAAAAACATACTACACAGTACACACAGACAAATTTCTAGTGGCTCTTTTGTTGTTGTTTTTCATCATTGATGATGCTGAAACGAGGTTCTTTCTTTGAAATAGGCACACACATGTCGTCACTTGCATCCAAAGGGTTCCTGGCCTTTGTTTTGATGTGTAGGAGTGTTGAAAAACCTGTCTCGCACAAATAGGTGGTCGCAAATGGCACGAGGATCTCCAGAGGTCTCTCTGCTAACTGTGGGAACGTTTTGAGTTGTGCAGACCACAAGATGTCGAGCTGCATTGATTCAAACTCCATTCGGATTTTTTCATTGGCCTTCAGCTCAACAAGATCATCTTTCATTATATCACTATCATCCATGGAATCGAGGTTGAAAATAAATGGATCCCATATCCATCTTTGTTCAATAGAAACCTCTCCATGGCGAAAGTATCCTTGGAAGGACTGAATCAGCACCTGCAAATGTTCCTTTACTTCAGTCACGAGGGATAGTTCTTTTTCCGCATTAGCAGACTCAAGTTTAGGAAAGTTTGCAAAATTTCCATTCTCAATGCGCTGCATCCAAATTGGAAGTTTTTGGGTGAAGGCAGACACCTTTTCCCTGGCAGTGATCATGTTCATCCCTGTTCCTTGGATGCAGGTGTTCAAATCGTTGAGGTGTGTGAATATACCTGCCAGGTATGCCAGGGACAAAATGAACTCCCTATTTTCAAAGTGGTCAGCAATGTCACCGTCTTGCTTTCCAAAAAACTGCTTCATTTCTTCGTGCAGTTCGAAGACACGAGTAAGCACCTGGCCATGGGAAAGCCATCTCACCTCCATGTGGAAAAGAAGAACACTACAGTCACGTGAAAAAGTAAGTACACCCCATGTAAAGTTTTGACTTTTTCAACATATTTCAACATACAGCTATTTGATCTTCATTTCAACAATATTGATAGATAAAGGTGATATAATATAACAAATATCATGAAACATTTACATTTTGTAGTCCATTGTATAATTTAAATAAACATAAATGCAAATTTCGTATGTGGAAAAAGTAAGTGCTCCCTTGGCTCTAATAGGTGGTATTGCCCCCTTTGGCAGAAACAACCTCAAGTAGGCGTTTCTTATAACTGTCTACCAGTCTCTGACATCGACTGGGAGAAATTTTTGCCCACTCCTCCATGCAGAATTCTTTCAGCTGTGCGATGTTTGAGGGGTTTCTTGCATGCACAGCTCGTTTCAAATCCCCCCACAATATCTCGATGGGATTTAGATCCGAGCTTTGACTTGGCCATTCCAGAACCCTCCATTTCTTTCTTTTCAGCCATTCCTTGGTGGATTTACTGTTATGTTTAGGGTCATTGTCATGTTGCAAGGTCCACCTTCGATTGAGCTTCAACGTTCCGACAGATGGCCTCACATTATCCTCAAGCACCCTCTGGTACAATGAAGAATTCATAGTGGATTATATGATGGTGAGCTGCCCAGGCCCTGATGCAGCAAAGCTGCCCCAAACCATAATATTTCCACCACCATGCTTTACAATTGGTATCAGGTTCTTGTGGTCAAATGCTGTCTTTGGTTTTTGCCAAACATGTCTTCTGGTACTGTGGCCAAATAGCTCTACCTTTGACTCATCTGTCCAGAGCACATTGTTCCAGAAGTGCTGGTCTTTGCCGAGGTGTTCATTGGCAAACTTTAGTCTTGCCCTGATGTTCTTTCTGGACAGCAAAGGTTTCCTCCTGGCACACCTCCCGTGTAGATCAAATTTGTGCAGCCTCTTTCTACTGGTAGACTCGTGCACTTTGGCATCAACAGTGGCAAGAGCTACCTGTAGGTCCCGTGATGGCATTCTGGGATTCTTAGAGACTTCTTTCAGCATCTTGCGGTCTGCTCTCGGGATGAACTTGCTGGGGCGGCCCGGCCTGAACAAGTTGGCAGTTGTTTGGAATCTTCTCCACTTGTAGATGATCTTCCGGACAGTCGAATGATTGATTTCAAATTGTTTGGAGATCTTTTTAAATCCCTGCCCAGACTCGTAGGCATCTATAACCTTCTTTCTGAAGGCCTCAGAGAGCTCTTTTGATCTTGGCATGGTGACACTGCACACTTCAACAACAAAGAGGAAACCAAACTAAATATCTGAGGTTTAAATAAGACAGGTTCCTCCAAGATCCTCTCTAACGATGTTCTAATCATTTGCATCTGAGCTGGTGCACCTGATTCTAATTTTAGGTATTTGAAGTAGTGATAAGTGATAAATGTAGGGGTGTACTTACTTTTTCCACATGTGAAATTTGCATTTATGTTTATTTAAATTATACAATGGACTACAAAATGTAAATGTTTCATGATATTTGTTATATTATATCACCTTTATCTATCAATATTGTTGAAATGAAGATCAAATAGCTGTATGTTGAAATATGTTGAAAAAGTCAAAACCTTACATGGGGTGTACTTACTTTTTCACGTGACTGTATGTTCAGGTCCAATTTTATTTTGTGGCGGCGTGTCTCGTACCCCCAGCTTGGAGGTTTCGTACTCCCATGGGGTACAGGTAACCCTGGTTAAGAACCTATGGATTAGAGAGTTTGGCCTCGAGATGTGTAAGATTATGTTTTCTGGTTTTCCTCAGGATGGCCACACCTGTGAACCATGTAGAATTGATGAAAGTTACCTTCAGCTGCTTGGCTGCAACCACCTCCCAGCAGGATTCGGCAAACCACAGTCGAGAGGATGGATCGGAAAGTCGCGGATGGGACGGGATAATGTGGTGTTGTGAAAGTATTCCCAGGTGGAATGAATATAAAATGCTGTGGTGATGGTGGGTCAATCCTTGTGTGACAAAGCAAATTCAAGTCCCTGCCCGTTGGTCTGTCCAAACAGCCATATTCGCCATCATTGAGGTTTGTCCCTTACAATAGCCAGAGACATGGTCCTTGACAATGTGATCATAAGAGCCAATGGTGGACAGAAGAGCAACAAGACAGATTAGATGGAAATTTAGTCATTACTAGGTCCAGGATGGAGGATGTACCCAGGGCCGGCGCCAGACTATTTTGCGCCCTAGGCTCGGCCAGCTACTTGCATCCCTCCCCCCCCCCCCCCCCATTTTTTTTTTTTTGCCAACTTCGATTATTAGTACTCCAGTTTTCCTGACGATGATCAATCCATGCGCCCAACGACGAAATTGCGGCAGCGTTTTGAACATGCCGGATGTGACGTATGCCACGAAGCGTACATGCTCAAAATTAATCACTTACACTATTATGAACTATTATATTTTCCTTTTATTATGTTTTTTCTTAAAACAATAATTTGTATAAAACTGTGATCCTTTTAGGTTCAGTAATGTGCCCCTCTGCCTCTGATGAGGGATGTACGTGCCCTAGTCGGCTGCCTAGTTGGCCTAATGGTAGCGCCGGCCCTGGATGTACCAGTGGGACAAGTCTGGTTTGGGAAGTTTTAATGATCGGGCCAAGCCCACGGAGTCGCATCTGTCCAGTTTGCAGAGGTTGCCTGCACACGACCATAAACCCCCGTTCATGTCCATTAACTGTGTCAAACCCCTCCGAATCGGTACACTCCCCCTCGTCATCTGCATTTCCACGTAATCCAAACTACCCCTTCTCTGTGTTCCCCTCTTCAGAATCCCTCTATTTCATGGTCCCATACCTCCCCCCGCCACTTAATGCATCCCCTCCCATTGCCCTTCCCTCGGGGCGTGGATAGGATAGGGGGCGTGGATAGGAGAGGGGGCGTGGATAGGAGAGGGGCGTGGATAGGATAGGGGGCGTGGATAGGATAGGGGGCGTGGATAGGAAAGGGGGCGTGGATATGAGAGGCGGCGTGGATAGGAGAGGGGGCGTGGAAATGAAGGACGGGCGTGGTTCGAACAGAGGGGCGTGGATTGGATAGGAAGGATGGCCGTTGATCGGAGAGAGGGGGCGTGGATATGCGTTGGATCGTCATGGCTGTTCCGTCGTGCCGCCTGTAGAGAAAAGGCCGAGTTCGTGTTGAAATTACGGCGCCGCTGAGCGGGTAAGGAACTCAGATCCGAGAATGTGATGAGGTGAATGCAAACCATTACACTCGGAGAACTAATCGACACTCCAGTGTTGTTCCGTATATTCCATGATTGTGTCCGATGTTTGCTTCTGGCCTGGACCCTCACACACTTACACTTACAGGTAGCGCTCGAAGTCACGGGCTGCCTTCCAAAATCAAGGTTTTATTCACGAAATCACCTTTGTTTGTCCCGGTCGGTGTAGTTCATTTATATGTTCCTTGAGTTGTATGTTTATATGTATATTGAGCTTTATAATTATATGTTGTGTGTGAAACCTGTGGTAACGTGTCGCACAATTCGCGATCTCATGTAAGGCCTGGTTTGTTTTCCTCGTTCGGGTTTTCTGTGCGGACCGTATGGGTTCTGTGCGGACCGCATGGGTTCTGTGCGGACCGTATGGGGTCTGTGCGGACCGTATGGGGTCTGTGCGGACCGTATAGGGTCTGTGCGGACCGTATAGGGTCTGTGCGGACCGTATAGGGTCTGTGCGGACCTTATGGGTTCTGTGCGGACCGTATGGGGTCTGTGCGGACCGTATAGGGTCTGTGCGGACCGTATTGGGTTATTTGCGGACCGTATTGGGTTCTTTGCGGACCGTATGGGTTCTGTGCGGACCGTATGGGTTCTGTGCGGACCGTATGGGTTCTGTGCGGACCGTATGGGTTCTGTGCGGACCGTATGGGGTCTGTGCGGACCGTATGGGGTCTGTGCGGACCGTATGGGGTCTGTGCGGACCTTATGGGGTCTGTGCGGACCGCATGGGTTCTGTGCGGACCGCATGGGTTCTGTGCGGACCGTATGGGTCTGTGCGGACCGTATGGGTTCTTTGCGGACCGTATGGGTTCTGTGCGGACCGTATGGGTTCTGTGTTCACCGCATGGGTTCTGTGCGGACCGTATGGGTTCTGTGCGGACCGTATGGGTCTGTGCAGACCGTATGGGTTCTTTGCGGACCGTATGGGTTCTGTGCGGACCGTATGGGTTCTGTGTTCACCGCATGGGTTCTGTGCGGACCGTATGGGTTCTGTGCGGACCGTATGGGTTCTGTGCGGACCGTATGGGTTCTGTGCGGACCGTATGGGTTCTGTGCGGACCGTATGGGTTCTGTGCGGACCGTATGGGTTCTGTGCGGACCGTATGGGTTCTGTGCGGACAGTATGGGTTCTGTGCAGACCGTATGGGTTCTGTGCGGACCGTATGGGTTCTGTGCGGACCGTATGGGTTCTGTGCGGACAGTATGGGTTCTGTGCAGACCGTATGGGTTCTGTGCAGATTGGGCCACTTTAGGTTTTACCTATTTGCTGTTAACCTGATGAGCAAGCCATCGCTCAGTTTATGAAGGTTTTGTTTATCCCATTATTGTGATGTAGTGGACATGACACATGCGTTGTCGGTATTAGGTATACTAGGGCATGCCCGTACTATATCTATATCTAAAATTATATCCCCCCCTCTATTTACATGAAATGGTTTGGTCCAAAGCGAACGGCTTGCGAGTACGGTGACAATCCCCCCCCTCTATTTACATGAAATGGTTTGGTCCAAAGCGAACGGCTTGCGAGTACGGTGACAATCCCCCCCCTCTATTTACATGAAATGGTTTGGTCCAAAGCGAACGGCTTGCGGAGTTTGGTAAAGAAATCGCCACAGCGTGCACAAACGCGCAGGAAAGCGAAAGAATCGCAAATTAGTTTTAATTAGTTTTAAAACATAGTTTAACGGCAACATAGTTTGCCAACGTGAAATAAATGAATACGCTCTCAAATGTGCCGTCCGAGGCAGAGTCTGTTCGGCACGTTCGGCACACGTGATAGCTCGCTGCTCTCTGATTGGTTGAATCGTTTTTTGGACATAGCTCGGTAACTACTTCTCCGATTAATATGAAACCTTGAAAAGGCACATCCTCGGGTCCCCAGCAATATACCTGGCAAGTTTAAAGTATATCGGACCCGTGGTTGTCGAGAAACAGCGGTCACAGACATACAGACATACATACAGAGATTACTGGAATTATAGATAGATGGTTGTTGTAGGTATTTGTACAGATTCTACCATCTCCGTCAAGAGTTGATTTCACCGTGGGATACAAAACCTGTCAGGTAACCATCAAAGGTGATTTCTCCGAAAAGTGTGTTTTCCACGAATGTTGTTACCTGGTTGTGCTTATCAAGGAACCATCTTGAGGAAATGATTCTGCCAGGTCAGGAATGTGGGTTGGGTGGGAAACAGTTAAAAACAAGAAATTTCTCCCAATGTATATTTTGGAGCCAGTCCAAGGTCGTCAGGATCACGATGTTTGAGAAAATATGGGTTTTGTAATAGGAAAGATAATGTTTCAGAACTATGTTCATATTGCATACCTAATGGTGGACGTGTTGTACTTTTCCCATGGGATTTTAACCATAACATTCCACCACCCCTCCCACCAGTGGGTCACGGAGAAGCAGTTTCTCCAATAACTCAGACACCTGTACCTGTGCGTATTCCTATTGGAATATAACGTAGAATTTGATAACATTACCATGTCATCTCGTATCGTGTTTAATGGTGTATTTAACCTTTCTATCCTTGTGACCTTGTTTTCTGTCAAATTTAGAGCTGCATGGATATAGTTTGGGCTGACAGGATGGCCTAGAGGTACGCACACTTCCATCCTGGGTTCAAATCTCGACCCATCTATAAACTGTCATTGTGGTATTTCACAGGCAGGGTGTGTGTGTGTGTGTGTGTGTGTGTGTGTGTGTGTGTGTGTGTGTGTGTGTGTGTGTGTGTGTGTGTGTGTGTGTGTGTGTGTGTGTGTGTGTGTGTGTGTGTGTGTGTGTGTGTGTGTGTGTGTGTGTGTGTGTGTGTGTGTGTGTGTGTGTGTGTGTGTGTGTGTGTGTGTGTGTGTGTGTGTGTGTGTGTGTGTGTGTGTGTGTGCGCGTGTGTGTGTGTGTGTGTGTCTCCCGGATGGACGTTAACCTGGGAGTGCCATTTGCTAGAATTTGTTGGGGGACACTGAAGACCCCGGGTTGTTCTTCGTGAAGAGTACGTAAGCTATCACTGGCACCATGAACAAACTACAAATTGCTTGGGCGGCTCTGCGAAGAGTCCGGTACACCAGAGAGAGAGGGTATCATCTTGCACGCGCAAGGTACTCCAAGCATATTGATTGATGTATGTTGCACTCCGCTCCACTGCTTGAGGGTGTTTTTGTGTACCACCAGCCATGGCAAGCATGATGTAATATTGTAATACAAAGGAGCACTGGATTCCTGAATTTTAAATGCATTGCGAGGCAGTAACCGTAATCACGTGACTTTGTACAGACGTTCCCCATGCCATGATTTGTGTACAAGGAATAACCCTCAATTTGCAGATTCCTGATTCGTGATTTCTTGCGTTCAATTAAATTTTCCCAAACCGGTTTTAAAATATAAACCTTTAGCTTGGGTTAAATGAAATGAGAACGTCACAAGATCGCGTGTTGTGCTTGAGCCTGGCACGGGCCTGGACGGTATTTCCAACGTCAAGGTGCTGCAGGCAAGTTAGCTTGTTGAGATTTTTTGATTCTTAAGTTCCAGAGAAGTAACAATGGCAGCTGTGTAAGCCATAACCCATCGGTGCTTACCAGGCTGAAGGCCTCAAACAAGAGGGCCGTTTATGTGCCGGAAGTGCACATTTGCTTGCCGGCCAAGTTGGCTGCACCAGGATTTTCAAGTGATGGTCGTGTCGAGTTCCAAGCATCATGTCGACGCACGACTCTATCGTGATTGTTTTGACGTGTGTTGATTGGTGGGTTTCGACGTTGGTTCATCGAACTGTCAAACAATTTCGTTTTTTGAGGGTACTACACATCCAAATGTTTAGCATTTTACATGGATCTTTCTTCTTTCTTCTTTGTTAAACCTCAAAATTGTTCAGTTATTCAGGTTATTAAATCGTACTAAAATACACCATTTGTGTCTGCCCGTCTGTCTGATGAATTTTTGACGCCAATACATTCTGTCCTTACTTATCCAAATCTCAACCAAACTTGACAGGATGACCAAGGGTTACATAATGAAGGTTGTAGCGCATTCATTTCCCCTCCTCCCCAGGGTGGTTTTCTCTCCCGAGCAGGTTTTCCCCGCCATTGCCGTCAATGGGTTGCGTGTTGAGGTGTATAGCCGTATTAAGTTAGCTTTATCGTGGCGTTTTTCCAAAGACGCTTTTAATAACAAAATTAATGATTATCGCATATTATTAATGTTATTGCAAAACAATATTAATACTAATAATGTCCCACTTCCCCAAGGCGTTTTTCCTGCAGTGATAACGTGTATAAATAGCTTATCGTTATAATGGCGTTTCTGTGGGAGCAACCACTTCTACAGGAAGTAAAAATATTATAAACCACAAACACGTATGCTTAGCTTTTTAAACAGTCGCTAATGCTCTTTATAACACTAAATGAAGAAATTTGGAGGAATCCCGACATCCATGAAAAGGTTTACTTACAGAACTGAGCGAAGATCTACTGTACTCTATATAACCCACAAATATTGGGTTAATATCATGGACCTTTCTGCCACTACCGTGGCATTTTTCGTAGCAAACCTTTGAAACTCGCCTCCGCTGTTTAATATGACACAAAGGGAGAAAGACCGGGATGTGCTCATTTACCAAGCAGCTAGCTAGCGCTTGCCAAGCCAGCCGTTCCTTAACGGTTTTGAATGCTATGCTTGCTCGAATGCTTAAACCACTTGGCGATCTCTCCACAAGAAACTTGGTAAACTAGAACGGGCACTCGGTAGAGCGCATACCTTCGCCGCAGCTACTGTTCTGTACTTGGCATGGGAGTGTAGGGAACAGAACAACAAAAATACGATTTTGACCTTTTCGTGACCTTGACCTTGACCTTTGACCCGATTGCTCCCAAAATCTAATCAAATGTGTCCCGTATAATAACCAATCATCCCACCAAATTTCATGCAATTCGGTTGAATACTTTTTGAGTTATGCGAATAACATACACACACACACACACAGACATACAAATAAATACACAGCGATCAAAACATAACCTTCCGCTTTTGCGAAGGTAATGAACACACCCAATGTTCTTGAGATCCGACCATAGATCGACTATAATCTATATACCCCAAAGAGGAATGACACTTCCTGCCCCTCCCGGAGTCTGCGGGTGTACTAGTTATATTAAATTTCATTTCAATACTTTTTATTTGCTTCTTTAAATTCAATACATACTTAGGCAGTTAAGACCGAAAAATAGGGTGTATCGTTCATTTTTTCAGGAAAGCACCAAATTTGGTACAGATGTAGTATGGACCTATACAATTGTTTTCCTGAGGGGCGCCCAAAAATTCAGAACCCCTGGTGGCCGCCATATTGAATTTCAACATGACCGCCCTCTGTGACCTATTTCCCTCAATAACTTCTATACTATGAGCGATAACACCACAGTTCCAGTGTCTTACCCCATGTTTTCATGGTCTCTGAATCCAATGGGATCAATTGCATAAAGATTGGCATCCATCATCTTTAATTTCAAGATGGCCACCATGGTGTTTCCATTTTCCTTGAATCTCTCATAGTATTTTAGGTAAAATTTCAATTCCAAGTGATACACATTGTTTTATTGGTCTCTGATAACAATGAAATGGTATTAATTAATCAAAGTTACACACAGTTGCAGTTTTAACTTAAAATATTGTGGGCACTTGAAAGGTGGAGGCTCTCGCACAGACGCGTAGTACTACAAGCACTGTCCATCGCAGTCACACAGTGATGTGCAGGGCAGATTTGCCCTGGAGCATTTACAGTTGCCTTTACAGGCCGACTTGTCGTAAGTTGTCGTAAAAGGCGACAAAAAGGGTTGGTGGCAGGAAGGGCATCCGGCCGTAAAACATTGCTTCAAAAAGGGGACCAAAAAACAACAACAACCACGGTCCCCGAAAAAGGCCAACCCCTGCTTTGCAGGGAAAAATGGCCTCTAAAAGGTGGTTTTACAGGCCGACTTACAATGGCAGCTTGTAAGCTCTGAACATGCCTCCTGTATCAGTGGTATTGTGGTCCAAATTGGTGTCCAAGAAGTCCCTGTTTTCATCCAGCCCCAATCAGCTGGTGATGGAAGTTCTGGGTAGGGCACAAGTGCCTGACTCCATACGTGTCCAGCCTGAAAACATGCACGTTTTAGGTGTTGTTCGAAGGCGTCTGCTGTTGGGGGAATGTGATCAATTGTTCTTGCTTTCTTCGTGAACAAGTGTCGGCGCATGTCATTCACTGTCTTTATCTCGGTAGTCCGGTCATAGAGGATGGCAACATATCTTTCTAGACTCGGACTTCCTGCGGCCAAGGCCGGTGGCAATTTTATGGATGGCAAGGTAGCGGTAGCTTTTACCAGTGCCTGGTGTTGGGCTAGCGGCTAGGGTGCCAGCTTAGGATCCGAGGATCCTGGGTTCGAATCCCGGTCGATCGCTGAATTAACGCCAGGGGGGTTGACTCAGCCTGTCATCCTTCCGAGGTAGGCAAATTGAGTACCAGTTCACTGGTAATTCCCTGTTTGTCGTAAAAGGCGACAAAAAGGGTTGGCGGCAGGAAGGGCATCCGGCCGTAAAACATTGCTTCAAAAAAGGGGACCAAAAAAACAACAACAACCACGGTTCCCGAAAAAGCCCAACCCCCGCAATGGCCTCTAAAGGTGTTTTTTTTATTGTTTTTTTTAATGGCAATCCAGAGTTCCTCCACACCGTGTGACTGGTAGGTAAAGTAGTGTGCTATTGCCAAGACCACAATATCAGAATCTACAGTTCGAATCAATACCCGTTTTCTCCCCTTTTTCATGGCATCCAGGACATTTTTTTTGATTTTTTGAACTTTCTGAATTTTTGGGCGCCCCTCAGGAAAACAATTGTATAGGTCCATAATACATCTGTGCCAAATTTGGTGCTTTCCTGAAAAAATGAACGATGCTTCCTCTTAACTGCCTAACTAACAGTAAAAGGCGTGGAAACAGTAAAAGGCGTGGAAACAGTAATAGAAGGAGGTGTGCGTACCGGAAAGCAGGTTGCTTATGCTGGGCATGTCCCGTTACAGGACACCAAATTACACGTAACAACACAAGGACCGATTACATAGTGAACATAGACAACCAGAGAGTTTGTAGAACACCTTCCCTAACAGAGTCTTGAGACAAAAAGACATGGGAAGGGTCTTTTCAACTCTTGCTTTGCAGGCCCGATCTATATGAGCTTTGTTCGTGAACTTTGATTAACCGGCGCGATGGAACGATGTTTGAGAAAAATATA
Organism: Myxine glutinosa; assembly: GCF_964187855.1. Taxonomy (NCBI): domain Eukaryota; kingdom Metazoa; phylum Chordata; class Myxini; order Myxiniformes; family Myxinidae; genus Myxine; species Myxine glutinosa. The sequence goes on along the minus strand of NC_136264.1, from coordinate 8,194,401 downwards.
CACTAACCAAACACTAAACAAAAAGATTGTTTGGATGAAGCAAGCTCATCGCTAGGCGCCGCCATTTTGTCTGTATCTTGATTTCGCCACATACCCCCACCCTGAGGGTGCAAATGGAAAATTTGATTGGTCGACATGATGTACAATTTTGCCAAATTACTGCTAAACTAGGTTTGTGGAAGTGCCAACCATGCGATTTGTGTTCTACCATGTTCAAGTATATAATTCAATTTAAATTAATATAAAAAAGCTTTTCAAGGTTGAAGAAAACAAAACATCGAATCGGAAGTTTTACCGCTGCTGATGCTTTTGGGACACACTGCCTTTTACGCCACCTTATTTAATACATTGAATTAGTTCCTCGTGCTTGTTTGCGTTTGTTATGACGTCCCTAAAAACAGTACGTTTCCTGTTTGCAATGATTTTCAATTTTTGAATGATGAAGCTGCTTCAATATTTGGCTATCTGCTTCCATCTGTCCAACAAAAATGAAGAGGAACAAACTTTCTAACCCACTGTTTAATTCTAAAGGATTCTAAAGAGTTCTAAAGGGTTTCGTTCGTTTCTCGGCTTTGAATATTTAATATTCAAAATGCCAAACTGGACCGCTTCTTTTGGACATTGGTACGATGGTTTTTTTTGACACAGACAGACAAACAAAAAAAATTACCTAACTCCTCTGTGTACATGTGCACTCGAGACGAGAAGCTGTACAATATTTACAAATTCGGAGCCAAAGTACTGCTAAGCTGCTGCTTCCTGAAGTGCAAACCAGCTGCTTCGTGCTCTGCAATGTTCAAAATACGAAATTCATTTGAAACTAGAACGGCACTCGGTAGAGAGCATACTCTGAATAGTTTATGGTTTATGGTTTATGTTTATGGTTTATGGTTGAATAATATAATAATAATATAATAATAATAATAATAATAACCAGGCTGAATAGTTTATGGTTTCAATCCTATTAGATTCAGACCTGAACCGAAATCTAATCACCTTGTTCTTGTCACCGAACCAACTCGTTCACCTAGTTTTGTCATAACTCGTACATAACTTTTTTAAATATCATGTTATTTATCGCTTTTCACCCGATCTCTCAATGGTGAAGAATCAGTTAAAAATTAAATAATTCTCATATGCGAATCCATATTCAAATCTTCACCAAAATCAAATCGATTGCTCCTTGTCACACACAACCAATCGGTCCACCAAGTTTCATCTAAATCCATCCACACCTTTTTGAGATATCCTGCTATGTATTGTTTTTGACCCATCTCCCAATGGTGAAGAATCACTTAAAAATTATACTAGCCGGATCCGGATCTTCACCAAAATCTAATAATTTCGTCCTTGTCACAAACACGACATCTCTGCCAAATTTCGGCCAAGGCCGTCCACAACTTTTTGAGATATCTTGTTCATAAACAAACAGACAGACAGACAGGGGTGAAAACATAACCTCCATCCACCTTTGGTGGTGGAGGTAAAAAAAAAACAACCAATTAAGTCGTTCCTCAATCATAGACCGACAGACAGACACAACAAACAACAACAACAACAACAGGCATTTTAAGGCCATTTTCCCTGCTAGAGTGGGGGGTCAGCCTTGCGGTCCCCATGACAATCTTCTCCATTTTGCCCTATTTTCTGCATCTCTCCTTGCTAACCCCCTTGCCCGCATTTCTTCTTCCACCATCTTTAGCCAAGTCTTTCTCAGTCTTCCCCGTCCTCTACTTCCTTCTACATTCATTTCCATCACTCTTCTGAACCAGTCACTTTCATCCTTCCTCAACACATGACCAAACCATCTCAACCTGTTTCTCTTCACAGCATCAATCACAGGCTCTATTCCCATCATCTTTGGCAATTCATCATTTGTCTTCCTCTCTCTCAACGATACTCCACACATCCATCGAACCATTCGCATTTCCACCCTTTCCAGCCTTCGTTGCTGCTCTACGTTCGTTACCCATGTCTCGCTCCCATAAATCATAACACTTCTCACACATGCAGCATACACCTCTCCCTTCAGCTTTAACGACAGACAGGCAGACAGACACAGTGAACCAATTGCTTTCCCCTGCTTTGCACTACCCATGCAGGGTAATAAACCATGGTACGAAGAAAGGCATGTCGTATTTAAACACAACCTCCAGGTGTAATTTGAGGCACGGCATGAAGAATGCTTTATAACCGGAACAGCTGTACATTGCTTTATGGATTATGACACGAGATCAAATATTTCTCAACCACGTGTGAAAAGTTTCAACGACGGGGAATCCTTCTGCCATGTAATTCCAAAGTTTGGGACCAAATATGCGAATTGACCAAAGATACTGATGGAAAGAATACAAGACATCGATCTAGAAGTTTAAGTAAAATCAAACGAATTATTACACAGATGAGATGGGTGTTGTCTGTTCACGCATAAACTGTGAGATCGACCAATCTCGGAAGTAAGTTTAAGTGACAAACCATTTGATCGGTTTGAGGTCCAGGTGGCATCACACATGTTATTTGAGTAAGATTTTTCTGTCGAAGGAATCATTTATTTGACTGACCTGTGTTGTTACCCCACACAAGAGTACAATATGACAAACAAGAGTGAGAATTGCTTTGCCATACATATCCCCTACCGATGTGATGTTTTACAAGTTCAAAAAGGGCATAACTCTGGAAGAACTGATGAAACGCCCTGAAACTCAAACATGTTGTGTAAGTTATCATCATAAAGCCATGCACCAAATTTCAGTTGATTATGTTGAAGGGTATGTGAAAAAGTCTGAAAAACCACAGGTGAGACGGACAGACAGATGAAGAGCAAACCTGCAGGTGAAACTGGGAGGGGACTAATAAGGAAGTACACGGGAGCAGTACGACAATCGGAGTACATTTTGTGGGACAAAACATTTCAGTCTTGAAATTATTCCAATAACTTTGGTAACTTTCTTTTCAAGTTCAAACAAAACATAAACACCAAAAAATGTAATCGATTGAGCTCTTGGTTTTCTTTCATTATTCACTTTGATCTCAACTGACCTTTGTTTAAAGGTGGAACCAAATTTGAATTTCAAAAACTTTTTTCCAAACTTTCCTGTAGAGATGACCAAGTCTGGCCTTTGTGGGTATAAAACTGGTGTGAAAATCATACAATTCACTGCCAGTCATGGACCCACAATGACTGTAATACTTGTGAATGTTCATTAGGTTATTTCAGCATTTCTCTGATTAACCTCATAGAGTGGGTCCCGGTGTCCGTCCGTACGTTAACGTTTGACTAAAACATATTTTCCTCACAAACGACCTGACCGATTATGGACCAAATTTGGTGTGATGCATCAGGACAGCAAGGTCTCGTGGGGTCGTGCTCCCCATCCAGATACGCCCATTTAAAGTGGGCGAAGGGGTGCTTTTGCCCCGAAGGTGTGTTTCACCTGAAATTCAGGTAATTTATTTTCAAATCTCAAATCATGGGGAAATAGCCGTTAGTCCTCCATGGGTTATTTTTTCCCTTCTGATATGATTGTAGCACCCAGGACTCGATTGAGGTGATTTTGTATAAATGGTGAATTTCAACACCTGGAAACACCACTTCTTTGGGAGGCCAACTTTGAAATATGGTTTGTCCAAGAAAGATCATGGCTGATAGTGAGACTCAGGAGTTTGAATGAATGAACTTCCTCAAAAGGATTGTTAAGAAAGTAGAAGTAGATGGGATGAGAAGTGGGGGAAGGGCAGGCGGTTAAGAAAGAAAGAGAGAGAGAGACACAGAGAGCGAGAGTCAGTCAGAGAGACACAGGGAGACAGAGACAGAGAGACACACAGAGAGAGCGAGAGTCAGTCAGAGAGACACAGGGAGACAGAGACAGAGAGAGACAGAGAGAGACAGAGAGACACACAGAGACACACAGACAGATGCCAGGATTGATAGACATATTCCAAGTATTTGACCAGTTTGTGATTTTTTTTTTTTTTAAGGTCTGAAGAGTGAAGAGATGGAAGAGCTACAGCCTGCCTGTCTGAAGGATGAAGGATGTCACAGCAGAGGTTGGAGTCATCATCAAATAGAGAGGATTTTCCAAGGAGACAGGGTTTGCATAGTTTTTGAAACTCCTTGGAACCCCTGGAAAAAAAACAAAAAACCATTTTCCAGTACTGGAAAGTCCTGAAAAACGTGTTCAAGACTTTGAAACTCCTGGAAAAATGCACAAATATAAATAGTCTGCCAGGCCCCGGTTGGAATTGTTAATTTTGCTGGATTCTTTAAGAGAACACAAGACTGTTACCAATTTTAAGCTCCTCCATGAAGCCACGCTGAAATGGTTTCTCAGTCAGTGACCCTTGACCGGACACAGGGGAGGGACACAGGGGAGCTAATCCGAATCATCGCAGTGGATGATCCGATTGATCTCATGGTGCTAATTTTGGTTGTTAACTTATTCCTAAGTTAATCCCCTCTCATGTTCTTCTATTCTCTGGCCCTAATTATGTGTTTATGGCCTCTGGCATTTATCCATTCCGCCCAAAAATATTTGACCCTTTGGTTTTGACTTTACACATACACAGTAATTATAAATCAACTGGGCTGCTGCAGTGCAGGAGGTAAATGAGACATGCAGCACGTACAATAGGCTACAGGTAGTCCTGTATTGGGATTTGTGGATCTGGAGAAGGCCGACAACACTTTCCCAAGAGAAATGGTGATGGTGACACTGAGATGGATGGGAGTGCCGGAAGTTAGGTTGGTGTAAGGGATGTACAAGGGAATGAAGCGAAGAGTTTTGGTTGGTCCTGGGATGTCGGAGGAGTTCAATGTGAACATCGGTTTGAGGCAGGGAAGCGCTCTTAGGCCACTCGTGTTTATCATGGTGATATAGTTGATAAGCATGAGGTGTAGTATGGGGAGATGTTGTATATGGACGATCTGGCTGATGTGGTGGAGAGTGGGTGGGATATGCAGGAAGTACTGGCAGAGTGGAAGGAGGAATTTTGAGAAACATGGGCTGAAAATGAGCATGGAGAAAATGGAGATGATGTGGGTTGAGCAGCAGAGAAACTAAATGAATATCATGTTAGAGGGGAAGGAGATCAGACAGGGAAATAGGTTTGGGGAGGGAGAGGGGGGGGGGGGGGGTGGTTAGGGATGGACAGGATGGTAAGTTCAGAGGCAGAGGTATGGAGGAGGATTCAAGTCTGTGTGAATATGTGGAGGAGGGTGGAGCGAGTAATAGCAGACATAACGATTTCAAGGAGATTGAAAGGAAAGGTTCTGATGTCGTGTGTAGCACCGGCAGCATACCTTTACGGTCTGGAGACGGTGGTACTGACAGAGAGACAACAACAGAGGCTGTAGGTTTGTGAGAACAACTGGGTCACGAGGATTGCAGGAGTGAAGAGGGTAGATAGAAGGAGGATGGATAAACTGAGAGAGGAGATTGGTGAAATGCAGGCTGAGGTGGGCTGGACACCCGTTGCTGATGGGGGAAGAGGGAATGAGACCGCATAGGTGGAAGGAGCAAGGAAGGAGGAAAAGTGGTAGACCGTGGTTGAGATGGGAGGATTGTGTGAGGAGGGATATCAGTAATGTTGGGGTGGTTAGAGAGTGGGCTGAGGACGGAGGGGAGTGGAGGAGTATCGTGGTCATGGCAGGGTGGAAGCTTGGTACCATTAGACCTCACCCCTTATGAAGGGAACAGGAGGAGGAGGAAGATAAATTAACATTAAAAAAATTTCTGCAGGTATTTCGGAAAAACAATTGTATTTTGTCTTGTGATGTAATTTGTCATTTTTCAGCCATTTGTTATCAGATATTTGCCATTCAAGTGTGTGCAATGGGTTTGTCAACCCAAAGTCATCACATTCCAAGCATAATTATCATATCTTGCATGACATTCCCAGCACCGTTAATAAAATGTCAGACTTGACCCTTTTGACCTTCAGAATTACCTTGAAATCAAAAAGCAGAGATTGCTTTCGCCCACATCACATTAAGCGTCCCATGCCCTATCACGTATGGATGACTAGTATGGATGACCATCTAGTGACACGAAAACGGTGTCCTCCCTGTTTCATGACTGCTTGTTAAATGTTGACAGGTGTGCTATTAAAGGAGCTCACCTTTTCAGCATTGCAGTCGCTGGTTTTTTTCTTTCAACCAATCTCTATCCTGAATGTCGCAATCCTTTTGAGAATCATGGATGAATTCTCCGCCCCAAATGGATGAATTCATGGATGAATTCTCCGTTGCCGATACACCGCCCCAAAAAGGGGAGAGCGTTCCGTGGGTACCTGCTCGTCCATTAGAAAGAAGTGATTACAAGGGTATATAATGGAGATGTTGGAGATGAAGGGTGTGGGCAAGATAGGTGTGGTGGAGCTCTTCAACACAGAGGACAGTGTTGGGACAAGTGGCTTGAGGGTGAAGAAGATGAGAGGACAGTTTTAAGGTCTTTCATTCGGAGAGTTGTGAATGCATGGCATGGTCTACCCGGAAAGGCAATGGCAGTGGAAAGGGTGGATCGGTTTAATTTGGAATTGGATAGGTACTTCGATCTGCATCGGCAAAAGAGAGGTATGGGGATCTTGGTAGGACTTGTATGTAG
>NC_136264.1:8167799-8182799 GCF_964187855.1 Myxine glutinosa | reverse complement strand
AAGTACAAAACTTCATCCGGTCAAGATTAAATTTATTGAGCATAATCTAGGAATAAATTAGTTTAGAAAATAAATAATGACGTCATCGGTCACGTGGTTCGGCCGCCATATTTGTCCAAAATGGCCGATTAAAAAAGTACATTCCGGCAAGTCCTCGGTCCCTGACCGAATTTTCATTTGTTTGTCTGTTTGTCAGCACAGAATAAATGATTTTCTCTGCAACCGTTGGTCCGATTGACAGGAAATTTTGACCATAGGTGCAACTCCACCTGTAGAATTTTTTAATGATAATTATGACGTCGTAGGTCACGTGGTTTGGGCGCCATCTTGGAAAAACCGAAAAACTTTTCACCTCTATTTCTCTGAAAGCACTGAATAGAAAAAAAATTGAGACGTGGCTCATTGTAAAGAACTCTCCATGGGGAATAAAATATGTTAATGATGATGTCATTGGTGCCTCCATTATGATGTCATATTTCGACAATTTTACAAAACTTCATCCAATCAAGATGAAATTTCTTGAGTGTCATGTAGGCATAAATTGGTGGAGGAAAAAAAAGAATAATAATGATGTCATCGGTCACGTAGTTCGGCCGCCATCTTGGCAAATACTGAAAAAAAAAATTGCACCTTTTAATCTCCGAAAACACTGCATAGAAGAAATTGAGACGTGGCTCTTTGTAAAGAACTCTCCATGTAAAGAACTCTCCAAGAACACCATTGAAATAATGTATGTACACAAATAGACCATTTAATGGTTCGGGTTGAGAGTGGAGGGACTACAGGAAGGGAGAGGCATGTGCCACCATGCTTCAGTGGAACGTCCGAGCTGGCTAAGTGACCGTGCTGGTGCTCCCTCACACCAGGCACCCAAATGGCAAATGGAGCGGTCACCGTGTTGGATGCTGGGTGCTTTCCGTGCAGGCACAAATTGTCCCGAAACCAATCTTTCCTTTGACGGACGATTAATAACTAAAGCTGGTTGCTATCAGGGCAACGCAAATCACTCGGAGAACAAGTGATTTGATGTGCGTATTTAATAAGTAAACGGGGAAGGAGGGAGAGCAAAGGACACATGCATTTATGTACACAGTTTATTCACAGAGATACACATCCTGGGTATCAGACAAACGGACGTACACAGTAATTGAAATTTTCGAACGACGTTATATCGGACAAGCGCGACTTAAATCGACTATTGTCCCATCGAGTCGAAATGACACAAATAGACTTGACATAAATCGGTGACTTGCTGTCACTTTGCCCTTTGACGTTATGACCCCATCTTACTATAATTCACCAAATGTCCGTCTGTCCGTCCATTCACAGGTACCGCAAAAACGGCTGAACTGATCACAACGAAATTTTGGGTGGGTAATCCTGGGACCCCCTGGAGTAAAATAGGCTGTTGTGGGGGATACCCCATAGAGGCTGGGTTGTTCGTAATTCACTGTCTGTCACGGGACCAATGTAACTATTGACGGTATGGGCGTTGTGTGCGCTCGGTTATTGGAGCCACACCCCTTTAAGAGGATCGGGCGGAAGTGATGGGGGGTATAAAAAGAGGAGTTCCGGTCGGGTTCAGGAAGTCTTTGGAAATAAAGGAGCCTTGAACAATTCAAGAAGTTTTTAGCCTTTGGTTGCCCGCAACTCCTACATTGGTGACCCCGATGTGATCTTGAACGTTTTCGGAGCTTTTAACGAACATGGCGACAAGCGCAGTTTCAATCAAACTGCCGGAGTTTTGGGAACGACAGGCTGCCGTTTGGTTCGCACAAGCTGAGGCCCAATTCACCATTCGGAGCATTTCTGCTGACGACACTAAATATTATTATGTCGTGTCTGCGCTCAGCGGCTCCACCGAGACCAGGGTGGTGAGCCTTCTCCAGGATCCTCCGGAGGGCGGCAAGTACGAGACGCTAAAGGCACTGCTACTTGATACCTTCGAGCTCACGGAGGCTGAGCGCGCCCGTCAGCTCCTTTCTTTACCCGGTCTGGGCGACTCCAAGCCGTCAGAGCTGATGGACCACATGTTGTCTCTCCTGGGCAGCCACCGGCCATGTTTCCTCTTCAGGGAGCTGTTCCTGCAGCAGCTGCCAGGACAGGTACTGTCAGCCTTGGCCAACTCGTCTGCTAAGGATTTCCGCGCCCTGTCCAGGGAAGCAGACAAGTTTTTCTCCACCAGACAGCAATGCAGTGTGGCATGGGGCCCCGCCCCCATCGACCCTACGCTGCTGGCGGGCACCGTTGCGGACGCCACTATTTGGTCCCAAGGCCAAGGCATGCCGGCCACCATGCAGCTTCAGCGAGTCGAGAAACGGGGTGGCCGGCGCTCGTTAACTGCCATGAGCGTCGGCCGTTCGGGCAGTTTGTTGTTCATTTCGGACACCGACTCCGGACGTCGTTTCCTCTGCGACACAGGTGCCCTGGGTGAGCGTTCTGCCTGCGTCAGCATTGGACCGGGAGGCCGGGAGCCACTGCCCCGCCCTGGAAGCCACCAACGGCAGTGCCATTCAGACTTTTGGTAAACGGAACGTGGCACTGTGTTTTGGCGGACAGCAGTTCACGTGGGATTTTGTCACGGCGAGGGTGTCCACCCCCTTGCTGGGCGCTGATTTCCTCTGCGCCAACGGCCTATTGGTGGATGTTAAAAATTGGCGGCTCATTAATGCAGGGACCTTCAGTTCTCTTCCATGCTCGCTGAGCGGGTCCGGCTCGACGAGGCTTGCTTGCACGCTCTCGACCTCTGATGAGTTCTCCCGCCTCCTCACCGAGTTCCCGGCCCTTACACAGCCCACCTTTTCGGCCGTTATCAAGCACGGGGTGAGGCATCACAATCTGACCATCGGCCCGCCTGTCTACGCCCGGGCTCTACGCCTTGACCTGGGGAAACTCGGTGTTGCTAAGGCGGAGTTCGACACGTTGGAGCGTCTTGGCATTGTACGACGGTCCGACAGCCCGTGGGCCTCGCCTCTCCACATTGCGCCGAAGCCGGGTGGCGGTTGGCACCTGTGCGGGGATTACCACCGCCTTAATGACGCCACTACCCCCGACCGCTACCCAATCCCGCACATCCAGGATTTTTCTGCCCGCTTGGCTGGTAAAGTTTTTTTTTTCTAAGGTGGACCTCGTTCGTGGTTTCCACCAGATCCCCGTCCGGCCGCAGGACGTTCCTTAGACTGTGGTGATTACACCGTTCGGGCTTTTCAAATTCCTCTGCATGCCTTTTGGGCTCAAGAACGCGGCCCAGGCTTTCCAGCGCCTGATTGACAGCTTGTTACGGGACTTGCCATTTCTGTTTGTCTACCTGGACGATATTCTCATCGCCAGCACTTCCAGGACGGAGCACATGCTTCACCTCCGAGCGCTCTTTGAGCGCCTCATTCATCATGGCCTTATCATTAACCCGGCCAAGTGCCTGTTCGGGGTGGCCTCAATTGACTTTCTGGGCCACCGCATCACGAGGGAGGGTGCTGTTCCACTGCCGTCTCAGGTAGAGGCTGTGAAGGGTTTCCCACATCCCCTCACCGTCAGGGCCCTGCAGGAGTTTTTGGGCATGGTGAACTTTCACCATCGTTTCGTGCCCCGTGCAGCCCAGCTGATGCGGCCCCTTTATAAGGCCCTCAAGGGCAAACCTGCCAAACGCGCCATTGACTGGACCGAGGAGATGGCCAAGGCTTTCATGGATACTAAACTGGCCCTCGCCAGTGCAACCATGCTGGCGCATCCGTCGCCCGATGCACCGATTGCTCTCACCACGGACGCTTCGGACTGCGCCGTGCACGAGCAGTGGGTCAACGGTGCCTGGCAGCCGCTTGCCTGTTTTAGCCCGCAGCTCCGCCCAAACGAACGAAAGTACAGTACCTTCGATCGCGAGCTCCTAGGCCTCTACTTAGCTGTCCGACACTTCCGTTACCTGTTGGAAGCCCACCCGTTCACGGCGTTTGTGGACCACAAACCTCTGGTTTTTGCCATGGCCAAGGTCTCGGAGCCGTGGTCTGCCCGTCAACAATGCCAGGTTTCCGAGTTCACGACGGACATCCAACATGTTGCTGGCAAGGATAACACTGTCGCCGATTGTCTCTCCCGGTCCATAGCTGGCGCGGTGCACCTTGGAAATCGACTATGCCCGCATGGCAGCCGATCAGATCTCTGACCTGGATGTCCAGGCCTGCAGGGCGGCGGTCACGAGGCTTCGACTGTCTGATGCCCCGTTTAGGGACACGGGCACCACGCTAATGTGTGACGTTTCCTTGGGACAGCCTCGCCCCTCGTGCCCACCAGCTGGAGACGGCTGGTGTTCGATGCCGTCCACGGTCTTTCTCACCCGGGCAGGAAGGCGTCGCAAAAGTTGGTGGCGGCGAAGTTCGTTTGGCACGGGCTCAGGAAAGATGTGCGCGACTGGGCCAACACTTGCGTTGAGTGCCAACGCTCGAAGGTGCATCGCCATACCCAGGCTCCGTTGGCGCCATTCCCAGTGCCCGAGCGACGGTTTGACCATGTTAACGTGGACTTGGCCGGGGCCCCTTCCCTCCTCGCGGGGATTCACCCACCTCCTCACGATGGTCGATAGGACCACCAAATGGCCAGAGGCCGTCCCGTTTACATCTACGACGTCTGCCGATGTGGCCCGGGCGTTCATCGGCACTTGGGTTGCCCGTTTTGGCGCCCCCTCGGACATCTCTTCGGACAGGGGCCCCCAGTTCACTTCAGAGCTCTGGGGTGCTGTTGCCCAGGGGTTGGGGGTAAAGCTCCATCGCACCACTGCATATCATCCCCAGGCTAATGGATTGTGTGAGAGGTTCCATCGCTCTATGAAAGCTGCTCTCAGGGCCAGCCTTCCTGGATGACAGTTGGGCCGACAGACTCCCGTGGGTCATGTTGGGCCTCAGGACAGCCCCTAAGGAAGACCTCCAGTCCTCATCCGCTGAGCTTGTCTATGGCCAGCCGCTGCGGGTTCCCGGGGAGTTTATTCCTGACGCCACAAGCCCCTGGTCCGCTGCCCGTCAGCGGTCGGTTCTCCGGGAGAACGCCAAGGTGTTTGCACCGGTGCCCACATCTCAACACAGTTTGCCTCAGGCCCACGTCCCGCCGGATCTACGTTCAGCGGAGTACGTCTTTGTTCGTCATGATGCACACCGGTGGGCCGCTTCCGCCGCCTTATGACGGGCCTTTCCGCGTTCTGGAGGCCGGGGACAAGTCCTCCGTGGTCAACATCGGCGGCAAACCGGACCACCTCAAGCCGCTCACTTGGACCTAGACCACCCCCCCCCCCCCCCGGTTGGCCCAACCCCCACGGCAGGGGACCTGCCAAGCCCCTAACAGTCCTTGCTCGGGTCATCAGGGGTCGTTTCGGCCGGGTGGTTAAGGCCCCCCAACAACTGACATTGCCAGTGCTAGTGAATTCTGGGGGGGGGGGGGGGGGGGGGGGGGCGCATGTGGGGGATACCCCATGGAGGCTGGGTTGTTCATAATTCACTGTCACGGGACCAATGGGACTATTGACGGTATGGGCGTGGTGTGCGCTTGGTTATTTGAGCCATGCCCTTTTAAGAGGATCGGGTGATGGGGGGTATAAAAAGAGGAGTTCCGGTCGGGTTCAGGAAGTCTTTGGAAATAAAGGAGCCTTGAACAATTCAAGACGTTTTTAGCCTTTGGTTGCTCGCAACTCCTACACTGTATTGTTTTTCCAATTTCAGCTTTGGCCTTCAGCATTTTCCTGTTTGGACTCCCGCATAACGTTATTTTCCCGGGTACCGCACAAACGGCTGCACAGATCAGACTCAGTGACCTTGGACAAATACCTTTTATAAGGACATGGGTTGAATCCCAGCTTGAGAGAATGCCAACCCCCTCCCCGCCACCATGGTCGTCTCTCCAACTCACAATCCCACGAGATATGCGGAAAGGACAACCCAAAACCAATTATCTTCTTTTTGATTCGTATATAATCATCATTAAAAGTAAATAATGACCTCAGCCAAAGTTCAAACGACGTGGGTTTAATCTCCACATGAGACAATTCCACATAGCTATTTGGACAGTGTATAAGCTAACAGATCGCTGTCTCCATCGATCTTGCCAAGGCCGTAACACCTATTGGCTCAAAATCCTTTTAACTGTTGACATTGTAGTTTTTACAATGAAGGAAACACGTATCGGGAGTACAAACTCCATAGCGATTGTGAATGTGACAGCTCTGAAGCGTCTCTCGCTTCGCATCAAATTATTCACTACATTCAATACATTCATTCATTCATTTAATGATCATTACGCTCATTAAACGTTCATTAAACATTAAACGTTCATTAAACATTAAACGTTCATTAAACATTAAACGTTCATTAAATGATTACGGAAATAAAAACGAAAAATATGAAATTATGTTCACACCGTCACGTCAAACACAACCGTGAACACAAACATCGTCACAACATCGTCACAATGAAACCATCGGCACAAACGTTACGTTACGTAATTCAAACCGTGAACACATCGAATATTGGAGAGCCCATTGCCCAAATTTGAAACACGATGGAATAATATTTACTGATATGAACAGTGATGTGGCTTTTATTGAAATTCTACAAATACTGTTTAGATTTTGATGATTTGCGTGTGATATGATTTAACGGATGTTTATATAAATCGTTTAAAATAAAAAAGCCTTCAATTTCTGATATTTTGCCTTTTCATTTGGGCCTCCCAATTGAAGCCCTGTCCGTAGGGCGGGTATCGTTGCTAGTTATTAAAATGCAGCTTCTCCATATTCTCATAAATAAAGGTTTGTTGAAAATTTGATGACAAAATATCAAATGGTTAAAAAAAGCGATGGCCTAGATAGACAGACAGACAAATGTACATACACAAGCGAATGTAAAACACCATCTCCTGCTGCCTGGGCGGATGGGCTGAAGACTGAATTTGCAAGGCAACACCAAGATTGGGTTACTGAACAATTGTTAAAAGTTCAAGGAGGCAGAGATGAACATCTGAGTTTATTCAAACAACACAGTGACTGAACACGCAAGCCTTCGGCTGCAGGGCATCATCGAGCAACTGACTCCGCCTATCCAGAAACAGAAACAGAAACAGGGTTACCTAATACGTCATGCGTAATACCAAAGGGTTTTGCAGTATCCAACATCTCCCCTTCCCTTCAAACCGAAGACATGTAGAGGAGGTTTCCAAGAAGTGAAATTCCCCCAAATCGATCAACATGAGTGTTTGACCATCCCTGTCCATAACCATACGTGTGGTAACCCATATGTGTGGTAACAAGAACACAAAGTCTGTGGATAGAGCAACAGTTCATGCAAAACAATTTACAAATCGAGTCGCGTAGGTGCCCGGCAATCGCCTGGGCTGCGACGGAGTGGTAAGTCAAATCTCACTCGCTTTGGTGCGTAGGAAGCTGGTCTGTCCTTGCTTCCAACAGTAGATGGCTTTTGACCCTCACCATCCATAGCGGAGCATTGAGGGACATACTGACGAAGGAAACACCGGTTCCTCCAATAAACTCTGCCTGACGGAAGTTTCACATGATGGTCCCGGCAATGTCCGACACCGATGACCACACCGGTCTTATCCCAACGCCTCATCTGTGGATCTTGTACCAACACCTCGGTGCTGACACGAAATGGCATGAGAGGTTTGGACGATTGGTCGTAATGCGTGCTGATTTTCGCGCGTCTCTCGGCGGCTTTAGCATCACACTCGGCAGCAGCCATCTGCCACTCAGGTGCAAAAATGCGCTGATGTCCAGGAACAGCAGTACGTGTTGGATGCCCGAAGAGAATTTGAGCTGGTGAACTTCCAGATGTGCGTGGCGTGTTTCGCCATTCGAGCAAAATGTATCATCGTCGAGATTGCCATTGTGTGTAGTCTTAGCGACCAGTGTCTTGATGACTTTGACCGCTGCTTCTGCATGTCCATTCGAGCGTGGAAGGTGTGGTGTGGAGAAGCCATGGTTAACTCCCCTATGGTCCATGAATTTTCGGAATTCATAGGATGCAAATTGTGGGCCGCCATCGGTTTGAAGACGAACTGGAACACCCAGAGCCACAAAGAATAACCGTAGAGCTCGGATGAGGTCACGTGACGTGGGGTCACGCGTGAAAAAATAGATGCATGGCCACCCAGAGAGTCGGTCGACGTAGACCAGATACGATTTTCCCGCGTGGGAAAACAAATCGGCAGATACCTCCTCGAACACATGCTGTGGTAGTGTATCGCGCATTAATGGTTCCTTCTGAAGGCTGGCCATGCGCTCCTGACACACAGGACACGAGCGAGTCACATTGGCAATATCGTTGTTGATATTTGGTCAATACACAGTGTCGAGCTCGGCGTTTTGTACGTTCCATGCCCTGATGTGAGTTGTGTAGTCGATTCAATACCTCCGTACGTGCTGCACGAGGTATGACAATGCGTTGACCGTAGAGTACGATGTCATCGTCAATTGATAGCTCATCACGTATCCCAAAGTAAGCCTTGAGGCGATGGTCCCACTCGCTACGGTTTGCTGAAAAGCCGATATTTACTGCCTGAGCTGGTAAGCAGTATTCCACATTGCGTTGTGCTAACGCACGGAGTTTATCGAGTATAGGATCACGTAGATGATCTTGACTTCCATCATCCACGTTCGCTACTGCCGCCAAGATGACTTGGTGTATGTGATGTTGAACGTGTATCTCCGCCGCCTCATCATCTGGCAATGGGCTATTCACTGGGTGGCGTGATAGAGCGTCTGAGATGGCATGCTCGCATCTCTTCCTCCACGTTGCTGTAACCGTGTAGACTGTAGAGAGACAATTTCTCCACGAGTCGTTGCAGATGTGGGTTTTCGATAGCGTCCAAAGTGTAGGTGTTCAATATGGGTTCAAGCGGCTTATGGTTGATGACAAGCTGAAATATGGGTAGGCCTAGTAGGCAATGACGGCATTTCTTCATCCCCCAAACTACAGCCAGAGCTTTGAGCTCAATCATCGCATAACGAGACTCGACATCACTGAGATAACGAGACCCACACTGAACAAGTATCCACAGATCACCGTGTTGCTGGAGCAATGCAAACCCTAGTCCATTGAGATGAGATGCATCGGTCTGTATCATCGTAGGTAAAGAAGGGTCGAAGTGCGCAAGGACAGGTGGTGATGTAAGAACACGCTTGGTAGCAAGAAATGTGCTGTCATGATCGGCAGTCCAATCAAAGACTGATCCCTTATTCAGTAAACTCCGGAGAGGATCTGAAGCTGTCGAAATCTCAGTGGAAAAGCTATCCAACTGATGAACCAAACCAAGGAACGACTGCAAGTTGGTGATGTTGGTAGGTGTAGGAAAGTCCGCAATAGCACTTAGTTTGCCCGGATCCGATGCGACGCCATCGCGATTAATGATGTAGCTGCAAAATTTGACACTGTCCTGAGCGAAGTGAAATTTCTGTGGGTTCAATGTGATGCCATGTTCCCGACATCGGAGAAGTACATTCCGCACCTGTTGAACATGCTCATTGAATGTCGGTCCATAGGTTAGCATATCATCGACGACCCTGACCGTATTTTGGATTCCCTCAAGAGTGATGTCACCTCTGTAACAATATTCATCTCCACTCGCGTTGAGGCCCATTGGAGCTCGCAAGTATTTGAACCGACCCCACGGTGTCATGAATACGGTAAGGGATTGGCTGGCCTCGTCCAGAGGAATTTTGCCAATATCCCTTGGTCGCATCATATACACTATACAGTATAGAAGCAAGCGTTCTTCACACGCGAGACTGCCTCAGCAGGTGTGATGAGAGGATATACAGGGCATTTGACGTGGCAGTTCAACATATGGAAATCCACGCACATGCGAATGCGACCATTAGGTTTTGGAGTAACCACAAGTGGATGACACCAATCCGAAGGCTCGCTTCCCATCGGAGAAATGACACCCTTGTTCATCATGTCGTCAAGTTCTGACTTAACCTGATCCCGCCAAGCCACTGGTAGTGGACGTGCCTTCCTCAGCTGGAAAGGTACAGCGTCATCCTTCAGGTTAATACGCATGGCCCCGCCCTCCATAGGTCGAATGCTATCGTCTGTGGTGAAAAGGTCTGCAAATTCGGCTGTCAAATTATCACGAACCTGTGATCGTTGTTGCTGATTAGGTTCATCGTCGAAATCCCCTGTGCTGGAGTTCATTGGTGACACGGAATGTGAGTCATCATCGGATCGACTGACCGTGTTATGTTGTACAGGCTGTCTTTTACTGTTCGACTGTTCGAATGGTCTGCCACAATTGCACCACGCCAAGTCGTTCAACAAATAAAATGCCAGACAAGGTGCTTGGACCCCATTGCACACATATACAGTCTCACAAACAGTTTTACCTCCATGACGGATACAAACGTGAAGAGTGCCCATGCACTTCATTGAAGCACCATCGGCGTTCACCACTCGGAGGTCGTCACCATCATCCAAGTTATCTGGATGCATGCCAAGTTGCTGCAGGTGTCCATGACCGATGATAGTTGCCTCAGCTCCTGTTTCCGGGAGCGCCTCCAGGGTACCAATATAATCACCCTCGAAGTCGTCGACGTCAACACGAATCCACGGTGAATGTTGCTTCCTCTGCAATGTGTGAAACACATCAGCGACCAGGACAATCCGCCGAACAGCTGGGGGTTGCTTGTTGTCATTGTGCTGTCTAGCTCTCCATACAGGCTCGTCCCCCTTCGATTTTCGACAGACAGGTGCAAAGTGGCCCATGGTGCCGCACTTCTGGCACTTCCTATCATGAGCCGGGCAGCTCCTTGAGTTCTTGTGGGCATCGCCCCCACAATTTCCACAATTGGTGGTCTCGGATCGGGACTGACTGCGACGATAAAATGGTCGATGAGAGTTTTTAGCAATGACAGCCCGAGACTGACGTCCGGCCATCAAATCATCAGCCTTCCTGCTGGCTTCCTCGCTACGTCGCATGTCCAGAGTACGTTGTAGTGTGAGATCTCTTTCAGCGATAAGCTCACAATGCACCTCTGAATCAGATATGCCAGTAATGATCCGAATAACAAACTGTTTTTCAACAGTCATGGTTGAGAGATCACAATTGGCAGCAATCTCCTTTAGTGCACAATAAAAGTAGTCGAGGGTCTCTCCATCCCCTTGGTGCCGCTCATGAAAATCAACCAGATCATGGATGATGTGCTGCTGTCCTCGTAGATGTGCTTCGATGCTGGCGAGAACATCCCTGAAAGAAAGCATGTCCGATGTGAAATCGATATCAATGGCATTCTTGAGGACTGATCTCATGCCCAATGTCAGACAGTTCCGGAGAGTTGCGAACTGCTCACGAGCTTACATACGATTGAGACGTGTGATGAGGTAGTAATCGTCCCATTGTTCCCTCCATGCCTTGAAATCCCACAAGATCGTAGACTCAGATAACACTGGTGGTTGTTTAACCGAGAATTTCAGAGCAGATAAAGATGATGTCCCAGGGGTGTTTTGACGATCTGGAACACCATCGTCACCGACGTCACCAGAACCAGTGGGCGGGCGGCCTGCTATGGCCTCACGTAGCAGTTTCATTTCCTGCATGTGTGCCTGCTGCTTATCGGCCACGGCCTGTTGTTGGTTCAACATAGCACGTTGCCGCATAGCCATCATGTCCGTCATAATAACCACCAACGAGGTCACATCCTGAGAGTGCTCCATAGGTTTCTCTTTGGGAGGCATGTCTGTGTGTTAAACGTACTCACTGAGAAGTGAAACAGACAATAACGTGAGAAATCCCCTTCCCGCGAACGATGACGAACGGACGGAAATCGAAAGTTAATCTGCTGCCATCCACCATTATCAGCTTGGATTGGAACCGATGATCACACCCGGGGCTGCGCAGAATGTTCCTTTTGCCGACTACGCCATGTTAAAAGTTCAAGGAGGCAGAGATGAACATCTGAGTTTATTCATACAACACAGTGACCGAACACGCAAGGCTTTGGCTGCAGGGCATCATGGAACAACTGACTCCGCCTATCCAGAAACGGAAACAGGGTTACCTAATACGTCATGCGTAATACCAAAGGGTTTTGCAGTATTCAACAACAATGGAATTGGGTACTGTGATCTGATGAATCCAAGTTTGAACTTTTTGGATCTAAGATAAGCCAGCTAGTACACCGAATTCCGAGAGAACGTCACAACATGCAATGTTTGCAGCCGTGTGCTAAACACGTGGGAGGCTGTGTGTCTACCTGGAGTTGTATCTCATCTTTTGGTGTGGGGAAACTTGTTAAAATCAATAGGACGCGAACCAAAAAGAAGTGCAAGCAGATACTGCAGCACCATGCAGTTCCAAATGAAAATCTTTAATCGGATGACTATTCATTTTCCAACTATTCGTGATCCAATACACACTTCCATTATAGTAAAGCAGTATTTGGAGAACAGAATTACAGCTGGTGTGCTCCGAGTGTTAGAATGGCCACCCCGGAGTCCATACGCGAGTCCAATCGAGGCCATATGGGATTACCTGGTACCAGAGAGGAAAAAGGGCAACCCAACTAACCTTACAGAACTGTGGAATGTACTACATGATATTTGGCACAATATTCCTGTAAGAGTGTAAGATAATTCAGGATTGCAAAGCAGATAGCGAAAGAGAGGTGCGATGTGATGGGGGTGAGTTGCTTGAAGGATGAAGTCGGACAAATCGTTGTGGACCTAGATGGAATTAAATGAAGATGGAAAAGATATATGGAAATGCTGTTGAATACAGAGAATGAATGGGATGGCAACATAGAGAGTAACCCAGTTTTAGGACCGGCAGAGAAGATAACTGAGAAGGAAGTTGAGGAAGCGATAAAAGCAATGAAGAGTAGAAAAGCGGGAGGGCCGACGGAAGTTGTGGGAGATGTGTTGAAGGCAGCAGGAAGTTGGGGTGTGAAGAGAATGGCAGAGATCTGTAATCTGGTGGTGAAAGAAGGTCGCATTCCAGTGGATTGGGAACTGAGTACCCGCGTCCCTCTATACAAGGGGAAAGGTGACCCTCTGGAGTGTGGCTCGTACCGAGCGATAAAGTCATTGGAGCATGGAATGAAGGTATTGGGAAGGGTGTTGGAGAGGACTAGGAGGATAAGGAAGAAGGTGAAGATCGACGAAATGCAGTTTGGATTTATGCCAGGAAGAGGAACGACAAACGCGCTCTTTATTGTGAGGCAGTTGCAGGAGAAGTACATGGAGAAGAGGAAGAAGTTGTTTCTTGGGTTTGTTGATCTGGAGAAAGCATTCGATAGGGTTACACGCAAAGTATTGACATGGGCATTGAGGAAGTTAGAAGTGGAGGAATGGTTGATCAGAGTTGTGATGGCAATGTACAAAAGAGCGCGCACAGCTGTAAGGACGAAGGACGGGAACAGTGGTGAGTTTGAGGTGAAGGTTTGAGGTGGGAGTGCATCAGGGGTCAGTACTAAGTACACTACTATTTGTAGCTGTGATGGAGGTGCTGGCTCAGAACGTAAAGGAGGGTTTACCGTGGGAGTTGTTGTATGCAGATGATCTGGTGTTGATTGCGGAGAGTATGGATGGACTGAAGGAAAAGATGAACAAGTGGAAGGAATGTATGGAGACAAAAGGTCTGAAGGTGAATATAGGAAAGACGAAGGTGATGGCAAGTGGTAAAGCATGTGGTGAGGTGGAAAGAACTGGGAAGTGGCCCTGTGCTGTGTGCAGGAAGGGTGTCGGAGTGAACTCCGTTCAATGTACAATGTGCGCTGAGTGGGTTCATCAAAAATGTAGTGGTCTGAGAGGGTCATTAACCAGTGTGTGGTAGCTACATTCAAATGTAAGGTGTGCACAGAGGGAGCTGGAGATGGAGGAAATGTTGAGTTGGATCTTGGAGATGGCGTGAAGCTGGAAGGTGTGAAAACATTTTGCTACCTCGGAGACATGCTGAATGGAGAAGGTGGATCAGACTCGGCAACGGTTGCTAGAGTGAGATGTGCATGGAAGAAGTTTTGGGAACTGAGTGGCGTGCTGATGAGGAGGGGAGTGTCGTTGAAGCTGAAGGGAAATGTGTATGCTGCATGTGTGAGAAGTGTTATGATTTATGGGAGCGAGACATGGGTAATGAACGTAGAGCAGCAAAGAAGGCTGGAAAGGGTGGAAATGCGAATGGTTCGACGGATGTGCGGAGTATTGTTGAGAGAGAGGAAGACAAATGATGAATTGCGAAAGATGATGGGAATAGAGCCTGTGATTGATGCTGTGAAGAGGAACAGGTTGAGATGGTTTGGTCATGTGTTGAGGAAGGATGAATGTGACTGGTTGAGAAGAGTGATGGAAATGAATGTAGAAGGAAGTAGAGGACGGGGAAGACCGAGAAAGACTTGGCTAAAGATGGTGGAAGAAGAAATGCGGGCAAGGGGGTTAACAAGGAGAGATGCAGAAAATAGGGCAAAATGGAGAAGATTGTCATGGGGACCGCAAGGCTAACCCCCGCTCTTGTAGGGAAAATGGCCGTTAAAATGCATGTTGTGTTGTTGTTGTAACAGCATGTGAATTCTATCCAGATTGGGGAATGGGGATGCAACCACAGTCTGTGTCTCGGGTTAGAGACTTTTATTTTATTACACAGAAAAATAATAGTAATAAAAATGAGAGTTTATTGATGTATATTAGAAACAGATAGATAGATGCACTGTCTTAAGGGAGACTGCTGCAGTAGTAGGGCAACAATTAGAACAAGCAATCGGAGATTCGCAGACCCTTGTCAGCACTTGTTTTGTATGGTTTTATAGACTTGCTTACATTCTAATTGTACATACAATGTCTTAAGAAAGTATTCACACCCCTTAACGTTTTTCACATTTTGTTGTTACAACCTGAATTGAAAATGGATTGAATTGAGGTTTTTTTTTTTTTGGTCACTGATCTACCATATAATGCCATTGGAATTTGTTTTTTTAGAAATTTTTACAAATTAATTAAAAATGAAAAGCTGAAATGTCTTG
Organism: Myxine glutinosa; assembly: GCF_964187855.1. NCBI lineage: Eukaryota > Metazoa > Chordata > Myxini > Myxiniformes > Myxinidae > Myxine > Myxine glutinosa. The sequence continues at coordinate 8,167,804 of NC_136264.1, read as the reverse complement.
AATGA
>NC_136264.1:8120299-8162799 GCF_964187855.1 Myxine glutinosa | reverse complement strand
CATTGTAATATCATTTATGCTAGAAGGAAAGCATTTTGGGGATATTTGTTGTTTCGAGTTCACCAAGTATTTTTGAGGTCATCATAGGCCAACAACTTATTTTAGACATATTTCTTGTCTGTTTTGTTTGTCTGTCTGTCAACCGCCTACAGGTCACAATTTTAAACCGATCTTCAAGAAACTTCACCAGATGGTAGAGTTGGTCGTAAGGAAGAAGGTTATTGATTTTGAGGTCGAAGATCATCTTGAGGTCAAATTTATAAAATTGTCGTTTTACATTCGACTGACTTAAATTAAACAGCACTTGCATTGTGCATCATTGAATTTGGAAACCAACTATTTTTGAGGTCAAAAGGTCAAAGGTCAACTCGAGGTCAAACTTCTGAAATCATCAATTTTCATCTGTAAAAATCATACTTAACAACTTAACAATATTCATTACAGTGATGTTGAAATCGCGCACGGCCCTGGCAAAGAAAATTCCAGGTTCACAGCCCCCCTTCCCAACCCCATGTCTTTAAACCCTCTCCCTACTCTGTCTTTAAGTGCCCTCCCCACTCTAAGTCCTCAAGATTCCCTCAGCCCACCCCTAGTCCTCAACCCCCTCCTCCCAACATCTGAACGTCCCTCTCTCAACTCTCTGCTCAACCCCCGTCCCCTCTCCACCCCCTGGGGGAACGTGACGTCACCCCCACCACTGCCCGGGAACCAACCCTGATTTACAGAGGAGAACATCATAAGACAAGACACGTTAACCTATCTGTTTCTCAAAGTAAAATCTTTCCTTACCTTGCGGGTAAATGGTCAAGTGATTCTTTTTGTTAAACAAACACCTGATACAGGATAATGTTTTGTGAAATTAAACGTGAACAGACACAACATCTAAGGCCTCAATGTAAGTCTCTCCCCTTTTCCGCAAACGAAATGCTATAACTTCCGATTATTGTCCCCCGTCGCACCGCGGAGCGAAAGGGGACGATGGTTTTCCCCTCCGTGCGGACGTGCGTGCGTGCGTAAGCGAAGGACCGAATTCTAATTTGGTGTGTGGGTGCAACTAGGCATATGGAAGAAGCCTATGGAAAATTAGGTCGCCACGTCAAAGTCCAAGATGGCCGCCGCCATGTATGTCTGACGCCATGTATGTCTGAACCTTGTGAGCGGAATATCTTGAAAAATAAGCGAAGTACCAACTTCTAATCTGGTGTGTGGGTGTATCTAGGCATAAGGAAGAACGCTATTGAAAATTGGGTCGCCACGTCAAAATCCAAGATGACCGTCGCCATGTATGTCTGAACCTTGTGAGCGGAATATCTTGAAAAATAAGGGAAGTACCAACTTCTAATCTGGTGTGTGGGTGTATCTAGGCATAAAGAAGAAAGCTGTTGAAAATTGGGTCGCCACGGCAAAATCCAAGATGGCCGCCACCATATATATGTCTGAACCTTGTGAGTGAAATATCTTGAAAAACAAGCATTACGCCTAGGTCCCCCGTCGGTGAAGTGATGCGAGTTGACAAAGTGGAAGACGTAAGGCGGCCATCTTGGATTTTGACGTGGCGACCCAATTTTCAATAGCGTTATCCCTTATGCGTAGATACACCCACACACCATATTAGAAGTTGGTACTTCGCTTATTTTTCAAGATATTCATCTCACAAGGTTCCGACATACATGGCGGCGGCCATCTTGGATTTTGCCGTGGCGACCCAATTTTCAATGGCGTTCTTCCTTGTGCCGAGATACACCCAAACACCAGATTAGAAGTTGGTACTTCGCTTATTTTTCAAGATATTAATCTCACAAGGTTCAGACATACATGGCGGCGGCCATCTTGGATTTTGACGTGGCGACACAATTTTAAACAGCGTTCTTGCTTGTGCCTAGATACACCCACACACCAAATTAGAAGTTAGTACTTCGCTTATTTTTCAAGATATTCATCTCACAAGGTTCAGACATATCTATGGTGGCGGCCATCTTGGATTTTGACGTGGCGACCCAATTTTCAATAGCGTTCTTCCTTATGCCGAGATACACCCACACACCAAATTAGAAGTTGGTACTTCGCTTATTTTTCAAGATATTCATCTCACAAGGTTCAGACATACATGGCGGTGGCCATCTTGGATTTTGACGTGGCGCCCCAATTTTAAACAGCTTTCTTGCTTGTGCCGAGATACACCCACACACCAGATTAGAAGTTGGTACTTCGCTTATTTTTCAAGATATTTCACTCACAAGGTTCAGACATATCTATGGTGGCGGCCATCTTGGATTTTGACGTGGCGACCCAATTTTCAATATCGTTCTTCCTTATGCCGAGATACACCCACACACCAAATTAGAAGTTCGTACTTCGCTTATTTTTCAAGATATTCATCTCACAAGGTTCAGACATACATGGTGGTGGCCATTTTGGATTTTGACGTGGCGACACAATTTTAAACAGCGTTCTTCCTTGTGCCTAGATACACCCACACACCAGATTAGAAGTTGGTACTTCGGTTATTTTTTCGAGATATTTCGCTCACAAGGTTCAGACATACATGGCATCAGACATACATGGCGGCGGCCATCTTGGATTTTGACGTGGGTTGCACCCACACACCAAATTCGAATGCGGTCCTTCGCTTACGCACGCCCGCACGCACGCACGGACGGACGGACGGACGGACGGACGGACACACGGACGGAGGGGAAAACCATAGTCCCCCTTTCGCTCCGCGGTGCGACAGGGGACAATAAACGAACTACTAACTTCTAATCTGGTGTGTGGGTGTATCTACGCATAAGGGAGAACACTATTGAAAATTGGGTCGCCACGTCAAAATCCAAGATGGCCACCTTGCGTCTTCCACTTTGTCAACTCACATCACTTCAACGACGGGGGACCTAGGCGTAACGCTTGTTTAAATAAATGTTGCTGAAACTGCTAATTGGTGTCGATCCTCAAATGTTACCCTTCATCACGCTCTGCTGTTATTCCTTTCCTCCCTTCCCTTGTCTTTCAGTTCCCCACATCAGGTACAACACCAATCATCCCCATCACCAGCCTAGATGGTCTTTCTACACCAGTTGTCCTTTCTCCAGGACCACAGAAAAACTGAGCATCCTCAAGGTCGTGAAGCGACCCTTGATCTCTGATGTTGCTTTCGATTCCATCGTTTCGCTCCGGTGACCATGTCGCTAACACATTTTTATTGCAATCCCTTCACCAACTTGTTGCGATCTTGACCCCGATCCGCGTGCAGCTCCCTGTGCCGCTTCATTCAAGTTATCCCTCAGGTTGATTGCGAGTTCGTTTTGGATAGTGTGACATGGAATGAGTTAATCCAACGATGCTGGGATATCGGACCGAGTCAGGTTATGCTGAATGTGTTGCTTGACGTGCGAGACGAACATGTCGGACGTTCACGTGACTCGTGTGTTCATTCCCATTCCCTTCTCCTCCCAATGCCCCGACCGTTATCCTACATTTTCCTTCCTTGTGAGGATTTTGGTTTTGCTTATCCATGAATCCTCAGGATACCACGTTGTGCCTCTGGACAAAACCACAAGCCTTTGGAGATGCGGTGCACCTTGTCCGCTGTTGATAAAATTCGCCGGCATTCGGATTCGTCCCGTTTGTGTGTTCCAAAGCCATGTTTTTATGTCTGCCGCCTCTTGTCATGCTTTGCATCCTGCTGCTATTCAGACATTCCATCAACCGATCCCACAAAGCCATTATGTACAGAAGTGGCATAACGGTGCTTCCGCATCACCGACGAGTAATGTCCTTAAAAGCCGGCTGTCCATGTGTCTTGTGCCTAGTGTGGGAACGGGGAAATTGGACCGAATTCACTGCTGAAGCGATACGTGTCAATTGCTTTACGTCTTGGAATACGCTGATCGTGTCTTGGAATACGCTCTCAACTCGGCACATTGTCCATGTATTCCTATTCGATTTCACCTGATTTAATATGTATAATAATGATAATTCTGGTCAATTTGTCGAGTTCTGTGATCGGCTTGTTCTCTTTGCTCTTACGGATGGAGCCCGTGATTTTCCACGATCGTGGAAAAAGGATGGAATTCACCGAATCGGTGACTTGAAACGGAAAACGGAATCTGCTACGGAGAAAAACAACGTAGGTGACAAAGTCAAGATTGGGGGGGAATTAGAAATGAAATATTCACGGTATTGTCTGTTTTTGTGGACGCGATTCTCCCGACTTGATTCCCACAACTAATTACCCTGCGCCCGCGAAGCGAAAGTCAGGGTTAAGCATTCGGGTACGTACGTACTTGCGTGCGTGCGTGTCTGCATTTTAAAAATTCATTTTCTCGGTAACCGTTGGTCCGATTGACATGAAATTTTCACCATAGGAGGGCCTCCTGTATAATGTTTTCGTGAATATTATGACGCCACAGGTCACGTGGTACGGGCGTCATCTTGGAAAAACTTTAAAAAATGCACCTCTATATCTCAAAAACTGCTGCACATAAATAATTGACAGGTCTCTGCAAAGAACTCTCCATGTGGAATAACAGATGTGAATTATGACGTCATAGGTGCCGCCGTTATGACGTCATAATTCGACAAGTAAAAAACTTTATCCGATCAGGATGAAATTTATTGAGCATATTCTCAGTATAAATTGATGCAGAAATAAAATTATAATGACGTCGTAGGTCGCGTGGTTCGGTCGCCATATTGTTTTGAGTGAAAAGCCTGAAAAACCACTAAAATCCAATTTTCTCCAAAACGACTGAACAGATCGAGGCCAAACTTTGCAGATAGAATCACAATCCCATGACGAACAAAAGTCAGCGAGCATGTCGTCATGCGTCGTTGTTTCAGAGTTATGACGTTTTTAAGCATAAACTTTTAAAACCTAGCTCCTCCCTCAGTTTTGATCCTATCGAGGGGAAACCTCACAGATGTGTTCAGCATATCAGTCTACTAAAATGACCTTTTGGAATTTGCGATAGGTGACGTTTGGCAGATATAAGTAATTAAACAAAAATCTTTTAAAAATTATAACTCTTGAACCGCTTCATTGATCGACATAAAACTTTATATTATAGTAGAGGTAATGAAGTGTAACAAGTATACAAAATTTCAAGATGATTGGATGTACAGTCTGGAAGTTAGAAGTTGTTATTGCGTGAAGAAGAAGTCTCCTATGGTGGGCATGCAGTTAATTGCCACACCACGACGAGCAGGCAAAGTACGGAGCGACCTCACGGGGTCATTTTGACCTCAAATAAAATTTTGATTTCAGATTTGTCAATCGCTGAGGTATATTAACACACGACCAAAACAGATTTGGCGAAATTCCGACGATTTTTGACGAAAATATAACATTTGTGTCCATTTCAGTAAAGTAAAGTGTGCTGTGTCAGCATTTTAAAAATTGAAACGTGGCTCATTGTAAATAACTCCATATGGGGAATAGGTGGTGTTAACGATGACGTCATTGGTGCCATAATTATGACGTAATAATTCGACAGGGACAACGCTTAGTCTGATGAGTTTGAAATTTATTGAGCATGATCTATGCAACAATTATTTAGAGAATATAAATTTATGATGTCATCCCTCACCTGGTCTGGCAGCCATATTGGATCAAAAAAAAAGAAACGTTCAAAAATAGAAGAGTTGGCTCACACCAAGTTGACTGTGCAGGCTAAGTATTCTATGAATACCATCTAGTTGCTGGTAGTAAATTTAAAAAACCACCTTTAGAGGCCATTTTTTCCCCACAAAGTGGGGGTTGGCCTTTTTCGGGAACAGTGGTTGTTGTTGTTTTTCGGTCCCCTTTTTGAAGCAATGTTTTATGGCCGGATGCCCTTCCTGACGCCAACCCTTTTTGCCGCCTTTAACGACAAACAGGGAATTACCAGTGAACTGGTACTCAATTAGCCGACCTCGGAAGGATGACAGGCTGAGTCAACCCCCCTGGCGTTAATTCAGCAATCGACCGGGATTCGAACCCAGGATCCTTGGATCCTAAGCCGGCACCCTAGCCGCTAGCCCAACACCAGGTAGTAAATACTGAATAGAATTCCGTCAGGCAATGTCTGGAGATGCGCAATCATCAGGAAATTCCGTGTGAAAGTCGCCCAACTTTGTTGAAAATATTACCTGAAACTGATCACCGGTGAAAACAAAATGTCGGACATCACGTGCGGGCATGCATGCACTTTTGGAGAAATCTTACCTTTAATGGTGAAAAATGCTCGAAGTACACATGAGATTGCCAAAAATAATTACCAAAACCCCTTGGGTGTGTTTATGTCAATGTACAGAGTGAAGCGCGTACGAATTTTGTTTGTGGGTGAGCGTACATAGACATCGTACATGGACATCGTAATCAAGATGAATTTTTTTTTGAGTGTTTTAGACCGTGTGTCCGGTCTCCACATTTTATAATACTGTTATTCCCCGTGTTTCTGTCACCCTGATGGCAAAGTACACCACCCAGAGGATTTTAGGTGCGGAGCCTCGAGGAAAATTATAACTAATGATTCCAACGCGTGTACAAATAATTTCCTCTTTTTCCAGGCACCACGAAATGAAATTTATTTTCTAAAACGGAATTTAGGTTTTTTGGAAACGGGAAATCACTGGCTCTACCAGTACATGTAGTCTCTACCTCTCCACGTGTGACGTCATGAAGCACGGTTTATGAATGCATTTTAGATTTTTGAAAAGGAAATGAGCTTTTGAGATGTAATTTTATACAAAGCAACCTTTATTGAGCACTAAATTTGTAAGAGCTTTGGCTCCAGGCTACTTGGAATGTGACTTTGAAAGGCAATCATTTCGTTTTTTCAGTTTACTCGAAATTAAATGTTCATTTGAACTTTGAAAGGACCGAATCAAACTTTATATGGACCTCTTGTGTTAAACAGGAGAGGAGTTTGTGCGTGCGGCGCGATCCTGTATTTATTTGTGCGTGTGCACAGAGATTCTCCCTTTCATCGCTTTTCGTTCCTAAAGGGAATTCGATGTAGAAACTGCACATTTGTTGATGTTTAGTGCATTTTTGCTTTTGTTGTACACCTTGATTGTTTTGTTTAAAGCTGAAGTATGCACTTGCCCGTCGAACACTTACCGATACGTTTGTGAACTTTAACTAAAGTCGGTTTTATCTTTTCCGTTGTATGGTTTCTGTACGTAACATTGATCTTTAATCACGGAGGGCGACAGAAAGATGTCTGACCTTTTGCAGCGACGTGCGCGCTGCCATGTTAGTCGATGATCTTCTCCAAGTGATATGTCGTAACGATCTTCTTGAACCGAAGACTCAAATTTCGTGCTCAATTCGTTCCTTTTTATCGTTGCTCCTGAATTGTATATAAAAGGCCATTTGTAAAAGGCTATCCCATAGATTTGCTGTTACTCGGAACCCTGGTCCTCTTTCCTAGTTTTCTGCTGTTCGGGATCATCGGATCAGAATTTGATTCCTTGTTTTTCTGCCGATTTTTAACGTCCCGGCGAGATGCTTGTTTGAGGTTTGGGTTTATCAACTTTTCCATCACATTTCGGTCCAACGTGGTGTTGGTACCTGAGAAACATGTCAATCGATCTACGTAGCAAATGCATGTATCTGAATGGAATTTTGCTCTGCTGGTTGCATCATTACCAAGTGACATGCAGCGATGCTTTAGGTCAGAGCAGAAATTTTAGAATTTGGAAATGGCCTACTTCTTGAAAGGGAACGCGGGGTCTTCGACGTCCTCCGGGCCCGATTAACGTCCCCTCTGAACCATCGATACATTTCCTGCAAACGACCAAGGTGCCGGTCATGCCCGGAAATGAACCCAGGTGAGAGATCTCTAACGTGAGCGTACTGTCTCCGAGCTATCTATCCCGTCGGCTCCATGGCGTCGATATTGACACAGAGGAAATTGTGCCGATGAATATGTCATGTGGCATTCCCTGTGTGGCTGCACTTCTTTCTAGGCAATTGGCTGGGATGCGTAGGCCAGATTTGGCACAACAGGTGTACTTGAGGTGGGTGGGAGGGGGGGTTAAAAATAAAAAGCTTTTTAACATGGGTAGCTGCTTGGCATTATCAGGGGTAAAGTAAAAAAGATATATAATTTATAATATAATATAGTTGAAAATTGGGATTTGACCACAACATCCAGGATCAGCAAATCACCATAACCAAGAAAGGCAATAACTCGTGTTTGTTTGAATACAAAACGCTTTTCGCAGGAGCATGTTATTAAAAGGAATAAAAGTCAAACTTTTATCCTTTCAAACTTCAAGGTATATAATGTTCTTTTTTATTATTGAATTAGTTTGTATAAATATTAGATTTGTATTTTTTTTTTGTTCCGTTCTCTCCCATGTATTTGTACCAAAACAATAAATGACTATATTTCTTGCTAAACTGTTTTTGTGTGTCCCTTGTTGCCGACTCGGTTCAGTGTTCCTCTAATGTGCTTCTTTTCTGATTTTAAAAATGAAGTGATGATGCATCTCGAGATTTCAAACAGAATTTGCTGCTTTTGAGAAGCAATTGCAATATGGAAGCCATCGTCTGCCAATCGCTCCACCGCAAGCGTTAGAGTGTCGGGGTCTTTCCCCTTACCCCCAATGCAATATTGGGGTGAAGAAAAGCCACATTGGGGGCAGATTAACAGCAACGGTCCATGACCGGTAAGGGAATGAAGGAGCAGGGCTTGGATTCCGAAAGTGCAACATCTGCTTGGATTCCGAAAGGGAAAAGTGGGATTAATGGGTCTCGGGGAAAGTAGTTCCACAAATGCGAGAAAAGGGGAATTAAAAAAAGTTGAACAGCAAGTTTATAGTCGGCCTAGATTTTGGAAGTTTCATCAGGAGTAGGCCACTGGAAGGATGTATATGGTCACTGTGTAAGATTCGAGGCCGGGGAGAGCAGAGCTGGACTGGAGAGGCAGTAAAATAAATAAATAAGTCAACAAAGCCTGTCTGTGATGCGACAGCAACAGGCCTTGTGCTTCAGGCTTGCGGTGAGAGATGGCAATAATATTGAGAGCTTTAATTCCACATATTCTAGAAGCAACTGATGTGATGAACTATGGACATCGGCCTTGTTTTTAGGTGTTCGTGTTTTCACCACCCGTTTTTTTTTTATTTTTTAAAGAAAAACTTTGAACGACAGACGCCACCCAGTCTGCGGCTGCCTTTGGATGACAGTTTTGTGAGGTGACCGGCTCCTGAGAGATCCTGGGCGATAGTGAGGCCTAGTGATGCCCGATTGGCCAGCATGTCCGTGTTAGGCCATGACTTGGTGTCCAAGAACATCCACTCAGGACACGGCTTTGAGCCTGGTGACATAATACGGCCTGTCACCTGTGAATGATGAGTAAGTAATAAAGGGGACGAAGGAGAATAAACAAAACGAGAACTGTGAGCGGTGATGATAGGCTTCCAGGCAAAATGGCCGCCAAACCACGTGACTGATGACATCATCATCGTCATGGGTAGTCGATCATGTCTGTAAATTTTGGTTTGGATTAATTAATTGATTTCAGTTAAGCACTTCTGGAGATATAGATTTTCAATTTTTTCCCTTAAGTCCAAGATGGCCGCCATACCATGTGACTGATTGTCATAGTTTGTAAAAAAAAAAAAAATCCATGTTTAGTCAATCATACTTTAGAATTTTAGGATTGATCCGTTGCGTGGTTCTGGAGATATGGATTTTCAAATACTTTTTCCTTAAATCCAAGATGGCCACCATACCATGTGACGGATCTCATCGTTCAGAAACTTTCTTTCCTCATGGGGAGTTGATCATTCCGTTTACATTACGTCCACGCGACGCGTATTACATTTTGCATTGATTGGTTAAGATGTACTCCAGAAAAAAGATTATTTAATTTTATGTTTAAATTCAAGATAGCGGCCAAAGCACATGACTGATGATGTCATAGTTTGCAAATATTTTCCCCCATCAGAATGTAAACGTGTTTTAAGTTGCGTATCGATCGCATAAGCGGTTTCAGAGAAGTGGATTTTTGAAGTTTTATTTTAAAATCCAATATGGCCGCCAAACCACGTGACCGGTGACGTATTATTTCGCAAACTTTTACCCCCACGGTTAGGTGATCAGAATTCTATAATTTTGTGTTAATCCGTTTAGCGGTTCTGGAGAAGAAGATGTTTAAAGTTTATGACATCATATGCAATGGCAGCCAATGTAAGTCAAAACTGCAAAAACAAAAATAACTAGAACGGGCACTCGGTAGAGCGCATACCTTCGCCGCAGCTACTTTTGTTGCCAAAATAAAAGACTACAAGATCTGTGTAGCAAAGCATTTTGGCATTAGTTTCATACAAATTGGACACAAATTGACCGCGCTATGGTAAAAAGACGATTTTGACCTTTTCATGACCTTGACCTTTGACCCGATCGATTCCAAAATCTAATCAAATGGTTCCCGGATAATAACCTATCATCCCACCAAATTTCATGCGAATCGGTTGAATACTTTTTGAGTTATGCGAATAACATACACACACACAGACATACAAATAAATACACAGCGATCAAAACATAACCTTCCGCTTTTGCGAAGGTAATGATGCAAACATCGGGGCAATACCACTGTTGCTGACCTGGTTGAATAAACAGTGTACTGCACTGACTAAAGGTATTTAAACCAATTTCAATGGTTGCTAGATGACAGGGCAGCATGTAGAATCATACTAACATAATCATAAGACTTTAAACAAACAAAGAAAAAAAAATACCTATTTTTGGGGGGCAACCCCCTCTTCCCCCAACCCCATATACCCCCTCGGACCCCAATTTTTCTAATGCCTTGAACAAACATTGGTACATCACTGGTGATGAAGGTTGTGGAAAAGTTTCTTTGAAATTGTGTGAGTAGTTTCAGAGGAAAAAGCAAATACCTATTTTGGGGGGCAACCCCCCAGTCTACCATCACGGCCCGATTTTTAGGCCACCTGGAACGAAGTTCGGGTGAGCTTATGCGATGGCGCGTTGTCGTCCGTCCGTCCGTAAACACTTGAAACTTCTCCGAAACCGCCGATGGGATTGCGACCAAATTTGGCACAAATGATATTTGTTGTGTTGTGACTAAAGTTTGTTCACGGCATTAAAAACTGGGGGTCTAAGGGGGTTTACCGGGGTCAAAGTGCATCCAGGTTTGACCCCCCCCAAAATATGAATTTGCTTTTTCTTCTGAAACTACAAACACTTTTTCCATGAAACTTCACCACAACCTTCATCACCCGTGATGTTCCAAAGTTTGTTCACGGCATTAAAAAAAAATCGGGGTGTAAGGGGGTTTGCCGGGGTCAAAGTGGATCCAGGTTTGACTCCCCCAAAATAGGAATTTGCGTTTTCCTCTGAAACTACAAACACTATTTCGATGAAACTTCACCACAACCTTCATCACCCGTGATGTTCCAACGTTTGTTCACGGCATTAAAAAATCTGCCCCTTTAGGGGTTTAAAACTTAAAGGTCTAAAACCTTTAGTTTTTTAAACCTAAAGGTTTTAGATCCATAAAGGTCTAACCTTGCACGTTTAAGAATAATAATCATAACAAGAACAATAGGATTCCAGTGGGAACCTCACCGAAAGCCTCATCTATCTATAATGCCAGTAATCTCTGTGTGTCTGTCTGTGTGTCTGTGTGTTTGTCTGTGACCGCTGTTTCTCGACAACCACGGGTCCGATATACTTGAAACTTGCCAGGTATATTGCTGGGGACCCGAGGATGTGCCTTTTCAAGGTTTGTAATTAATCGGACAAGTACCTACCGAGCTATGTCCAAAAAACGCTTCAACCAATCAGAGAGCAGCGAGCTATCACGTGTGCCGAACCGTTAATGCAATGCAAGCGTTAATGCGTTAATGCAAGGCTTTTCTTTTTTTCCCTCTTCTCTTTCTACTTTTCCTTGCGATTAAATTGCAAACAGCCAAAATACGTTGGCGCTAATTGAATAATTGGCCATTAACACTAAAATAATCGTAACTGCGATATGCCAACTTCCGGACAGTGCAGCCTTCCATGTTGTTGTTGTTTGCAGCAGCTGTTTGCAGCAAGGCAAGGCTTTTCTTTTTTTCCCTCTTCTCTTTCTACTTTTCCTTGCGATTAAATTGCAAAAAGCCAAAATACGTTGGCGATAATTGAATAAATGGGCATTAATAGATAGATAGATAGATATGCGATATGCGAACTTCCGGACAGTGTGCGCGTTACGAGCTGACCGCCATTACGGTACGTAATTCGATTTCTTATGCGCATTATTTCTCCCAATTCAGTCAGAGCGAAGGGCGGAAGCGAAGAGCGTTGTTATTTTTTGTTTACGGGCGTACGGGCGGGGTAGAGCGTACGGGTAGCGTTTTTTTTTTTTTTTGGCAAGGAACGGGCACCCACGTACGGGCAATGCCCTTTTTTTTGGCAAGGAACGGGCACCCACGTACGGGCAATGCCCTAGTCTATCTATAATTCCACTAATCTCTGTCTGTGTGTGTGTGTGTGTATGCGACCGCTGTTTCTCGACAACTACCGGTCCGATATACTTGAAACTTGCCAGGTATATTGCTGGGGACCCGAGGATGTGCCTTTTCAAGGTTTCATATTAATCGGACAAGTAGTTACCGAGCTATGTCCAAAAAACGATTCAACCAATCAGAGAGCAGCGAGCTATCACGTGTGCCGAACGTGCCGAACAGACTCTGCCTCGGACGGCACATTTGAGAGCGTATTCATTTATTTCACGTTGGCAAACTATGTTGGCGTTAAACTATGTTTTAAAACTAATTAAAACTACTTTGCGATTCATCGTAACTGCGATTCGTAACTGCCGTTCGCTTTGGCTTTGCGAATGGACCAAACCATTTCATGTAAATAGAGGGGGGGGGGATTGTCACCGTACTCGCAAGCCGTTCGCTTTGGACCAAACCATTTCATGTAAATAGAGGGGGGGGGGGATATAATTTTAGATATAGATATAGTACGGGCATGCCCTAGTTAATTATAAAGGTAGTCAGGTAGACCGCACACCTCCACCAGTTTGAACAGTTTATGTTTTGTATCCCACTGATAAGCCGGATCTGTATCTGGACATGAACCAAAATCGAATCTGCTTCTTCTTGTCACCTATCCCAACTCATCCACCTACTTTTGGCATAACTGTTCCGCAACTTTCTGAAATATCCTGCTCCGTATCGTTTTTGATCCCATCTCTCAATGGTGAAGAATCACTTTAAAAATTCTGGATCTGGATCTTCACCAAAATCTCAATTCACCAAAATATCCTTGTCCCACAACCGAAACGTCCACCAGATTTTGTCCGAATCCATCTACTTTTTGACATATCCCTCTTACAGACAGACAAACAGGTGTGAAAACACAAGGTGGCAGAGTAGACTAGGAATATTATCTGAAAAGGGGCCCAGAAATTACATGAGGGGTAACTGATTGTTACAAGCTGGCACCCATGCTAGGATTGAACCATGACACCTCCTGAGCAATATTAGCCTGGATGACACTTGATATTTTGATGTGGGACCTCACAGTGGGTTATTTTGTGAAAGAGGTCAATCGCGAAATATCTGATTTTCTCGAAAATACAAAAATGTCAATAAAATGACCAATGACCAGTTACAAACTTATTTTTGGTGTCAAAATGAGCAGAATAACAATACATATTGTAAAAATATTGGTTTATACTATAATATCGGGAAATTTTACAAAGAATGGCAAAAAATACAAAAAATGCCGAATAATTATTTCCGTTTCACCGTAAACATATAACAAAAATTGCAATAACTTCACAAATAAACATCCCATGCATATGTTTTAGGTATCAAAATCATTCATTATTATTCCCTCACATAACAGTAACAGACAATTGGTTTACAACTGTGAATAAGACTGATTAATTACAACAAACATAACCCACCCCCCTAGTGAAACTTAAGATTCGCTGACCGGTAATATTTGTAAGAACATGATATTGATGTCATATAAACAAGTAACCATGGACTGAAAATGCTGCTAATTGCATATGTGCAAGTTTACATGTACATGAAATGAAATAAAAGAATGTCGTGTTTAAGTCACTCAGAGTCCGTTTCAATTGCCACACTGTATGGGTTGTGACACACTCCGTTATTACAGGTACACGCAGCTATGCACTTCAAGTTCTTGGCCCTACAAGAGCATCTGGCAGTTGCACAATTTTTGCACTTGCAGCAGGCTATGTCTGTGAACTCGTTTGGCAGAGGATCGTCCACACTGACGTGTGGGTGTAGTCTCCTCGTAGCATTCTCGTACCATCCACTTCCAATGGGCGACTCGATTTCAGGGATTGGTACATCTGCCTGGTACCACACCTGAGCCTGGTGGTGTGCGCGTTTGATGTGTTGCACAAGACATTTTCGAGTTGGCGGAAGCTTTTCTTGGTCTTTGGTGCCCTTTTGAAACATGCGGTATCGCACATCGTTGATGTTAGTTTCGTCCGAAGCTGGTGAGTAAATGCGGCAGAAGAACTCTTCCACACTCCGTATGGTGGATTCTGACAGTGTGCCACGTCCGAGGTCATTAAGCAATGCTCCGTGTTGCTGGAATACCTTCCATGTCGTCTTTTTCCCGTGTCCACTTGGTTGACTGACTGTGTCACATCCTGTAACCGCATGGTACGCCAGGATGTTATGCTGCATGGTCGGTGTCAACTGTATGTCGTGCACAGCCACATAACGCCGTTGCTGCCTTGTGCCAGCTCTCATCCAGAGCTCTCCACTTAATTGTCCCACGAAGTGTGTGAGCAGTACCAATACGTCGGTGTCCCTGCACGAGACTATGATCCGTTCGTATCCATCCATATAGGCCGCCTTGGCATGCACTATTACACGTGTATCGGCCTCCTCGTGAGATGATTGCAGCTGTTCAACATCAGACCCCAGTGACGATGCTACTTTGCTTTCTTCCTCAAACCCACCTGCAGTGATCGACTCACAAGTGGGTCGGCTCTTTTTTGCCTCCAACATCATTTTTTTTTTTTTTTTTTTTTTTTTTGTATACAAGGTCGAGGCTCGTGAAAGAGCGAACATTAATCACACAGAAAAAAAAAACCGACACATAAAACATATAACATAGGGAGCGGTAGACAAGATGGGGAGAGAGGGGGAAGGACACAAACACAACATTTGAGAGCAGGGACCGAGAGACATGGAGACATCGAGAGATCTGAGAGAGGGCGAGGGCTTTGGGGGGGGGTGGGGCGTGGGAAGGGGGCAGTGGGAGAGGTATAAAACATATGGACACTGCCAGGACTTCCAGGAAAGAAGTTGGAATTTCAAACAAGGTGGATCTGGGGTGAATTAGCGGGGGTAGAAAAGATCAAGGTTTTGGATGGGGGAAGAAAGGAGATGGTGGTGAACAGCTGTTTTAAAGACCTGGAGGGAGGAGTGGGATTGAAGGGAGTGAGGGAGTTTGTTCCAGAGGCGGGAGAAAAGAGGAATGAAAGAGTGAAGGTGAGCGGAGAGCCGAGATTTCGGCAGTTTAACCATCAGAGGGTTGCTGGCAGATCTTGTGCGACCTGTAGGAATATTTGGGGGACAGAGCACAGAGAGAGCTGGGGGTGCAAGGCCGGAGAGGAGTCGGTAGAAGACAGAAAGACCACCTACCTGCCTGCGGTGAGTGAGTGAAAGGCCCTCAGAGATAGCTTCATCGCGGGAGATTCCAATAATTCTGAAAGCTTTGGTTTCAACAGCGTGAAGCCGAGCTAGGTGTGAGGCAGGAGCACCGGCCCATAGGGGAGAACAGTATTCCATTGAGCTGCGGATGAAAGCCTTGTATGTGGTGAGGAGCTCAGGTGTGCCGAGGAAGGACTTCGCACGACGGAGGATGCCCAGTCGGCGACTGGCTTTGGAGGCCAGCTTGGAAATGTGGTTTTCCCAAGAAAGATCATGGCAGATAGTGAGACCCAAAATCTTGAGCGACAGAACTTCTTGGAGAGGATTGTTGAGAAAGTAGATGGGAGGGTTGTCCAGTCGATCTTTTCGGAGAGACATAGTAAGAGTGTGAGATTTGTCAGGATTGAAAGACATGTTCCACTTGTTTGACCAGTCTGTGATTTTGTCCAGGTCTTCAGAGAGTGAGGAGGCAGCAGACTGCCGATCTGAGGGAAGAGGAATGGAGCGGCAGAGAGTGGAGTCATCAGCAAAGAGATAGAGAGGATTTTCGAGAGAGTCAGAGAGATCATTGATGAAGACCAGAAAAAGCACGGGGCCCAGAACACTGCCTTGGGGAACTCCAGCCTGAACAGGAAGAGGAGATGAGAGAAACCCATTCAGGGCCACACGTTGACGACGACTAGAGAGGAAGTCCGCCAGCCATGCGTGGAGATTTCCATGGATACCAAAGGAGGAGAGTTTGGTGAGCAGAGCGGGGTGCCAGACCGTGTCGAAGGCACGTGATATGTCGAGGGAGACAGCTCTAATTTCCTGTTTGGCATTGAGGACCTCCATCCATTGTTGAGACAGCAGAAGCAGCATGTCCAGAGTAGAGTGACCTGGTCTGAAACCAAATTGATGATCAGAGATCAAGCCATTGGAGAAGAGGAAAGATTTCATATCAGAAGCAATGATGGATTCCATGACTTTGCTGATAATTGGGAGAAGGCTGATTGGTCTGTAGTTGCTAGGATCTGTTTTTGCACCTTTTTTGTGCAAAGCGGTGATGTTGGCTGATTTCCAAGCAGATGGCAGTTGACCTTGAGCAAAAGAGAGGGTGAAGAGAACAGAGAGAGGGTGAGATAGAGCAGCAGAGCAGGATTTTAGGACCCGTGGGCTGATGCCGTCGGGTCCAGTTGCAGAATCAGAGTCGAGGGTTGACAGAAACTTTTCCACCTTGTCAGGAGGAAAGGACACGGAGTCCAGGAGCAGCAGGGTACGACTGGGTATGGTGGGTACAGAGAGGGATGGGTTTGGGACACAAGATTTAGAGGCAAACACAGAGTTGAGGCATTCAGCTTTTTCACGTGCGGAGTCAGCTGTGTAGCCGTTTGAGGTAAGGGAGGGGATGGAGGGGGAACAAACACCAGAAACGGATTTGACCAGACGCCACCAGGATTTGGAAGAGGGAGACAGATAAGAGAGTTCGGTCTTGAGAACGGAGAGATATTGTTTCCTGGCTCTCCTGAGGGTGGACACACACTTGTTTCGGGCTTTGTGAAAGGAAATGAGATTTCCTTCCGTTGGATTTGCTTTCCAGGAGACGAAGGCAAGTTGTTTCTGGGCAACAGCCTCACCACAAGATTCCGTGTACCATGGACGGGAGGAAGGGTATGACAACTGAAGACGAGATGGGATAAATCTGTGCATGAGAGAGAGCAATTTACTTTGGAAGAATTCCCAGGATGAGTTGATGTCAGAGGTGGTAGAGATGGGAGACCAGTCCAGATGATTGATGGCTGCTTGAAGACCGTGCCAGTTGGCCTGAGTGAAATGCCAGACTCGTCTACGCTGAGCAGGCTCCCTGAGGATGGTCAGAGAGATGTCCACTTTAACAAGGACATGATCAGATGATCCGATCGGAGCAGAAGAAGAGCAGCAGACATTTTCAGGGAAGTTAGTCATAACCAAGTCCAGAAGAGAAGATGTTCCGTTGACTGAGATCCGGGTCGGGAAATTGACAGATTGTGTCAGTCCCAGTGAGTCGCAGAAGTCCTTTGCTGAGGAGCCATGGCTGGTGAGAGAGGTACCCACACCCAGCCAACTGGCATGATGACAGTTGAAATCACCACATATGAGGAAGAGAGAGTTGGGATGAGTAGATAGAAGTTGGTCCATATCATCAGACAGCGAGATGTAGATGGAGTCATCACTGTTTGGTGGACGGTACAACACACATATGAACAAGAGGTGGGAGCGAAGGGGAAGCCGTAGCCAGAGGTATTCCTGGGGGTGAGGTGGAGAGAGTGCAGTGCAGGGCGAGTGAGGAAGAGAGTTTTTGATAAAGATAGCAACCCCGCCTCCAGGACGAGGCTCAGGTCTATCATACCGGAGGAGGGAGTAGCCCGGGAGAGATACTATGGAATCAGAGACATCATAAAGGAGGAAAGTTTCTGTTAAGCAGATCACGTCTGGTTTGACAGAAGCAACCTGTATGGAGAGATCAGTTAAGTTGTCGTTCTTCGACCAACACATTGAGCCGTGAGCATGATCCAATGATGCAGCCAAACCCTAGGGAGATTTGTCTGAAAACTGTCGCACATGAGATTTCTATTGGCATCACCAAGGGAGAAATATACAGCCTATTAGATGTGTGATCACACATTTGATTTGATGTGTATTAGATCACACATTTGATCGCTGAGAAAGTTGGTCAGATTTGCCTTGTTTTCTGGTAAGTCCATGAACTGCTTCCAGTTCGCAGGGAGTGGAATCTTTCTGCTGTCGATCTTGCGCCGGATAGAACGTACTCGCCCCTCTCTACTTTCCTGGGTCCCAGACTTGATTGATGTCACACGATATCGATCGAAAACCACATCGACTCTTGAGCAGTGCTGATTGAAATGACTGAACACTGATGCATTGAAGACATCAGCCAGATCTCCAAATGACTTTGCCCCCGTTGGTTTTCCAATGGCTTGTACCAATGCCTGACCATCTATGATAAAACATGTCTTAAGCGAAGACACTGGCAGGACCTCGACAGTTACTCCACCCTCCAAGATCTTCCCGAGTGCAGCTTTATTCGTCGGACGTAGGCTTCCTGCCGTGTCTGCCAATGAGAGTGGTACCGATGTTAGTTCATGACTCAGAATACTTTTAAGGTCTATATCACGTCCGGAGTCCTGTGCCACAAGAAGCCGCTGGAACAGAAGCCTGTCTGCTTTGATGGTTTGATGCTTTTGACTAGCATCCTTCATCTTTTCTAGTGTGTACATTGTCGTCAGTGTAGGACTCTGTGACTGTTTCAATTTTACATGAAAGCCGACGTCTTGTTTGCAAATCCGTGATTCCACAAATTCTTTGATCTTTGATTCTCCATGGGTTTCAGTGGTCAGTAAAGTGTCCTTGATGTTTTCAGGGGCAACATCCATTGTCATCAGACAGGTCAACTCGTCGCCTAAGTTGCTCTCACTGTCAAATATTTGGAATCATGAGAACTGTTCCTGTAGCTTTTGAACATCTTCTCTGTCCCTCTTTATTCTTGCTGGACCGACATCTTTGTACGCAGATGGTGCATACTCTGTGTCATCGATTGCCATGCCAAACATTGAAGTGGTCTCGTCAACAATTCGGCTTCGCTCGTTGTATGTCAGGCACCATTTGTCCCTTGCACTGTCTGTTCGCGTTATTCCAATCAGACCACCAGCGACTTTCCCGACTTTGTTAACGTGCTCCAGTGCAAGATCAGTGCTAATTTGGTTGAAGCTCTTGCATGTTGATTTCACAACAAAGTCACCATCCATGAATTGTTGGTAGACGTCTGGATGTGAACTGTCTCGTTGACTTATATCAGCACCATATATCACTCCCCAGCGTGTGTAGTTTGTGTGGTCGTAGTGAGCAAACCAAGGCAGCATGGCCATAAATGCTGACTTATGCATCTGCCAGTCTCCGGTTCGTTCTGCACGTATGAACTGCAGCAAGACCAATACCATTTTCATGTAGTGTCTCCAATAGAGACCTGTTTGAGATAAGGTTTTGTCATACTGCTCCAGGAGTTCAAGGAGATGCGCATCCTTCACTGCTTCCTCCAGTTTGCCCAATGCTTCAGATGGGTTACTCGTTTGTTCAAGATCCCCAAGTCCATCCAAAGATTGTGCTACTTCTTCCGACAGTTGTTGTAGTTCTTGTTCTCCGACCCCTTGATCTTGTGTCCATGCGAGGAAATGTGGCCACATGATCTGCCAGAGTGCCTCCACTGTCAGCTTGTGGGCTCTGGTCGTGCGGTTGGATGATTCCGCCATCATGTTGTTTTGGGCTGTGTTCTCGCCATACACCAAACTTTCGGACCATATCTGTTGAAGGCCAGAATCTGCATAGTGTTGCCCAATGGCTCTCATGAAGTTCTTGGCTATGTGGAAACCCCCCAGACGCAGAAAGAGAGTTTTACATGTGTCATGATTCTCCCACTGCAGTTCCTTTGCCTTCGCATACAGTTGTTCATCCAGCGTCAATACAGTGGACTGGCCAGGGTTCAGCTCCTGTGTGATTCGTAAGCAACGAAGTATAACTGTCCACAAGGTGTCCCTCTCATGTGCCGGAGCATTGATGATAGGTAAGTAACCCACGGTTGTTGTTTCTTGTGTATCATTGATGACGCATTGATTGAAACCTGTCCATGCCGGAACTGATTGATTTGGACTGCTGTAATGTCGGACAAGAAGCCACGAAAGGTCTTTGATGTTTGCTCTCTTTTTCATGTCTGGGTCTGGTGTGTAGCTATTAGTCTTCACTTCTGTGTCAAATCGTGGCTGGGCACATGCACCGCAGTCTGGTGCAGGCGTAAGCTGCTGTAGCTCCGCTGGTACCTTGAGTGACCTTGCTTGTCCCATTTGCAGTGCTTGTCCACTGTGGTGTTGTGACGCCCCTCTCTGGAAAGTAATCACCTGCGTTGTGTGGAATGTTCCCTTCCCATCGAGGGTTTCTTCTATAATATCGATATTATCAGCAGAAAATTGGAGAAACCGGCCTTCGACAAGGTTTGGTGGGACAGGAAACTGATCCTTTTTCGTTGAGTTGTCCAGTACGTGCTGCGCTAGTGTGGTATCTACACGTTGAACTTGACTGTAACTGATGCAGTGTCCGGCCTTGTGAAATATGTTCACCAGGTCCTTGGAACGAGTTGCTTGGTGAAGGGTCATTTCTAGCCCAACATGCTTTGGTGTCAGCGCTTTCCCTTTGGAGACGGCATGTACAACATCTTGGGCTATACTGAGAGATAACATCCTTGTTGTGTCATCAACTTCTGTTTCTCCTGGCTCGCCTGTCAGAAGTACACTGAGTAACATGAAGAGACTCTCGGGAATAATTTTAGCTGCGTTGTCTGCGTTGACAGAGGAACAGTCGTTATAAGAGGGCGAGTCTCGTATATCTGCTCTTATACGTAGAGCTGTGTGGTGTAATGCTAAGACCTGCTCCATATCCTGATCTACAAATTGACTTGCACGCAAACCATGCTCGTAGCCTTCAGAGGTTGTATCATCTATTGTATCTGTTGTCTCTTTCAAGGCCTGTACAACAATTCGCGCTGGTACGGTGGGGAACAACAATTGTGCTTTTTGTGGGTCAAGTTGCGGAACGAAGTCGATTTCTCCTTTAATATAAGGAGATCTTGTAGTTTGTACTTGAAATGTGTCCTGTGTTGCTTGTAACTTCCAGCATCAACCTGACATTCAGCCATCAATTCAGAGTATCGTTCCCACACATCTAATAGGCTGTATATTTCTCCCTTGGTGATGCCAATAGAAATCTCATGTGCGACAGTTTTCAGACAAATCTCCCTAGGGTTTGGCTGCATCATTGGATCATGCTCACGGCCAGCTTTTCGTGTGAAGTTGACATAACATTTGAGATGGTACCGTACATCTCCAGCTACGAGGTCGTTCACACAAGCCAATCTGCAGCTCAAGAGAGGGTCAGTCTGAGCGGCTAGAAGCAGCTTTTTAGAGAATGACAGGGATGCTGCAAGTCGGGTCTTGTCTTTGGACGTTTGCTGTCAGAAAACACACAGGTCCGTGTTCAATGCCTTGGCCTTGCTTCGCAGTACCTGAGAGGCTTGGTCACCTGCGTTGGTCGAAGCACCCTCCTCTGCACAGGAGGTCTAAGTTTCAAAAAAAAAATTCAATCTACTGAGATGCATAGCACTTGTGAAAGTGCCATAACAGTCTTTGTGATAAACAAATTCAGTGTCACCAGATACAGATTGAAAACTGGCAGCTTCCAATCTCTCCACTACGTCCCACCTTGCATAGTCTTGGTATTTTTTGCGCTCACTCAGTGCATGCTGCACTCTCTCCAGTCCGTTGCTTCCAAGCTTTCTAGTTGGTTTGTTAGACTGTTTCTGACATATAAAGCAAATGTTCCAATTAGTTGTAGTGTCCACGCTTCTTTTTCTCGGCTGTATGTGTGCTGCTGGTTCCATGACGCCACTGCTGATCAGCACCTGTTCAAAAGAATACGTTAGATCTAGAAGCTAAAACCGACACCATTTTGATAAGCCAAGATTATTTAACATGATTAACAAAACAAAACTTTTGGCAACATTAGATATATATTATATCACAAACTGGTTAGTGGTTATGGTACAAATATGTACGGATTATGTATATTTAATTGATATTATATTTGTATAGATATTCATGACGATTTGAAAATGAATAAACAAGAAATATGTAATGAAAAAAGCAAAGCAAATCGTACGCTGTGGTGGGAATGTAACGATCGTTAAGCCATGGTACAGTCGACTGTTGCAACAACATTTATGGGGGGTGGGTTATGTTTGTTGTAATTAATCAGTCTTATTCACAGTTGCAAACCAATTGTCTGTTACTGTTATGTGAGGGAATAATAATGAATGATTTTGATACCTAAAACATATGCATGGGATGTTTATTTGTGAAGTTATTGCAATTTTTGTTATATGTTTACGGTGAAACCGAAATAATTATTCGGCATTTTTTGTATTTTTTGCCATTCTTTGTAAAATTTCCCGATATTATAGTATAAACCAATATTTTTACAATATGTATTGTTATTCTGCTCATTTTGACACCAAAAATAAGTTTGTAACTGGTCATTGGTCATTTTATTGACATTTTTGTATTTTCGAGAAAATCAGATATTTCGCGATTGACCTCTTTCACAAAATAACCCACTGTGAGGTCCCAAATCAAAATATCAAGTGTCATCCAGGCTAATATTGCTCAGGAGGTGTCATGGTTCAATCCTAGCATGGGTGACAGCTTGTAACAAACAGTTACCCCTCATGTAATTTTTTGAGATTATATTCCTAGTCTAGAGGTAATCATCAGGAGATGACAGACAGATAGCAGTCGATTTGGGAAGGGATGTCTGTGTTAAAATTTGTGAAGAAAGAATTAAGGGTGCAGGGTTGGGGGAGGAGGACTGATGGGGACTATGAGGACCTACTGGACATCAAGTCTCTCTGTCCTGTCTCTGGCACACAAATATGAAATTGACATGACACCACGAAACAAACATGATGATGATGATCATTCCTTATTGCACCGTGACGATGCATAGGACTGCCAAAGCAGTTTCCCTGGCTATTGGGCACAATCCTGGACAGGTTGCCACTCCGATGCGGGATACCCAAATGGATCATTCATCTCAGCAAGCTGGTACCGTACTCAATTTGCCGACCTCAGAAGGATTACAGGCTGAGTCAACCCCCCTGGTGTTAATTCAGCGATCGACAGGGATTCAGAACTCAGGATCCTGGTATCCCAAGCCGGCACCCGAACCGCTGAGCCAAACACCAGGCTAAACAAACATATGACTGGCAACAATAAAGTTGCTCCATATTCCATTGGAGCATTCCATTGATTGTTTTACATTTTTGGCACCATGGGATTGCTTGGCATTTATTATTCGCCAAGTTCAACATCAGTCGTTATTTTAAATGCTGAAACAGTGAAGATAGTCCTATGTGATTTTCTTTACAAATGGTGTTCCGTCAGCAAACCGCTTGCTCTGTGTTCCGTTAGCAAACCGCTTTCTCGGTGTGTCTCGTTTACAAGCAGCTTGCTTGGTGTGTCCCGTTTACAAGCAGCTTGCTCTGTGTTCCATCAGCAAACCGCTTGCTTGGTGTGTTCCGTGAGCAAACCGCTTGCTTGGTGTGTTCGGTCAGCAAACGGCTTGCTTGGTGTGTTCCGTCAGCAAACCGCTTGCTTGGTGTGTTCCATCAGCAAACCGCTTGCTAGGTGTGTTCCATCAGCAAACGGCTTGCTTGGTGTGTTCCGTCAGCAAACCGCTGGCTTGGTGTGTTCCGTCAGCAAACGGCTTGCTAGGTGTGTTCCGTCAGCAAACGGCTTGCTAGGTGTGTTCCGTCAGCAAACCGCTTGCTTGGTGTGTTCCGTCAGCAAATCGCTTGCTTGGTTTGTTCAGTCAGCAAACCGCATGCTTGGTGTGTTCCGTCAGCAAACCGCTTGCTTGGTGTGTTCCGTCAGCAAACCGCTTGCTTGGTGTGTTCCGTCAGCAAACCGCTTGCTTGGTGTGTTCCGTCAGCAAACCGCTTACTTGGTGTGTTCCGTCAGCAAACCACTTGCTCGGTGTGTTCCGTCAGCAAACCGCTTGCTCGGTGTGTTCCGTCAGCAAACCGCTTGCTCGGTGTGTTCTGTCAGCAAATCGCTTGCTTGGTGTGTCCCGTTAACAAGCAGTTTGCTCGGTGTGTCCCGTTAACAAGCAGCTTACTCGGTGTGTCCCGTTAACAAGCAGTTTGCTCGGTGTGTCCGATTAACAAGCAGCTTGCTCGGTGTGTCCCGTTAACAAGCAGCTTGCTCGGTGTGTTCCGATAACAAGCAGCTTGCTCGGTGTCCCGTTAACAAGCAGCTTGCTCGGTGTGTCCCGTTAACAAGCAGCTTGCTCGGTGTCCCATTAACAAGGAGCTTGCTCGGTGTGTCCCGTTAACAAGCAGCTTGCTCGGTGTCCCGTTAACAAGCAGCTTGCTCGGTGTGTCCCGTTAACAAGCAGCTTGCTCGGTGTGTCCCGTTAACAAGCAGCTTACTCGGTGTGTCCCGTTAACAAGCAGTTTGCTCGGTGTGTCTGATTAACAAGCAGCTTGCTCGGTGTGTCCCGTTAACAAGCAGCTTGCTCGGTGTGTTCCGATAACAAGCAGCTTGCTCGGTGTCCCGTTAACAAGCAGCTTGCTCGGTGTGTCCCGTTAACAAGCAGCTTGCTCGGTGTGTCCCATTAACAAGGAGCTTGCTCGGTGTGTCCCGTTAACAAGCAGCTTGCTCGGTGTCCCATTAACAAGCAACTTGCTCGGTGTGTCTGAATAACAAGCAGCTAGCTCGGTGTGTCCCGTAAACAAGCAGCTTGCTCGGTGTGTTCCGTTAGCAAACTGCTTGTCCAATCACTCAGCAAACGGAGCAAAGCGATCTCGTCCAGGTAAAATGAGGTTTGACTTTAAACAAATTGCAACATAATTATGAAATAATGAGTACCAACACAGGTAACTCTATGCCTTGTCAATTTGTTCTGACGTGGATTGTTAATGTATGCTGCATGGTTCTCAAGGTGCTAATTACGTTATTTAAAGTGATATCGCGATAATTGTAATAATGAGGTCCATTATCGTAATACCTGTATAGGTTTTTCCATTATCGCCCAGGCTTAATATACTATGTGTGTGTGTGTGTGTATATATATATATATATATATATATATATATATATATATATATATATATATATATATATAGTTGCGGATCTCAAGCTCGTCGACGTACTGAGGGGGGGTTAAGCCCTGCTCCCCCTCGAGCTTCGAGTCCACGAGGCCGCCCCCACGCTACACTCGTGGAGGACAGATTGCTGAGCAATTCCAGCCGCCAAACCCACAGCTAATGCGTGGAAGGGTTAACGGTCACAACCCGAGTACCTTCACACACTCAGCTGCGAGAACGGGGGCTGGACCTCACACGAGTCACGGGGGTATGGTACGCCCGAGCGGTTTGTGCGTCGCGTAACTCGTGCCGTTAATCACTACGAACCCGATCGAGCGGTTTTAACTCGTGCAATGCTAGGCCAATGGTGAAGGGACGAAGACGGCCAAGTTGGAAACAAACCACAGGATTTATTCACAAATGTACAATGGTGATAGAAAAGGGACACAGAGGAGAACCATAACAGCCTTACTTACGTTTCCCAGACAAGGGCCCTCAGACTCGTTCGGGGAAGGGGGAGGAAGAGGGGAATGCGCACAAAGCATGGCGGCTTGGTGCAGTTCGCCTGGACGGCTCGTTGGGCGGGTCCCCCTGAGGATATTCGCGGCAGGGACGTCGATCTCAGTCGTGCACGTAACGGGAATCCACGGAGCGTGTCCCAACGTCAGCGAGGCAAAGCGCACGTGCAGGGAGTCCAGGCCAGGGTCGTCAGGGCAGAGAGCGCTTTCAGGATCTCAGGACAGAGAGACCAGTGGGCGAATCCAGAGCCAGAGATCGTCAGAGTCCAGGGCCAGAGAGATCGTCCTGCCAGAGAGAGAGTTCAGAGTCCCGGGCTAGAGAGCGAGTTTGGGGGTCCGGGCCGGGTTTTATATCCCCCGGAGCCCCACTAGAATGTTCCACGGGCCTCCACTGGCCGCCGGGGGTCACGTGTCATGACACCCCTCATTAGTCACTCCCTTTAGCTCTCATTGGCTGCCGTTGTTGGCCACTCCTTTTAGCTCCCATTGGCTGTTCGCTGCTTACCAGCCACGCCCTCCAGCTCCTCCCTTGGGCCTGCTAGACTTGCCCTAGGCCCATGACATGGCATTTCCAGGCTCCAATGAGGCCTACCCTTACTCTACCTGCCTCAATGCATACGAACACTGGGAAGGAGACTATACCTCACATTTAATAAGAGATAACTAACTAAGCGAGGCTACATGTTGTGATGTAACTAACTCTAGGGGGGTTGCCTTTATTCCCAAAACCACAACACAACCCCTCTCTCTCTGACCAGACTCGTCCCGAGTCGACCTCAGTCGGAACGACCGGTAGAGTCTGGCATTTAATTTACTCTTACCATTAATGTGACACATCGGTGTAATCCCCCTAACATTTATTCTATCCCATGTGTGCGATGTTTTTTTTACTCTAGATATGTCCCTCCTAATGCGTTGAGCAGCTAATCGAACAGACTCACACCCACAACTATCCACGCATTTCCGGAATTTTAAAAACTAAACACATAGCCGGTGGGCACATTCTTATATTTACAAGCACAGAACTTAACCTTTATTTACAATACAACAACCCAGGACCTGCACTTTGAGGAAAGAAATGGAGGAAGGAAATGAAGGCACTTGCTGCTTGCATCTTCTTGTCTTGTGTGCGGGCTAACAAAAACCGGCTGGTCCTGACCGGCATATAGGCTATTTGAACATCAGGGCCATCTAAGTCTTCACAAATGGCACACACTTTCTTTATTCACAAGCAGGGCCACTCGACATGTGGTCCGAAGCCTGGCCCGAATGCCACCCAACAGGTGGTCCATTGGTGCAAGATGACCTGGCAGCAAGATGCTGCACAGCAGAGGTGTGGGGCTACAAGGCTTGTGGTCCATAAGTGCAAGAGGAATTGGCAGCGAGATGCTGCACAGGTCGGCCTCCAAATGGTCCTGGGGTGGGGGTGGGGGTGGGGGGGGGGGGGGGGGGAGACAAGGCGCAACAAGCAAACGGAAAAGCAAACAGTGGCAAACGGAAAAGCAAACAGTGGCAAACGAAAAACAAGGTGACCAGGCACCACCATACCACCATACCTGGTGTGGTGCGAGGGACGCGGCAGAGTGAGCGGAGCAAGCTCGTCCCGAGCCGTCCGTACGCCCCACCGTTGACTACACTACCCGAGCCCCCCTTGTATTTACAATTCGTCTCTACGTCTTGTCTCCTATGCCCCCCTCTAACGACAAATTCGTCCCCAAATCCCCCCAGGAAGAAAGGGATGGAACAAAACAATGTCTCACTCACATCATGATGCATCTCACTTTCCAAACAGCTTACAGAGCCTTACGGTGTGAAGTTTGTCCTCCTTAGTGAATGGTTGTGGATGGTTGTGGATGGTGCGAAGGGATCTCACATCCTAACTACACTAAAAACATTACACATCTAAACTCCCCAGGGTCGTACCCTGCCAATCGGCCTCTTTAAACTATGTGGTTCTAAGAACCCGAATTCCCATTGCCCACACTGTAGTGCCCTCCTGAATTTGGGTCTCACCCAACAAATTTTCACCCTGTGCCCTCGCACAATTTCGGGGCTGGGTCGTGTGGCTCCACCAGCAGGTCTACCTACCTGCGCTCCTCCGTCACTGGAGCTGCCTCCCGAGCTTGCCTGCTCCTCACAACTACCCTAACTGGGGAAGGCCCTCCCTGGCACTTACCCCCTCGATGCCCACCTCGGCATTGGGAAACCCGGGTCCTTCCCATGGATCCTCGGGCCCCACTCACACACTAACCTAACCGGCTCCCAGAGCCTACCTGCGGCCTTACCTGGCCGACAAGCTACCAGTGACGGAGTGCCTCAATAACCATACTCACTAATTAAACCACACGCCCATCCATTTCACTGTCTCCTGCACCTCACAAAACACTACGTTCCACCATCCGCACCACGGGTGTCAATATCCATGCAATTTACCTATGCCCTCTACCTGGCTTTAAACTACCCCCCACCCCGGGCTTCCGTGAATGGATTCCACTCCCTCCATTCAATCCTTCGCACCATGCATTCCACATCAATTATTCCACACCATACATTCCACACCAATTATTCCACACCATACATTTCACACCAATTATTCCACACCAATTATTCCACACAATGCATTCCACACCAATTATTCCACACCATGCATTCCACACCAATCATTCCACACCATGCATTCCACAATAAATATTTGCACACCACTTATTCTTACACCTCAACACAATTCCATTTATTCTCAACCACACAGCATCATCTATCTAACTAATTTCCCCTGCAACTCGTGCTTCCCTCGTCGTCCCTTTACATTATGCATGCCCTTTATTAACAACCACCTAAACTCTCTACGTCCCCTCTACAGTTCAGGTGTCACTACTTAACTCTTGTTCCTAAAGTCGCTCTAAATCCCTATCATTATCCTAGCCCTCCCTCGGTTAGCTTCGGTGCCCCATGGAGGCAACCATTGCTGGCCCCTCCATGGGCCTAACATTGCCATCCCCCTAAACAAATGCTCATGCCCCCCCCCCCCCCCCGTGGGAGAAAGTCACACTACCATTCCTCCACGTGGGGTACACTACCCTCACCAGTTCGCTAGACCATGAGCCCCCATCCATGGAGGTGCTTTGTCACAGCTCGGCCTCAAAGGGCCGAGCGTTCCATGCGGGTGGTTGGTCGCCTGTATGTGTTATCCGGCCGGCATTGACAATCCGAGGGGGGAGGGATTGATGGGCCCAGGCGCCGGGCTCCATCCCTGCACGGGGCCCTTCGGTCCCACGCACGATGACCCAACTGGCCACGGTCAGAGCACCTCACCCGATAAGGTGCGTGGCTCTGAAACTACATACCTCCCCTCGAACCCGGCCGACCGCCCTTGCCACCATACGGCGCCAACAATATCGTGCGGGGGCCGTAGGCACGAATCGTGCACGCCGGTCCTTGTGAGACCGACGCAGCACCGATTCCCTCCGGTCCCCGCGGCACGCAACTCACCGGGGGCTCGCGTATGCTATCCGTCCCACTACGCGCTACCCCGGTCTGTCGATGCCTGGGCCACGTCATCACACCTCACGACCCATTCCACACTCGCACACCCAGGCGCACACGCGCCCCCCACACACTCCGGTGCACACTTCTTTTACACACTCCGTCATCGTACACACCGGTGCACACTCTTACACACTCCGGTATGCACTCTCTCACACTCCGGGGTGCACTCTCGCTGACACTCCGTACCACTACCAGTCTCACCCCTCACAATGGGCCCTTCTCGAACGCCCGGGTCTCGCCCGACCCCCAAGCTTGCCGAGCACCCGTTCCCACCAAACACATTCCCGCCATTGCTACTCACCTCGGGGCTTCTCCTCTCATGCTTCTCCTCCAGCACCTGCAAACTTCCCATTTGGTTAGCAAGCATGTCATCACGGTGCGAACACGAACTTTGTACATGCTCCATAACCTCCTCCCTTAATTGTCTCCGTCTCTCCTTCCGTCCCTTCAACCCCAATTATTTCTTCTTTTTCCTCCTTTATTTCCCGGTGCGCCTCCGAAATCTCCCCTTCTACGCGCTCCTCGCACCGCTTCACCTCGTCGCGTACCACTGCTGCCTCTTCGCTCGGCTCACGCCCAATGTCCTCCCCAATTTTTTTTATGTTGCAGTTTATTTTTTCTCCCATTTTATTCATTTTTTCGTCCATCTTGACCATGTTTTCACTCATTTTTTTCATGTTTGCCCTAAATTGCGTCATCAATAACTACAATAACTGCGAACCCGCTTGCACAGCGGGCTCGGCTTCCGCCGCCACGTGCGAGGCGCCGTCATTTTCTTCACTTCCTCTTGCCGCACCCTCATCAACCTCCCCTTCTACCAACTATTCCTGCTGGTCCTGGGTCATTAATTCTTCCTCATTTCCTACTCCCATCGGCACTTGGTCATCTTGGCCAGCCATTGCACGAACTCCAAAAAATTTGTTTTTAAACTAAATTTCATACGCGCTCGTAATTTTGAGTATGTGAAGCGCACTCCAGGTCCAAATATCCCACTCCTGGACACCAAATTGTTGGTGTCGGGTTCAAATCCCACTCCTGACTACCAATTTGTTGCGGATCTCCAGCTCATCGACGTACTGAAGAGGGGTTAAGCCCTGCTCCCCCTCGAGCTTTGAGTCCACGAGGCCGCCCTCACGCTATACTCGTGGAGGACGGATTGCTGAACAATTCCAGCTGCCAAACCCACAGCTAACGCGTGGAAGGGTTAACGGTCACAACCCGAGTACCTTCAACACACGCAGCTGCGAGAATGGAGGCTGAACCTCGCACGAGTCACGCTGGTATGGTACGCCCGAGCGGTTTGTGCATCGCGTAACTCGTGCCGTTAATCACTACGAACCCGATCGAGCGGTTTTAACTCATGCAATGCTAGGCCAATGGTGAAGGGACGAAGGCGGCCAAGTTGGAAAGTTGGAAACAGGATTTATTCACAAATGTACAATGGTGATAGAAAAGGGAAACAGAGGAGAACCTTAACAGCCTTACTTACGTTTCCCAGACAAAGGCCCTCAGACTCGTTCGGGGAAGGGGAAGAGGAAGAGGGGAATGCGCACAAAGCGCAGCCACTTGGTGCAGTTCACCTGGACGGCTCGTTGGGCGGGTCCCCCCCCGAGGATGTTCGCGGCAGGGACGTCGATCTCAGTCGTGTATGTAACGGGAATCCACGGAGCGTGTCCCAACGTCAGCGAGGCAAAGTGCACGTGCAGGGAGTCCAGGCAGAGGTCGTCAGGGCGGAGAGCGCGTTCAGGATCTCGGGACAGAGAGACCAGAGGGCGAATCCAGAGCCAGAGATCATCAGAGTCCAGGGCCAGAGAGATCATCCTGCCAGAGACAGAGTTCAGAGTCCCGGGCCAGAGAGCGAGTTTGGGGGTCCGGGTCGGGTTTTATATCCCCCGGAGCCCCACTAGAATGTTCCACAGGTCACGTGTCGTAAAACCCCTCATTAGTCACTCCCCTTAGCTCTCATTGGCCGCCGTTGTTGGCCACTCCTTTTAGCTCCCATTGGCTTTTCACTGCTTACGAGCCACGCCCTCCAGCTCCTCCCTCGGGCTTGCTAGACTTGCCGTAGGCCCATGACATGGCATTTCCAGGCTCCAATGAGGCCTACCCTTACTCTACCCGCCTCAACACATACTAACACTGGGAAGGAGACTATACTTCACATTTAATAAGAAATAACTGACTAAGTGAGGCTACATGTTGTGGTGCAACTAACTAAAAGGGGGGTTGCCTTTATTCCAAAAACCACAACTATATATATACATACATACATATATATATATATATATATATATATATATATATATATATATATATATATATATATATATATATATATATATATATATACATATATATATACATATATATATACATATATATATACATGTATATATATATGTATATATGTATATATATATATATATATACATATATATATATATATATATATATATATATATATATATATATATATATATATATATATATATATATATATATATATATACATATATATATATATGTATATATGTATGTATATATGTATATATATATATATATGTATATATGTATATATATATGTATATATGTATATATATATATATATATATGTATATATATATATATATATGTATATATATATATGTATATATATATATATGTATATATATAAATATATATGTATATATATATATATGTATATATATATATATATATGTATATATATATATATATATATATATATATATATATATATATATATATATGTATATGTAGGGAGCTGTAATGCCCCTCCCCCTTTGTATATCCTTGCTGCTTTACCAATTACCAAGTATAACCAATTATATGTTTTGTTTTGACTTGCTACTGTACTCTCTCATGATACTGAGTTCTTTCTACTGCATTGAGGATGTGTAATATCCTAATAAGGAGTTCTCTGCCTTTGTGCTCTGGCCTGCGTGGGCGCAATCTCTAGTTCCCCTTTCCAGGCCTTGAAGGCAACCCTTATCTCTCTTTGCCTGTTTCCTGTTTTTGCCATTATCTTGCAAGTTGACAGTTTTACGAGTGACCACTCCCCTTTGTACTTTCCCAAGCCAGCTGCTATACAGAAAGTTGTAAACATGTTGTCACATAATGCTGACCATCTCCTTATCAGAAGCTAACCCATGACTGGCCTTGGATGAACTTCCTTTAATTAACTGAACAACAGGATGGGACTATGGTGGGGGACCCAATGAGCCCATTCTGTCTCTGTGTCTTGTGAGCTAACTCCACCCCTGACTTTCCTTTATATAAAGCAATGTTAATTGAATTATTTGAGAGCATCTTGTTGTACTGTTGGTCATTCCTTGTGAGTTTCAATGCAACTTTGCTGTCCTCAAGCTTGAGTACTCGAGTTCCAATAAATATATCCGTTGCTCCGTTCTTCTGAGTTCTTCTGAGTCCCAAGTCCTAAGTCTCAATCCAACAACTGGTGGCAGCGGTGGGATCAGTCTGGGCAGTCCGGGACGCGGTCCCAGGCAAGGGAGTGGTGAGAGACCAGCTGGCAATTGATCCGGGTCAGGTGAGCTGTGGTTTTCTTTTGTTTTTTCCTTTTTAGCCCGGGGGTCAGTCCAAATTGTAACCCACTCTCTCTTGCTCGGTCGCCGTACGTTCCGTTCCCTGCTCATACCTGTTCCACGAACCTAAATTTAATTACGGACCGCTTGGGTCCTGGAGCAACTGATTGTTTATGGACTCGTTAGGGTAACGTTACGTAAGGAGAAGTGCCCCACGTTGGGCGCCTGAGGTTAAGGGGTAATAGATCTCTGGGTTGTGAGGGTAAGGATAAGGGCGGCGTCCCGAACCGAGGCCTACCCGGGAGACGTTGGAATTTTAAGTAAGATCAGAACTATTATACGGGCGTAGGACGCCAGGAAAGTGCAGTAAGGGTAGGATAGACGGCTGTGTAGGCGGGCGAGCCTCTCAGGAGAGTAGGTAGCGCGGCCGTACCACGCGAGGCGGGCGAACCTCACGAGTACAAGACTGCGAGCCTCTCAGAGTTAGGTAGACGGCTGTAAACGCGAGGCGGGCGAACCTCACGAGTACAAGGCTACGTCGGTAAACTAAATTTTCCTAGGATGGGTAACAGTATGGGTAATAAGACAGTAAAGGCAGGTGAACCGCTTAGACATACCCCAGCATTTTTTATGTTTAAGAGGTATGGCTATGCTGCTGTGAGACCAGGGAAGTCATGGGTTGCATTGACGAAGGATTTGGGAGAACCGTGGCCCGAAGGAGGGTCTTTTGCGCTGGAAAAATTGGACGTGTTGTATGAGACATTAGAAAAGTTCGAACAGGCCACGAAACACTTTCCGCCTGACTATTGGAAAGTCTTTGGCTGGTGGAAGGAAGAAGCGATGAAGCGACACGCAAAGTCGAAACAGGCCAGCTTGGCTGGTG
Organism: Myxine glutinosa; assembly: GCF_964187855.1. Classification (NCBI taxonomy): domain Eukaryota; kingdom Metazoa; phylum Chordata; class Myxini; order Myxiniformes; family Myxinidae; genus Myxine; species Myxine glutinosa. Next base: position 8,128,911 of record NC_136264.1, on the reverse strand, counting down.
AGGTAACAAAACTCAAGGGTCTGAGGAAACAGGCGAATAAGGAGCAGGATGAAGCGCTTAAGGAAATAGAGAGGCAGGCCAACGCGCGACTGATGCCGCTCGTTGAAAAACCAGACCCCGCGAGAGGGGAGGCAGTGACCAATCTACCCTCCCCAGCCCCAGTCCTAAGCTCTGTCCCAGGGTTTCAGGCACCACCTATCCTTTCTGCGCCCCCGCTACCACCTCCCTATAACCCCGCTACCATCGCGCCCCAGATACCCCAGAACCACCCGAGCCAGGGAAGGCCGTTTGCACAACTCGGGGCTAACGGAATAGATGACGGGACCGACATCGCAGGGTTCCCGCCACCGATAGGACCGGATGGGTTATACCCCTCACTGGTAGGTTGTAAGGGGAAAAGTACCTCACAAACTACCCCATCGGAATGTCAGGAAATAGAGGAAAGGAAAACATTGTGCCCTGTACAAGTTATCGGGGTTGACGCAGCAGGTCATGGGGTTCGGGAAAGAGTACCATGGAAAGAATCCTCTTTAACTGTAATGCGGGCAAGGATTCAACATTTGCTTATTGAGGATCCACGGCAGATAGTGCCGACCATGTCAAATTGGGTTTTGGATGGCGAGTGCGACTATCGAGACATAACCCATATGGGAGTGTCCGTGCTCCCACCCAAGGTATGGGAAAGGGCTAGACAAAGAGCACACTGGCCGGTGGCAGACCCAAGGGCTGGTGCAAACCCCCTGTTAACACAAGCGCAATGGGATGCTCAAAAGGTCCTGCTGCTAGATTCTATTGAGCAGGCGCTGTTGCCAGCAGGAGGTCCGGATTGGGGAAAGATCGGGGCCATAAAACAAAAGGCAGGAGAACCAATTGGAGAGTACCGAGAAAGGTTGGAAAAGGCCATTGCGCGCTGGGGAGGACTGGGTCCGATGCAGCTGGGAGGGCTACCCCAACCATTGGTAAACCAATATCTAATCGAGGGGCTTCGGCCGGTGTTAAAGAAACAGGTACAGACCGTCCTCTTCGGCTGGAAGGGAATGACAACCAACGAATTATGCGACAAACTGGAACAATGCCCGGGCTCCTCCCTAGAGGAGAAGAAGGATATTAAGGAGGAAATATTGCAAATGTTTGTCCAAGAGAAACGGGCTCAATTTAATCAGAATAAAAAGGGGGATCAGAGTCAGAACTACATACACGAACAGTGCCAGAAGTGGGGACCTGTTCGAGGTCCAGAGGAACATAGGAGGAGTCGTTATCCTTTTTTCTATAAGGGCCAATTCCCCAACGGAGAGTGGATCCACAGCGAAAATGAAAACCACGACGGTTGTACTGAGGAAGATTTTGGACTAATTAATATGGACGAAATAAAACAACAATGGACAATACCACCCCCTCCCCCCCCTCCTCCTCAAAACCCTCAAACTTGGAATGTGCAAGGGCCCCCTCCCCAACATTGGTATCCACCAAGACCCCTTCTCCAAAACCCCGGACCACCCCCCAATAGTGGGATGCAGAACGGACCAAGGGGGAACTGGGCCCCGCCTCGGGGTCCGCCGCAGTGGCAACCAGTGAACCAGTCACTTTGGGGGCCGCCAGAACGCCGGCAGGGCGGAAGGGGCGCTGTAGAGGGACGACCTATGCCCTCCGCACCACCGGTTCCGCAGGAACCGTGCCATTATTGCAAGCAGATGGGACACTGGATACGTGATTGCCCAAAGGCTCGTAAGGGGTTTCAGCCCCAATACAATAGAGGGGCCTATTGACGGGACGCTGGCGAGTCGCCCAAGGAGTGTCCTCTCTTGACCATGACACCGGCAGAGGAACCAACCATGATGTTGGACGTGGAGGGAAGACAATTAGAATTTCTCGTAGATACGGGCGCGACTCGCAGCACAATTAACAAGGGGCAATTGCCCTCTTTGCGCCCTACGGCCAGGAACGTTCAAATACTGGGTGTTTCGGGTTTACCCCAAGCGCTTCCTATTTCGGAGGAAGTGCGAGTAACATGCGGCCCGCTGGAGGCTAAACATGCTTTCTTGATGACCACTACCGCCCCGACGAATTTGCTGGGACGGGATTTATTGTGCCGTTTGGGCTGTCAAATCTCATGTACCGAGGAGGGAGTTTTCGTAGACGTCGCGGAGTCTAAACGCGACTTGTTGATGACGGCACTGGCTCGTCCCGGCCCCACCGCGTATTGGTGGCGCTTGGATCCAGGGGCTTTGTCTGCTTGGACATATATCATAGATAATGTGTGTTTGGACAGTTCAGTGCTGCGAGATTGGATGCAACAGCACCAAATTTCGATAAGGGACTTAAAGGATAATCCACCCCATTGCACTGCGTACTATGATGCAACGGGTGAGGACGAGAACTACCGGGAAAGGGTTAAGGAAAAGCTGGGCGAATGGATGCCTCTACACTTGTCACGGGTATGGATCGGGCGTGAGGGAATAGGAATTGAGGTAGTCCTAACCCCGAGTCAGCATGCGCTGACCCAATACCCCGAAGGAGCGGTCGCCCATGTTACCCTCACTACTGCCAAAGGGTGGCCGCCGGAAAGTGTAGGTTGGATGGTAGGGAGGTTACGAGAAGTTCCCTTACATGGTTATCGGTGTAAGAGGGGCCGCTGGACTTTGAAACAGCTCGAAAACGGTGAAGGGTTCTCAATTGACATTAAGGCAGAACGGAGGGACGGAAAGTTCGAAGAGGCAGAGTTGCCCCCCAAAGGCACCTATGCCATGAGGGCAGTGCTGACGGACCCGGGTGAGTCGGATTACCTCCTAGCGGAGGTGCCAGACAATTTATGGCCCAAAAGCGACGGTGAGGTTGGACGGATGCGAGACGCCAAACCTCTGGTGATAGCAGTGCAGCCGGGGATGCGCTTGCCAAATGTAAAACAGTATAAGCTACGACCTGAGGCCGACGTAGGCATAGCACCAGTGATTCAATCCCTAGTGGAACAGAAGATTATCGTGGAAACTAACAGCCCATGTAATACACCAATTTTGCCAGTTAAAAAGCCGTCAAAGGACAAATGGAGGTTTGTACAGGATTTAAGGGAGGTGAACAAGGTGATACAGGGCATACACCCACTAGTTCCAAACGGAGAAACCCTCATGATGTCAATTCCACCGGACGCAACATACTTCACGGTCATCGACCTTTGTTCTGCGTTTTTCTCTGTGCCCATCGCGCCTGAGTCACAATACTTATTCGCTTTCACCCATAGGGGGCGCCAGTATACTTGGACAGTACTACCTCAGGGGTTTTCAGATAGCCCCACTCTGTTTTCCCGGGCGCTGCACCGCGACCTGGCGGATGTGGAATTGAAGGGAGGGTCAGTGTTGCTGCAATACGTTGACGATTTGTTGATTTGCTCCCCTTCAAAGGAGGCGTGCGAAATGGATTCTTTGGCCCTATTAAAGGCCTTGGCGGCCAAAGGCCACAAAGTAGGCAGACCAAAACTTCAGTTTGTGCGGCAGGTTGTAACTTACTTGGGACACGCCATTTCGCACGGAAAACGAGAATTGGATGCTGGACGAGTGACCGCTATCACGGAGCTGCCTCGCCCTCGCTCGCAACGGCAAATGCTGCGCTTCCTAGGTATGACGGGATACTGCCGCACTTGGATACTTGATTTTGCGCTGCTGGCTAAACCACTGTACGAGGCGACCAAATCAAATGCCCCGGACCTATTGGTATGGACGGATGAATTGAGGCGATGTTTTGACGGGCTGAAACAGGCGCTGGTTACGGCACCGTCATTAGGACTCCCGGATTATGCGAAACCATTTACCCTTTACACTCACGCCGTGGGAGGTTTCGCCCAGTCAGTTTTGACACAGACCCATGGGGATAAGGAGCGGCCGGTGGCCTACTTTAGTAAAAAGTTAGACCCGGTCGAACAAGGGTTTCCAGTGTGCTTGCAAGCCGTGGCAGCGGCCAGGTACGCAGTAGAAAGAACAGCGGACATTGTTATGGGACACCCAGTAACGCTACGGGTACCACATTGCGTCACTTCGCTGTTGTCACAGCGAAGCACACAGCATTTGTCTAACACTAGATTAATGCAATACGAATCCGCACTGATCACTGCAGCCAACATCACGATCGAACGTTGCACGACGCTCAACCCAGCCTCACTGATGCCCACTCCTGAGGAGGGCGAACCTCATGTGTGCTCCGACGTTGTGCAGCTAGTCTCCACGGTGCGATCGGATTTAAAGGACAATCCCTTAGAATACCCCGACTGTATATATTATGTCGATGGATCAGCTAGGCGCGCATGGGACGGGTCTCTGTTGTCCGGGTACGCCGTGTGCTCGGATAGCGAAACGGTAGAGAGCGGGCGTCTTCCACCTACATTTTCCGCACAGCAGGCGGAGCTGTGCGCCTTGACCAGAGCGTGCAGCTTGGCGGAAGGCCTTGCCGTCAACATTTACACAGATTCGGCCTACGCTCATGGCGTAGTCCACGATAAAGGAGCCATCTGGAAGATGAGAGGGTTTCTCACATCTGCCGGTTCAGTGATAAAGAATGGCGCGTTGGTAGAAGGGCTCCTCCGAAGCATTTTACTTCCCCGCGCTATCGCGGTAATTAAGTGTCGTGGCCACCAAAGGGCGGACACTGACGTTGCCCGGGGCAACGCAAGGGCGGACGAGGCGGCAGGAAAGGCCGCCAACCAACAGATAGAACGCAACATGCCGATGGTGACACGAGCACAGAAGACAGCCGCACAGATTGCTGACATACCGACTGCGGGACCACCCGCCACACCAACTAAGGACGATATCATAAATTTGCAAAATGCTGCACCGACGGCCGAACACGAGGTCTGGCTCAAACGAGGAGCGATACGCCCTGGGCCAGGGGAAATGTGGACCCTTGATGAAAAACCTATAGCACCCCAGGCTTTACTGCCTTGGCTGGCACGCATGGCTCATCAGAATGGTCATGTGTGCCAGAGGGGGGTGATGGGACAGATAGACTACACTTGGGCAGCGCCAGGACTGTCACGGATTGTATCCGAAGTGTGCCGATCGTGTGTGGTCTGCCAGCAACACAATAGAGGGGCGCCACCGAGACATGCACATGATGGGGGACGACCCCCGCCTAGTGGGCCGTTCGCAACTATCGAGTTCGATTTTACAGAATTGGAACCAAGCATGTCGTTTCGCTATGTGTTGGTAATCGTAGATACGTTCACCAAATGGGTCGAAGCATACCCATGCGTCAAATCCGATGCTCCGACAGTAGTGAAGCGCCTCGTGCGGGATTTTATGTGCAGATTTGGCATTCCCCAGATAATTTCGTCAGATCAAGGAGGCCATTTCACGGCGCAGGTGGTTAAGGGCATCCTGAAGGCGTTGGGCGTTAAACAATCCTTCCATTGCGTCTACCACCCACAGTCCTCAGGACTTGTGGAACGAACGAACAAGACTTTAAAGAATAAACTAGCGAAACTTTGCGCAGACACAGGCTTGAGGTGGCCAGAGGCTCTTCCGCTTGCATTGATGAGCATTCGTTCCACCCCGGGTCGCACTACGGGCCTTTCCCCCCACGAAATATTAATGGGACGACCTATGAGCTTGCCCGTTTCAGCACCAACAGACATGTCCACCCTTGCTTTGCCAGTAATGGATGACATGCTTTTGAGATTTTGCATAGGCTTGTCGAATGTGGCACGCAGCATCCATGCTCGAGTACGAGAGGCGCTGCCTGAACCAATAGGCCACGCCATCCACAACTTTCAGGCCGGCGACTGGGTGCTCGTGAAGCACTTCACCCGCAAGGCTGCTTTGGAGCCACGGTGGAAGGGACCATTCCAGGTGCTACTGGTCACACCGACGGCAGTCTTCTGCGAGGGTAAACCTTCGTGGATCCACGCCACCCATTGTAAGTTGTCCATCCCCGCACCACAAGCCACACAAGACACCGCACCTCACATTGCTGCAGACACCACACCTCACACCGCTGAAGACAATGCACCGTCTAGGGCACCACAGTCTCCTAAGGGCGGCGATGACGGTCATGATGATGGGAATTCTGGGCAGCTGCCTAACAAACCCCGCCAAGGATAGGCTTCTGCAGTTTAACCCACTGAGAAAGGATCTCCCCAAATACCCAGGACACGACAACTACACGTTATTTAAACTTTACTCCGTCAAATACATAACGGCTCCCCGGGGACAGGGGATAGTAGTACATTGCTGTGAGTTGGAGACACATTTCAAGTGGTTATCTGTAAGATGGATGGAAGCCATGGTGGTACACAATGGGACACCACAGGCACGCATGACAACCCCACGCATAGTCTTAACTAAAGTTAGACAGGTGGAAAATGGAAGGTTTACTGGGACCGTGAATAGTCACGCCGCCGCAGGATATCAATGGGGCACGGGCATCGACAATACTACTCTCCTACTGTCGCATGCCCTCGTCGGCCCACACACCACGATAATACTTGAATGTGGAATATGGCCCCCGCGCACGCTGATTAGAAGGAACAAAAAGAGGGGAGATACCCAACACCAATTCCGGCCTAGTTGTGCCGCCTACGTCATTAAACCCCCTCCTGCCCAGGAAGTAAGAAGGAAGCCAGAGGAGAACACATACTGGAAGGTCGCACGGCATATGGCCACAGTACAGAATAGGACACAGTGTTGGATGTGTATGCACCTTCCCCGCACCAGCACAGCAGCCCTATCACTCAATGATTTGTGCTCGAAGCCACTAGATACCAAATGCATTAGTACAACCCTGACAAGCCAAGGTTCTGACGGAACTGCGTGTAAACGAGTTTTCCAGTATTCACCCCCCATCCAGTCCCGACACTTTGAGGAACGTCCGGCGCCGGTTTGGGTCAAGCCGGCATGGGGGGCCCTCTGCTTAGAAGGAAAGGGCCAAGTAATGGTAGGCAAATCCGTGTGTAGAGATACCCTTCCCGCGGACCCGAGAAAAGGGAAACACACGCTCCTAGTGAACGTTACAAGCTCGCCCTTGCATAACCTCACACACCTCCAGTTGGCATGGAAAGGGGAAAACGGGACAAACACTATCCCAGGTCTTCTCACTTGCATGACCACCCATTTAGTGGCCCCGCACGGGACCATGTTTGTATGCGGGAATAAAGCTTACCCGTATTTACCTGATAATTGGGGAGGAATTTGCTATTTAGGATCAGTTTTCCCAGAGATGGAAATGCGACAGCACTTGCATAATACCACCGCACTCATAAGGACACAACGAAGCACCTATTGGCACGACGACGACACCACTACTTTACACGGCGCTGATTGGGAGAAAGCCGTTAGCTTCTTCTTCCCATGGGCTGGGACGGTCATGAACAGTTACCGCATTGACAAAATTGCGTTAATCTTAGAAACTGTGGCCAACGCCACCGCTACAGCACACGACGAAATGTTGGACACAGTTGTCCATCTGCGTACAATGGTTATGCAAAATAGGGTTGCATTAGATATGCTATTGGCAGAACGAGGAGGGGTATGTGGGATAATTGAGGGTAAATGTTGCACTTTTATTCCTGACCCCTCACAGGGTGTCAGTGCTGCTATTATAACGTTAAGGGAAAGCGCTCACTCATTGACAAGGGATCGATTGGATCGGGAAGCCTCCCACCAGTGGCTTACCGACTGGTTCAAGGGGTGGACAGGCACTATTGTAAAGTGGGTACTAACCGCCTTGGCAATAGTCCTTGGAATCGTGGTTTGTTGTGTAATAATCAAGGCTTTAGTCCTTGCGTGTGTGAGGAAGTTTTCCACAGGATGGACACTGAAGACGACAACAGAAAGGGCCATGGTGATGCTTGAAAAGCTGACCGTGGGTCCGGATGACACACCAGCTGTCAACTCAACTGCCAGTCGCGGATCCTGGAACGACGACCTGAACGAGTCCCTGGGCCGCGACAATGAGATCTCCGCTTCCGAAGATTGTTCTTCCATTGCTGATATTACCGATAATGATGTCGAGTACACTTATGCGGACCTCGAAGCATTTCAGGCTACCAGAAGGCCGTTTAAACTGGGCCCCGACACGTCGGAAGAAGAAATCGACGATTTCCTGAAGGATTCCTCTCGTTTCTTCACGATATGCCATGCCGTGGCTATGACTATGGGCCGTCCACTCCGCAGGCCTACGCCACCTGAAAATAATGTTACTGATGATGTTACTAATGATGATGTGGGCCACTTGCGAGGGTCCCCGGCTGATGTTTATGTTTCAATGCAGGCTCTGCCTCTCCATGTTTCACGAGCTCACCTTTATGTCTCACAAGCCCACAGTGAGTCAAACGCCACTGACCCAGTTCGGGATTTGGACCCAGCTGTGAACCCAAGCCCGGATGGAGAGGAACTCGATCGTGAAAATACTCTGAGTTCCGAGTCTGATTGTTTTGGAGATTCGCCCTTGAATAACAGCGAAGCAAGCAGCATCGCCTCGGACGATCTCGACTTTGACCCAAAGGAAGTTTCTCTCCCACCTTTGGATCGTTATGCTTTATTTCATGGCCATAGGTTTGAGCCACCTGATACTGACGATGTTGTGTCTTCCCCAGATCACCAGCACGTAAGAGACCTCATGAACATGAA
>NC_136264.1:8012799-8115299 GCF_964187855.1 Myxine glutinosa | reverse complement strand
AGGAGCTCAGGTGTGCCAAGGAAGGACTTCGCACGACGGAGGATGCCCAGTCGGCGACTGGCTTTGGAGGCCAGCTTGGAAATGTGGTTTTCCCAAGAAAGATCATGGCAGATAGTGAGACCCAAAAGCTTGAGTGACAGAACTTCTTGGAGAGGGTTTTCCCAAGAAAGATCATGGCAGATAGTGAGACCCAAAAGCTTGAATTTTCCCAAGAAAGATCATGGCAGATAGTGAGACCCAAAAGCTTGAGTGACAGAACTTCTTGGAGAGGATTGTTGAGAAAGTAGATGGGAGGGTTGTCCAGTCGGTCTTTTCGGAGAGACATAGTAAGAGTGTGACATTTGTCAGGATTGAAAGACATGTTCAAATGTTGAGACCACTTTTAAGACCAGTTTTACCTTGAAGATCCTTTCAATACTTTAGATTCTTTCACCCTTCAGCGTCAAAACTTTTGCACTCCTCAAATCAATTTTGACCAAATAGACCTTAACACCGTTTAGACCCCTTACACCCTTCAGACAGAATGGACAGCTTGGACCCTTGATCATTTAGAGCTTTACACCAGTCGGATCTTTTTAGATTACAAATAAATTTGTACAAAATAATTGTTTGTCTTATGATTGGTGGAAATCATGACAACACAGCATCTCAAATTCAGTCAGGTCATTATCCCCAGTTAAACATGAATGTGGGGACGTACAAAATTATGTAACGCTATTTTTAGGAAGTCATGTACAAGCTTTATTAAACGCTACTAAAAATTGAACAATTGATCCAAACAATGGAAATATGATGCAACAAGACCAGGCAGTGTATAATCAGCAGAGGCAGACAGGCCTGTGTTAGGCCCACCAGGAAACAAGATGGCGGCCATATCATTTTGTCTCGGTGCGATGGTGGGTGGAGTTAAGCGACAGATTATGGGTGTGGTCCAATTGGAGGCTTCTTAAACAACAAAACTCTTTCCAAATGCAGACCGATAACATCATATCACACAAAACAAACCAGAAAGCCGAATGAGTGCGAGGCTCATCATTTACAATCCAATGATATCACCTTGGATGAGCAATTGCAAAGATCAGCCTGAAAACAGGTTACGACAACAAAGAGGAGGCAGAGGTGAGAGACCAAAAAACAGAGAATAGGATCTTTTATTAATCGGGTACTGAGCAAAAAGTAAGTGGCAAAGAGAAAATGCGTCAGAGTTGAACAAAGAGCTTGTTTACCCATCAAGTACAATATTAGAATGTGCACGCACCTATCACGTTTCTGAAGAGTTTGTAACTAGAAGGGCCTGTAATAAATACAGTTAAGGGCAAGGCAATGTTCAGAAAAAAAAAGAAGCAAAAAATATAATAATAATAATAATTCCCCTGTCCTTTCAATAAATCTTGATTTCCTCACCTGTCACTACAACCCTGATTCTATTCTATCAAAGGGTCATCTGCCACTTCCTGACCTCGCTGTCCGTTTGGATATCTACAATATGCAAATCTACAACACCAGGCCATCAAATCAAACAGCCTGGCCTAAGCTTGAACGGCAGACGCTCGCTCGTGTCGTTAATTTTCCACTTGGGAGGGACATCTCGAGCCTATGGATGGATCTTGCAAGTCCCCAATGCCAATAAATGCCGTCACGAGGTTCGAGGTTCCAAGTCGATACAACACACAGCATTCAGTCATGAGCTGGACGGCAGCCTTTATTAATTTATTTATTTCCTTTTTGGCAAAAAGAACGTGCATCAAGTCGTAAAAACAAAATGCGATGAAATGACATAAATCTTGAGCAGAAAACCGCCAGTTGCAAGTTTTTGCTCCACATGGCAAGTCAACCTTCAATAAAACCTTCCAACCAATGCTTCACAAAGGCCCCGAGATGGAATATCTGGAAAGACGTTGGCTTTTAGCTGCACGATCGGTCCTGTACCGGAGAGTGAGGCAGGCAGGATGCAGCCAACGCAGAAAAGGGTCGCGCTTGCTCTGTGAAAAGCCAAAGGTGGTGCTTGGATGGTTTGAAGGGAGCAGCGCTTCATGGGGCCCTCTTACAGAGGAACAGTTTTGAATTAAAACACAGGTGCGTCTTCTTTAAATAGCACCTTTCTTCAGCTCATGGTGGAATGAGCTCCTCCATGATCACAAGATACTGAAGGTCTTTTTTAACTCCAGGATGAGTTGCCAGTCGGACTTCTGCATGTCATCTCGAAACCAGTCTTTGAGAGCATTGATCGAATCCCGGCTGATCTGCAGGCAACCAGCAACCAAAAGTCAAAACATGTATTGTATGAACGTTGCCGATGAGAACAGCATTCATCCAACCAGGTCTACGCTCGTGAAAGATCAAATTTTACATTTAAATAACCACACAAAACTAGAACGACACTCTTCGACGTCGACCGATATGCCTCCGCCCACATTATTACATCATTATAATACTTGTACCAAGTTTGATTTAAATCCCTTCAGCTGTTCTCAAGTTATCATATTTTACCTGACATAACCTCTGACCTTTGACCTTTAACATTGACCACAAAATTTAATCAGTTTATGTTTACATCATTATACATACCTGTACCAGGTTTTAATTTGAATCCCTTCAGCTGATCAAAAGTTATCACATTTTTACCTGACATGACCTCTGACCTTTGGCATCGGGAACCCAAAATCTAATCAGTTCATCTTTACATCATTATACATACCTGTACGAAGTTTGACTTAGATCCCTTCAGCCGTTCTCAAGTTATAGACCTATAACAGACTTTTACCTTTGACCTCTTGGCCTGAAATTCTAATCAGTTAACCTTTAGATCATTATACATACCTGTACCAAGTTTGAATTAGATCACTTCAGCCATTCTCAAGTTATCGACCGATTAGGACTTTGACATTTGCCCCAAAAATGTAATTACTTAATCTATACATCATTATACAAACCTGTACCCAGTTTGAATTACATCACTTCAGCCGTTCTCAAGTTATAGACCTATTAGGACTTTGACCTTTGACCTCGACCCAAAAATCTAATCAGTTCATCTTTTCAGGACGGACAGCCGGACGGACAACCTGAAAAAATAATGGACGGACAGCTGGACAGAATCTGAAAACATAACGTCTCCGGCGACTTCGTCAATTGTGGCATAAATATGTACAGGTAGTGGACAAAAATTGGAAACAACTGGGTAAATGAGGGACACCAATCAATGGCTTCCACACAGGTGTGGCCCAAGTGTTAATTAAACAAACAACATCCCAGCATGCTTAGGGCCATGTATAAAAATGCTGCACAGGCCTGGTTGGCTATAATTATGTCTGGCATGGCTGCAAGAGGAACCAACCTCCCCCCCCAATCATTACTAGTGCTGTCACCTGTCCCTACCCAGGACTCCGGCATGGCCAGCAGGTGCCATAACTGCGACCGTTTCAAGTTTGTGAAGGAGGGATCCATTCCGCCAAGGGAGGTATTTGGACGGACGGTATTGTTCAGACAGCTGGAGTTTAAGGCTGAGGATATTTACTGCCTCGTCTCCTTGGCTAGTGGATTTGACGTACGTGTCTTTCCAGTCCGCTGGACGACTTGCCGAGTTTCGGGTGCTGTGGACTGCGGCCTAGTCAGCTGGATCTCTTGCTGATTGGGCGGTCGAGGCCCTCTCTGACCATGAGAGGGTCGTGACGGTCCGCCTCTACAATGAGAGCGTTTCCGATTATGATGTTCAGTACTGTCTTGTTATGTTGAAGTGAAGACCCCACCACGGGTTATCCGGAATGGTTTTGGTATATGGACCGGAGCTCATCAGTATCGCGTCAAGTTCCTGGTGAAGGATGATGGCACGGTTAAACACATCCCTGATGGGATAGTAATTGGGATGGACCGTGGGCAAGTTTATTACACGTTCCAGCCCAATTTATTCCGCAGGTGCGCACAATTGGACCACTTTATGTCTGCGTATAAATAATTGTTTTCGCTCGCAGTGTGGCCGGTTGGGACATTTGAGGGAGCACTGCACCTCTCAGGTGCGGTGTAACCGAAGTGATGCGAATGGGGCACACCTTCCGCTCCTGCCTGCAGAGATACACGAGCAAGATGTGCGCGTCTGCTGGTGGTGTGGGGTGTTGCCCCTGGGACAAGCAAATCTGCTGTGTCTGGGTTGCCTGCCTACCTGGTTGCTCCCCAACACACACAGTTAGAGGAGAATGAGAGGATTGAGGGAGGGAAGAAGAAGGAGGCGAAAAAAAGGGGAGGAGAGCTGAGTAGAGGCTGAGGTCCCCTCGCCCTAAGCAGCGTTGCATGGAGTTGGTGCCGCCATTGCTATCCACCCTCCCCAGAGAGCAAAAGGGGGAGTAGGAATAGGAGGAGAATAGGAGAGAAAGGAAAAGGCCGTGGTGTGGGGCGTTGATGCAGTTGTGTTGGCTCCTCCACCCGCTTAGGGGGGAAGGGAGGAAGGGAGGAAGGTAACGGCTCCTTCGGCTATGAGGACACTGACCATGACGCAGTGAGTTCCATCAATAGGCAATGGAAAGAATATGGAACTATGCAGACTCTACCTAGATCTGGCCATCCAACCAAACTGAGCAATCGGGCAAGAAGGACCTTGGCCAGGGAGGTGACCAAAAACCCAATGACCACTTTCAGAAGGGAGAAGGCACCCTTCAAATCTGGGAGAACTGGAGCATTTTGCACAAGAAGAGTGGGCCAAACTGCCAGTAGTGAGGTGTAGGAAGCTCATTCATGGCTACAGGAAGCTCTTGGATAGTTATTTTGTCCAAATTCTGTGATACTAAATATTAAGTCGAGGGTGTCAATCATTTTATCAATGCCATTTCTTTTTATCTTCTGATTTAAAAGGATATATTAAGTTCTGAATCAAAAACAAGGTTCTGAAATATTAACAGGGAAATAAAGAATTGTGGAGACCAAATACTTTTGTCAATTTCAACTTATGTTTAGAGGAAATTGTGCAGGGGTGCCAATATTTTTGCCACGACTGTACCTGCACCAGGCTGAACAGTTTATGTTTTGTATCCCAATGATAGGCCGGATCTGGATTCAGACCTGAACCAAAATCTAATCACCTTGTTCTTGACACCTAAGCAACTCGTCCACCAAGTTTAGTCATAACTCGTCCATAACATTTTAAAATATCATGTTATATGTCGCTTTTATACCGATCTGTCAATGGTGAAGAATGACTTAAAAATTAAATAATTCTCGTATCCGAATCCATATTCAGATAGTCACCAAAATCGAATCGATTCGTCCTTGTCAGACACCCAACCTGTCCACCAGGTTTCGTCCAAATCCGTCCATAACTATTTGAGATATTCTGCTATATATCGTTTTTTGGCTCAATGGTGAAGAATCCCTTCAAAAAATTCGAGTAGCCAGATCGGAATCCAGATCTTCACCAAAATCGAATCATTTCGTCCTCGTCACATACACTACTAATCATTTCGTCCTCGTCACATACACTACTAATCATTTCGTCCTCGTCACATACACTACTAATCATTTCGTCCTCGTCACATACACTACTAATCATTTCGTCCTCGTCACATACACTACCTCTCTGCCAAATTTCGTCTGAATCCGTCCACAACTTTTTGTGATATCTTGTTCACAGACAGACAGAAAGGCAGACAGGGGTGAAAACATAACCTACATCCACCTTCGGTGGCGGAGGTAACAAAGGACAGCCGTAAAATGCAGGTGTTCATACTTCACCTTGCTGACGAGAAAATCCGTGGCTTCAAAATGTCGTCCATACATCTTGGGTGTCTCTCCTGACATGGCATCAATTTTCACGCACACTTCTTGCCCTTTTCGTGCCACGTCCACCGGTTTGTGATTGATCTCTATTCCTCCCACAACTCCAATGTCGATGAACTGTACAGATGGGCACAAGGGTACAAAGCACATATATTGGCCACACGATACTCCATTGTTGAAAAAGAAGAAAAATCTGCAAGTTTTGAGGTTGATTGATGCGTAAGATATAAATGCAAGACCAGTTCAATATTACAGTCTTCATAATCTTCACAAGTAATCACATTTACATTTTACAACATGACAACGAGATATCTAATCTATTTCAGAAGTGAAAAAATTATTGGAGTTTGTTCACTCACTGGTGTATATTTCAAATATATAATACAATAATGGATATTTGTGTAATCCTTCGGGAAGAGCATAAAAAAATAGATATTTGTGATCACAAAGCGATTGCCAAGGGTATTATGATGCAACAACATTTTGGAAGGCCAAACGGTATTTGAGATTCCACATTGGAAAAATTGAGCGATAACAAAAAAAAAGCACATTAGTTTTTTCAGACCGCTATTTCACATTGACCTTTAACCCGGAGGGGTATGAAGTAAATTTAGCGTAAATGCGAATTGCTCTAGGCTATCTAGAGAGGTCAATTTAGTTCTGATTGGACAAACCTTAGTGGAGTTGTGGATTTAAAAAATGTTAAATCTATAATTGGGTCAAATATATATATATAGTGGGGAGAACAAGTATTTGATACACTGCCGATTTTGCAGGTTTTCCCACTTACAAAGCACGTCAAGGTCTGTAATTTTTATCATAGGTACACTTCAACTGTGGAAGACGGAATCTAAAACAAAATTCCTGAAAATCACATTGTATGATTTTTAAGTAATTAATTTGCATTTTATTGCATGAAATAAGTATTTGATCACCTACCAACCAGTAAGAATTCCGGCTCTCACAGACCTGTTAGTTTTTTCTTTAAGAAGCCCTCCCATTCTCCACTCATTACCTGTATTAACTGCACCTGTTTGAACTCGTTATCTGCATAAAAGACGTCTCCAGACCGTCTCCGACCACAAAGACCGCAAAGACCGACCGCAAAGCCGTCTCCAGACCTGTCCACACTCAATCAATCAGACTCCAACCTCTCCACAATGGGCAAGACCAGAGAGCTGTCTAAGGACATCAGGGACAAATTTGTAGACTTGCACAAGGCTGGGATGGGCTACAGGACAATAGGCAAGCAGCTTGGTGAGAAGGCAACAACTGTTGGCGCAATTATTAGAAAATGGAAGAAGTTCAAGATGACAGTCAATCTCCCTCGGTCTGGGGCTCCATGCAAGATCTCACCTCGTGGAGCCTCAATGATCATGAGAAAGGTGAGGGATCAGCCCAGAACTACACGGCAGGACCTGGTCAATGACCTGAAGAGAGCTGGGACCACAGTATCAAAGAACACCATAAGTAACACACTACGCCGTCATGGATTAAAATCCTGCAGCGCACGCAAGGTCCCTCTGCTCAACCCAGCGCATGTCCAGGCCCGTCTGAAGTTTGCCAATGACCATCTGGATGATCCAGAGGAGGAATGGGAGAAGGTCATGTGGTCTGATGAGACCAAAATAGAGCTTTTTGGTTTAAACTCCACTCGCCGTGTTTGGAGGAAGAAGACGGATGAGTACAACCCCAAGAACACCATCCCAACCGTGAAGCATGGAGGTGGAAACATCATTCTTTGGGGATGCTTTTCTGCAAAGGGGACAGGACGACTGCACCGTATTGAGGGGAGGATGGATGGGGCCATGTATCGCGAGATCTTGGCCAACAATCTCCTTCCCTCAATAAGAGCATTGAAGATGGGGCGTGGCTGGGTCTTCCAGCATGACAACGACCCGAAACACACAGCCAGGGCAACTAAGGAGTGGCTCCGTACGAAGCATCTCAAGGTCCTGGAGTGGCCTAGCCAGTCTCCAGACCTGAACCCAATAGAAAATCTTTGGAGGGAGCTGAAAGTCTGTGTTGCGCAGCGACAGCCCCGAAACCTGAAGGATCTGGTGAAGATCTGTACGGAGGAGTGGGCCAAAATCCCTGCTGCAGTGTGTGCAAACCTGGTTAAGAACTACAGGAAACGTCTGATCTCTGTAATTGCAAACAAAGGTTTCTGTACCAAATATTAAGTTCTGTTTTTCTGATGTATCAAATACTTATTTCATGCAATAAAATGCAAATTAATTACTTAAAAATCATACAATGTGATTTTCAGGATTTTTGTTTTAGATTCCGTCTTCCACAGTTGAAGTGGATACCTCCTTCTATGATAAAAATTACAGACCTTGACGTGCTTTGTAAGTGGGAAAACCTGCAAAATCGGCAGTGTATCAAATACTTGTTCTCCCCACTGTATATATATATATATATATATATATTGTTGCGGATATGGCATTTGGCCTCCATATCCGCTTGTAAATATTCCCCTATTTCCCCAATACTCCCCAACTATCCCCAATCCCCCATTCCCTAGTCCCATTGCCTGTAAATAACACTCTGTAGAACCGACCTTCCCCTTTTTCCCCCATTAAATGTCGTGCCCAGGTCCACCGCATCTCACGTAGACAACTTTCGGACATCTTGCTAGTTATTCTTAGTCTATGTCAGTTAAGGACTCGTTTCCATTAATTCTGACTCTTCGTTGCACCAGAATGTGATTGTATGGCACCAGTAGTGAGTTTAGGACCTCCCCATACCTCCTCCCATCTTCCCCATACAACAACAACAACAACAACTACAACAACAACTACAACAACAGAGGGGGGCGGCGCGGCGCGGGGAGTGTGCGTCCTCACTCCGGTTTGGTTAGCCGCCATTACCCATGCGCTCCACGGGGTTACCACGAAGGGGCTGGCTGTCAGCTCCTCGTCAAGGGCGGAGCCGGTAACCCCCCCGCACCCAATAAGAAGGGCGGACCGATTCCATCTGGGGCGGAGCTAACGAGCCGAGGGCGTGTCACTCCCCGCCGGATATACGCAGCGACTTACCGGACGTGACGTGAGATGCGCCCCCAGCTTGGAAAGACAAGTCGCGACCTCCGAGCGCTGAGCGACCTCCCCGCATCTCTGGACCGGACCGGGTCGATTCTGCCCTGAGCCAAGAGTGCACCTTGAGCCATCGACTACCCGCCTTCCTTGCCATCAATCCCCGTGTGAGTCAGTTTTGTCCTGTTTATCTGTCGTCTGTCGGGGCTACTATAAGACCGTAATTAAGTGCCTATCTTTCAATGCTGTCCCTCTCATCCCTGTAATCTAACCTTCCGAACTAATATAACCTCCTCCGGAGGTCTTGAGAACCGTACCCCTTGTGTCGTTGCCTTAATCCCAGCCGTTGTGTCCTTTTCCTTCATTGATTTAGCATAGCGCGACTTAGTCAACGTTCGAGTATAATCGGGTAACTTGTGCGGACACGGCGGCCATTCCGCTCGGCCCAGCATAACATCAAAGTCGTGTCCGTAACAATATATATATATATATATGTCACACAGGTTTCTGGTTCCTCGAGCGACAGGGCTCTTCGATCTCTCCACGGCATCAAAGTTTGAGTGTTTTCCCGTTCGTTTCTTTGTCGAATTTCCGCTGCGTATTTTGTTGTGTATGTGTTATTGTGTGTTTCCATTTGGTTTTGGTTTTGTAGTTGTTGCAAATTTGTGTGTAATTAGTCGTTTCTTTGTTCGCGCCTCGTGCGGCCTGGTGTCTCGTGCGGCCTCCTCGTCTCGACTTGTGCCCCGCCCCCAATATCTCGTTTTTCTTTCACCTCTGCTCCTGCTTTCTCAAATCCACGTTCTCACTTAGAGACTTTTCCCAGATTGTTTTTCATGGTTTTGTTTAAATATTTATTTAAATATGTTTAAACCGCAGCCGTGATGCTGACGCCGCCCCCCCCCCCCCCCCCCCCCAGAATTTCCATTTTCCATGTTTTAAACGTTTCCCAGTGTGTACCCTGGATAAGAATAGGTACGCCGTATCCCTGCGTGTCGTAAGAGGCGACTAAGAGGGTTGGCGTCAGGAAGGGCATCCGGCCATAAAAACATTGCCTCAAAAATAGAACCATGACAATTACAACTACATATGGGCAGGGTACAGCCCGAAGTGGAGATCGGTTTCTGAGGTTTGGGACATGGAATGTAGGGACAATGACAGGGAGATCAGGAGAAGTGGTGGAAGTATTGGCCAGAAGAAGAGTGGACATATGTTGTGTGCAAGAGACGAGATGGAAGGGAAGTGGTGTGAGAATGGTGAAGGGTAGGCAGGGACAGAAATACAAGTTTGTGTGGCAAGGGTGCCTGGAGGGCGTGAATGGTGTTGGTGTCCTGTTTTCTGAGGAGTTTGTAGACAGTGTGGTGAGTGTGACTAGAGTGAGTGATAGGTTGATGATGGTGAAAATGATGATTGGAAAGCTCTTGGTGAACGTCATCTCGGGATATGCTCCGCAGGTTGGGCGAAGCGATGAAGAGAAGGACAAGTTCTGGTGTGCGATAGAGAAGCTGATGGAAAACGTGAAAGATGAGGAAGTTGTTGTGGTAGGTGGAGACCTAAATGGACATGTGGGAAGGAGTATGGATGGTTTTGATGGAGTTCATGGGGGTTACGGATATGGTGTGAGAAATGGAGAAGGTGAAAGGATTTTGGAGTTTGCTGATGGAGCTGATTTGTTGATTTGTAATACTCAGTTCCAGAAAGAGGATAATAAGCTTGTTACATACACGTCAGGTGTTACATACTACCTGATGGTGCGTAGGCGAGATAGGGGGCACCTCCGGGACACAAAGGTGATCCCGGGGGAGGAGGCTGTTTCACAGCACCACTTGGTTGTCTGCGACGTAAGGGTGAAAGGTGCGAGGAGAGCTCGGCGGGTGAAGTACCAACCGAGAATGAAGGTGTGGAGGTTGAAAGAGGTGACAGTAAGGGAGGCATTAAAAGAGAGGCTGAGTAGGGTCGAGGATGATGTTGTTGAGCTTGAAAGTGGTTGGATGTCAATGAAAACCAGTCTGTTGGGAGCCGTTGGTGAGGTATGTGGATGGACAAAAGGACCACCGAGGCACTCGGAAACATGGTGGTGGGATGATGAAGTTGGAAAGAGGATTGACGAGAAGAGGAAGAAGTTCAAGGAGTGGCAGAAGGCGAAGGGTACGGGAGCAGAAACAGCAGAGCATGAAAGTTATAAGGCAGCCAGGAAGGCTGCAAAGAAAGGGGTAGCAAAGGTGCAGGAGGCATGTAGGAAAATGTTCAGAGAACGCTTGGATTCGGAAGAGGGTCAGAAAGCAGTATTCAGGATTGCAAAGCAGATAGCGAAAGAGAGGTGTGATGTGATGGGGGTGAGTTGCTTGAAGGATGAAGTGGGACAAATCGTTGTCGACCCAGATGGAATTAAATGAAGATGGAAAAGATTGGAAATGCTGTTGAATACAGAGAATGAATGGGATGGCAACATAGAGAGTGACCCTGTTTTGGGACCGGCGGAGAGGATAACTGAGAAGGAAGTTGAGGAAGCGATAAAAGCAATGAAGGGTAGAAAAGCGGGAGGGCCGACAGGAGTTGTGGGAGATATGTTGAAGGCAGCAGGAAGTTGGGGTGTGAAGAGAATGACAGAGATCTGTAATCTGGTGGTGAAAGAAGGCCGCATTCCAGTGGATTGGGAACTGAGTACCCTCGTCCCTCTATACAAGGGGAAAGGTGACCCTCTGGTGTGTGGCTCGTACCGAGCGATAAAGTTATTGGAGCATGGAATGAAGGTATTGGAAAGGGTGTTGGAGAGGAGGATAAGGAAGCAAGTGAAGATCGACGAAATGCAGTTTGGATTCATGCCAGGAAGAGGAACGACAGACCAGCTTTTCATGGTGAGGCAGTTGCAGGAGAAGTACATGGAGAAGAGGAAGAAGTTGTTTCTTGGGTTTGTTGATCTGGAGAAAGCATTCGATCGGGTTCCACGCAAAGTATTGACATGGGCATTGAGGAAGTTGAAGAGGAGTGGAGGAATGGTTGATCAGAGTAGTGATAGCAATGTACAAAAGAGCGCGCACAGCTGTAAGGACGAAGGACGGGAACAGTGGTGAGTTTGAGGTGAAGGTGGGAGTGCATCAGGGGTCGGTACTAAGTCCACTACTATTTGTAGCTGTGATGGAGGTGCTGGCTCAGAACGTAGAGGAGGGTTTACCGTGGGAGTTGTTGTCTGCAGGTGATCTGGTGTTGATTGCGGAAAGTATGGATGGACTGAAGGAAAAGATGAACACGTGGAAGGAATGTATGGAGACAAAAAGTCTGAAGGTGAATATCGGAAAGACGAAGGTGATGGCAAGTGGTAAAGCATGTGGTGAGGTGGAAAGAACTGGGAAGTGGCCCTGTGCTGTGTGTAGGAAGGGTGTCGGAGTGAACTCCATTCAGTGTACAATGTGCACTGAGTGGGTTCATCAAAAATGTAGTGGTCTGAGAGGGTCATTAACCAGTGTGGCAGCTACATTCAAATGTAAGGTGTGCACAGAGGGAGCTGCAGATGGAGGAATTGTTGAGTTGGATCTTGGAGACGGCGTGAAGCTGGAAGGTGTGAAAACATTTTGCTACCTCGGAGACATGCTGAATGGAGGTGGATCAGACTCGGCAACGGTTGCTCGAGTGAGATGTGCATGGACTAAGTTTCGGGAATTGAGTGGCGTGCTGATGATGAGGGGAGTGTCGTTGAAGCTGAAGGGAAAGGTGTATGCTGCATGTGTGAGAAGTGTTATGATTTATGGGAGCGAGACATGGGTAATGAACGTAGAGCAGCAACGAAGGTTGGAAAGGGTGGAAATGCGAATGGTTCGACGGATGTGCGGAGTATCGTTGAGAGAGAGGAAGACAAATGATGAATTGTGAAAGATGATGGGAATAGAGCCTGTGATTGATGCTGTGAAGAGGAACAGGTTGAGATGGTTTGGTCATGT
This sequence comes from Myxine glutinosa, assembly GCF_964187855.1. Lineage (NCBI taxonomy): Eukaryota > Metazoa > Chordata > Myxini > Myxiniformes > Myxinidae > Myxine > Myxine glutinosa. The sequence goes on along the minus strand of NC_136264.1, from coordinate 8,102,563 downwards.
GTTGAGGAAGGATGAAAGTGACTAGTTGAGAAGAGTGATGGAAATGAATGTAGAAGGAAGTAGAGGACGGGGAAGACCGAGAAAGACTTGGCTAAAGATGGTGGAAGAAGAAATGCGGGCAAGGGGGTTAACAAGGAGAGATGCAGAAAATAGGGCAAAATGGAGAAGATTGTCATGGGGACCGCAAGGCTAACCCCCGCTCTAGCAGGGAAAATGGCCTTTAAAATGCATGTTGTTATTGTATATATATATAAATTAGGTCAAGGTCAAAAAAGATGCCAACACAGCAAACCTTTTATTCCCATTATTGATGCAAAATAACATTACGAAAGTCGCAGCTGGCTCCGAGATACAGCTGGAGCATTAGCAGAGAGAGTGAGAAAACCGAAATGATTTTTTTCCATGGGATTTTGCCCGCCACAAAGCCTACAAGGCCACTCGAGGTGGGGGCTAATGGTGCTTTAGTACCCTATTTTCCCTATTTACCGCATTTTTATCGGCAAAAAAGTTCAAAGTAAGGGGTGCGGTTAATACACAGATATACATATACATACATACATACATACATACATATATATATATATATATATACATACATACATATATATATATATACATACATACATACATATATACATACATACATACATACATATACATACATGCATACATACATACATACATATATATATATATATATATATATATATATATATATATATATATATATATATATATATATATATATATATATATATATATATATATATATATATATATATATATATATATATATATATCAGGGGTCCCAGCCACTTTGATTGACAAAATAATAGGAAAAATAGGAATTCTGATCACAAAAAATAGGAGTTTAATAGGAAAAAACTAGGAAGTAATAGCACAGATTTCAGCATTGGAACAACATCGGTAGCTTTATTGCTGCAAGATTTATGCAAATACATGTACATGTATGGGCATGGACACACCCCCAATGAACTTGGGCCCACCCGTCTTAACATCGACAACAAAAACTATGACTTCTTCTTTTTGGCAGCCACCATGGACTCTATCAAAGTCTGCTTTTTCTTCTCCACTTTTCTCTGCGCCTCCCTGGTTTCCACCATACGAGTCTGTGTCTCTTGAATCTTTTTCTGAGCAGACTCAAGCATGGCCTGAGCTACTGCAATTTCAGTCATGTCACCTTTCTTAAGCGCCACCTTAAGCTTTTTATTTGCTTGATCAAGCAGACTGTTGCTAACAGTCAGTGACATCTGCTGAGATGACTCTTTTGCTGCCAGAGATTTCTCTGTTTTCTTCAAGTCCTCGCTCTTACGAGACAGCTCCGCTGCCTTCTCTACAGCAATCTTAGCTGTTCTCTCTCTTTCTTCTTTCTCTTGCCTGGTTTTCTCCCTGGCTTTCTGTTCATCTTCCTTGGCTTTTCGTTCTTCTTCAAGTCTCTGCATATAGTGCATGTGAGCAAAACGTCCTAACGAGAGGAGTCCCTTTGTGACTGGGACCATTTCGGGCCGGTCACCATACAATCTCATGCCATCCATTGTTGCACGGAGACCATTGATTGATGCCTCGCTCAGACTAACTCTCTCCTTGGTGACACTTTTCCCACTGATTGAGAACGCGCGTTCCACGTCACTGTTTCCGTGAGACAGTGCAAGGACAATCCTTATCATTTGTCTCACTTGGGGGAATTTACAGTTTCCCGTACAGCCTTTTAAAGCCAACACTTTTCCCCAGTAACTGTCCACTCTCTTCATGCAGACTTCTTCTTCATTCTCCTGTGTTTCCTGGGACCAGTCAGTAGGAATGGCTTCCTCTTGGTACACCTTCCATTCATCTGCAATGCTGTCACTGTCAATATTCCTCTTCAGCTGTCTGGACAGGCTCTTGGCTGATTCAAGAGACCATGCAGCAGTCCTGTTTTGTGGCTGCAGACATCTGGCATTCTTCAGGATTTTGTTTGTCAATGGAAGCTTCTTTTGTAGGTGTACTATGGCTGCCTGGTAGCACTTCCTCATCCCAAGATACATCCTTTCCCTCTCAGAGACTTTCAACTTAGCGATACACCGTCGGGTATCCTCTCCCACACCCATGGATTCATTCTCCAGCTGGTTTGCAACAATGGAAACATCAAGGTTTGAGATGTCTTTCACAGCATCAACTGAAGGAGTCTTCATAATTCTTCTGATCAGTTTTTTGAGCAGGTCATGGAGTTTGTCATATAGAATGTGCACAAGTGGTTGCTCTGACTGGAAGAAGGTGAGGAACTCTGCAAATGTTGCTGCCAAGAACTTCAGGAAATGCAGTTGAGCTTTTATTTCCGGTCGCTGTAGTTCTGTTTTGATTCTTTTGTACCTGGGTTTAAACATGTCCTTTGGCTGCTGCTTTGGAAGAAATACCAAGAAATACTCTTTGAGAGATTCCCAGATCTCTATCAGCCGCTCCACTGCAGGTCCCAGTGTCAACCACCTGCACTCGACATGCTTCAAAGGCTTTTTTGGAACAGCACCCAATTTATGCTGAATGTCTTGAAAATCAACAGATCTAGCAGCAGAGCCTTTGAACCAGTAGAAAATGTCCACTGCAAGCTCAGTTAGGTTTCCACAGTACTCTGCAAGTCCTTTGGCAAAAGCATTGTGTACTGTATGGAGAGTACATGTCCCTACATCAAGGAGACCAGGGCCCCTGTTGTCGAGAATGGCTTTGTCAATCTGTCTCCACACAGTGGTGCTCACATTAGGCCCATCACTGCCGAGCATGATAATATCCTGAAGCTGCAGTTTCGATTCATCCAAGGCAGAGATTATTTTCCTGGACAAATCTTCTCCAGTTGCATGACCCATGAGGTAAGTTTTGAGGTGAAATACTAATATCTGTTCCTCGGCATCAGACCAATACCGTACACGGATTTCTAGTTGCTTCAAGTTCTGTTTATTGGTGGTTTCATCATACATGAGGCTGAAGCCAGAAGCTGAATTCTTAACATCAGTGACTATCATGTCCTGAAAATAAGGACCTGTGGCTTCGCTAATGAGATATGAAACTTTCGATGAGCTCATTGAGAAACCATCCGGGATAACACCAGGAAACATTGCCTGCAGAAGATCCTTCAAACCGTCACAGGAAGAGTAGCTCAGATTCGAACGAACAACTTTCAATGTCCATAGAAGTTCTGCTTTTGTAATAGCGTCTTTTTTGGACATACAGACTAAAGCTGCACGACTTGGCTCATCTGTAGAAGCTGACCCTGATGCTGAAGCAGATGAAGTTGATGGTTGAACGAATGTCAGCAACGTCTGTGACCCACCCAGCAGTTCCTTCGCACGCTTCAGGTGCCCTTTGTTTTGGGCATGTTGTGTCAGTTGTTTCACACCCTGATTGTCACACCTCACTTCCGAATGGCACAACGAGCAGTAAGCTGAGAACACTGAGGACACTGAGGACTTGCTAGGCTGACACCAGTCAGAAAGCCTACATCCATGTCCACTTTTCAACCACTCTGGGTTAAATTTAGTTCTCCCACCAGGCATTATACTGCTGGGAGTATACCTGTCAAAAAGAAAACAAATATGAGATAAGATTAAATGAATTAGCATAGAAAATCCTAACCTGTTAACGCATGAAGTGGAAAGAACTGTGAACCAAACAGTTTTTTTTTTCAAAACTGAAACATAAGTTAGTAAAATAATGAGAACAAACAAAGTAATTTAAAGGCAAATCAACAAATTTCTTACCGGTCTGCAGATTATACCTGAAACAAGAAAGATGATAAATAACATGTCCTTACATGTTTACCACCCGATAATTGCATTTTCTCCACTGCTGAATAGCTTGAACACTAATCTGAGTTCAAGCTAAGCGATGACAATTCAATTATGTATCTTTGGTATTGTTGTTGTACTATCTTCAGAAGATTATGAAACAACAAGACTTTAACAGTCTTTATTGTTTTTTGTTTGTTTGTTTTTTTATTGTCCTACATTGCTTGCATTACCTATTGTGCAGCATTGCGTATGTAAATTTTAATTCTACTGTAATTTTGTTAAAAGCTGAATATGCAACTACCACACGAAAGTATACAGAATTAAGTTGTAATCCCTATTTTGTGTCGTGGTCCTTCTTTATTATCTGCAATTAAATGATGAAATGTGTGAATTGTCGATTGAATTAGTTCTTTGCCAAATACTATTAGTTTTAGGCAAAATACAATCTCATTGTAATAAGCGAAAGATTGAGTTAAACATGTAGTATCAAATGTCAATGTTTAGCAAATTAGTAGAAAAGTTCAATTTCAGGTAGAATCTTTAGGGAAAGGTTGTTAGTAATAACTGAATAACCGCAAAGTTCACAGTTGGTTTTGTTACTCTAAGTAAAGTACAAACCTTAAAAATTGAGCTCAGCTGAACTTTTGAAATAAGACAAAGGACAATGATAATGGTCAAGGTATCATTCAGTCATTCTTCACAAAGTATATGAGATAATCCAAGAGAAATGCGTGATAAACATAGTTATATTATTTTCATCTCATTTTATCTTTTATAATTCTGTTACTGAATAGCATGAAGCACGAATCATAAAGGTAAAACAATTGTTTGGAAGGATATACTTAATATTAGGACAAAGTCAAAAATAACAATAACATAATATACATAAGATATACATATCATTTCCAGTCGAGATCAATAACAACACGTACTTTACACCATGGTGTAAACGACATGCCTCCACTTCGTACAGTATTTATTTGTGACGTCATCACTGCATACTCAATTTTTCCTCAACACTGCACTTTGTTGAGTCCTCAAAAATGCACTCACCACTTGTGAAATCGATCGAACAAACGGTTTTCGAGAAAAAGACAAAGAGACATATGTTCTTCGGGGATTTGAGCTTAAAGTCGTTTTGGAAATTTGTCTTGCGATTATGGACCCAGAAAGCAATTCCATGGCTGACGATTGGTATAGGAATGTCTGTTCTGACGCTTAGATACAGAAATTCTACTAATTAATATATCAATTTAAATTTTGGAACATTGAGGGTTAAAAAATAGGAAAAATAGGAATTTCCACCAAAAAATAGGAGATTTATAGGATCCTATTAAAAAGTAGGAATAAATAGGAAAAATAGGAGGGCTGGGACCCCTGATATATATATATATATATATATATATATATATATATATATATATATATATATATATATATATATATATATATATATATATATATATATATAATTTATATATATATATATATATAATTTATATATATATATATAATTTATATATATATATATATATATATATATATATATATATATATATATATATACTCATACATACATACACACTCCAGACATATAATAAAGAGAGCGGGAGACAAGAGGGGAGAGAGAGGGAAGCACAACAACAGCAGAGAACAGGGACATCAGGAGATCTCTCGAAGGGAGAGGGATGGGGCGGGGTACACAGGATAAACAAGATGGACACAACAGGGGCTTTCAGATAAGAAAACAGGGAATTTCCAAAAGGTGGATTTGGGGTAGATTAACGGGGATAGAAAAGATCAAGGTTTTGGATGGGGGATGATAAGAGATGGTGGTGAACAGCTGTTTTAAAGACCTGGAGGGAGGAGTTGGATTGAAGAGAGTGAGGGAGTTTGTTCCAGAGGCAGGAAAAAAGAGGAATCAAAGAGTGAAAGTCTTAAAAACAATCAATGCTGAATTTAAATTACATTCAAATTGTCATGCACTAGTAGATCTATATTCTACATATCGGGGAATGTTTAGAGCTTTTAAAATTATTGTTACGGTTTTTAGAACCTTCACATGTAAATTTAGTTGTAAATTCCCTTATAAATGACCCCTGTGTACATTTCCCCTTTATTGGCTGTTAATTAGAGATTGCACCTTAGTTAGTCCACGAGCAACACGTAGCGAACCATAGGACCTCTCTGTAGTTATTTCATTATTGTGTGTTTCAGGTAATGCTGTGTTTCCAATAGTTGACTACGTTGCATCAATCAAATAAGATAGTCCCCTTTCAATTTTCCCCAATCGTCTCCCGCTCTTCAAGTGCAGTAGCGGTAAGGCATTGGCATTACACCGCCAAAACTCCATTGCCCACGAGGCCAAGATCGGAGAAGAAGGGGGGAGGAGCCGCCAGAGCACGGGCGTGGCACCACCTCGTCATCAAAGGTGGAGCCAGAGAGCCCTTAACGACCAACCAGGGCTCGGTGGGCATGGCTTGGTAGGGCGTGGCAAGAAACATCTAGAGAATTTGAGAGGGTTCCAAGGGCGTGGATATAAAACCCTTGGCGCGAGGCCCCCACGAGAGACGCGGGAGGAGGTGCAAGAGACGCATGAGAAAGGAGCGCTGGAGAGAGACGCGCTGACGATCGGGTTCCTGCTGAACAAAGAGCGAGGGCGTGCACGTGGGCCACCAACGGCGTGCCGCGATTCCCGAACCTCCCTGCCCACCAGTCCTGTGGACCGTCTGCCCTTCTCATCCTTCCCGCCATTCCTGCCTGAAAACCCCATTAGTGTATGTGAGTTTGTTCTGTTTGTCTTGTCCATGGGTATAAGTAAGAGTGTTTAAGAATTGCGCGGTGTCTTCATCTTCTTCTGTAAATTGCTTTCGTTTCTCCTTTGGTTTCTTTGGTTTTGTATAATAATTGATAAATCCCTGTTCCTTCTTATTCTCTGGTTTCTTTCTCGTCCGATCGCTTTCGTGATTTCCCCATTGAGTACCTGTGGCGCGATTTCGGCCGAACCGCTTACAATCGGGTTTAGTCTTCGGCCCGCGTCGCGGCTCGCTTCGCTCGGCGCAATCCATCAATTACGCTGCGGCTCGGGCGGGAGTATTTCCTCGCATACCGGAAGGCGCTGGTACTTAGGTCATAGGAAGGATTGGCCAACTACCCGATTCAGCACTGACCGGGCGGGACGTCATACCCCCAGGACCGGTCGGACGGCCAGCTTAAAAGACGAGGGGATTAAACCCCCCTCGGTAAGGGGAGTGCCGTCCCCCCCGGATCCGTAACAATTGGTATCAGGAGTGGGATCTGGAATCTGGGACTAAATTTATTTAGCCCAAATTTTGGACACCAATTGTGCTATTGGCCATAACAATTGGCGTCTGGGAGTGGGATTGGACCCGAACCAAATTTTTAAATCCATCGAGAAATTTGGTCAAAATTTGGAGCGGCCGAAATTTTTATTAATATTCAAATTAAAGTCGCGCCATGGATAGTCAAGGCGATCGGATGCCGGTGGGGATAGAGGAAGAGGGTTTGGAGGTAACCCAGGACCCCAGGGAGGAATTGGGAGAGAGAGAGAGGAGGAGAGCAATACGAATACGGTAGAGGGGTGTGCAGGCGCACAAGATGACGGCGTCGCGCATGACGTTAGAGGGGTACAAAATGGCGCCTCGCACGTGGCAGTGAGGGCCGCGCCCGCTGCGCAAATGGGGGTGGGCGACATGCAAGCCCTCATGGAGCAATTTATGGCGCAAATGCAGGCGTCCCTCAACCTGCAGGGGGACAAATCAAGGACAGAAATCAGAGAAATGAGGGACGAAGCGAGGGGTACCAGTGCCCAAATTGGGAAGTTGGACAGTAAATTTGGGGGATTAGAAAATCAAATTAGGGAATTGAGAAATGACATGGGAAGCCAAATCGGGGGGCTCGACGGCAAAATCGGGGGGCTAGAAGCCAAATTTGAGGGTTTCGACAACAAATTTGAGGGGTTAGACAACAGGTTGGAAGGGCTAGAAGGTAAATTGGGGGGCCAACTGGAGGACGTGGGTAATCAAATTGGGGAAATGAAGAATGGGTTAACGGGGTTGGAAAATCGAATGGCCACCCCAGGAGAACCAGATGGAAGGGGTGAAGAATGGGTTATCGGGGCTAGAAGACAAGATATGGGAGGCAAATTGAGGGAGATGGGGGAGCAATCCACCCGGGAAGTCAAACAAATGGGGGAGCAGATAGAGGAGGTAAAAATCGGGTTGGAAAGTAAATTGGATGCCCAAAGGAATGATTTGGAGCAGATGAGGGCGGCATCTACCAAAGAGATGGGAGAGATGGGGGAGGATATAAGGCGCGGAGTGGGCGAAGAGGTCGCGGGGCTACGCGGTAAAGGAGGTAAAGGAGGTAAAGCGGGGTGAGGAGCGCATGGAGAAAGAGGTGAGGAACAGCACGGCTAGGTTACAGGGGGGAATAGAAGACCTGACGCGGGGAGTAGAGCAGCTGACAGTGGGGCAAAAGGAGCTTGGGGAGCAGGTGGAAAAGAACACTGCGGTGATAGGAGGGTTGAAAGCGACCCAGAAGGGAATAAAAAAGGAATTAATGGCGACAAAGAAAGAATGTCAGATGGTACACGAAGGGTTGACAAAGAGGTTGGACGAGGTAACGGAGACAATGGAGACAAAATAACGGGAAGTCAGGACGCACATAGAAATGACCAAGGTGGCGCTGGAGGAAGAAATTGAAGGGGTGCACCGGGAAATAAAGGAGGTGAAACAAAAATTAGAGGAAGTGGAAGAGGGGGTAAGCGAAATTAAGAAGAGACGGAGTGAGACTAAGAAGGAGATAAAGGAGGAGGTGATGGAATTGGTGCAAGGTCTGTGCTCACAGCGTGATGATGTGCTTACTGACCAAATAAAGAGTTTGCAGGTGGCAGAGGAGGAGCGGAAGAGAAGAGGTGCCGAGGTGAGTGGTGATATGCTCGGGAATGTATATGGTGTGAGGGGAGATTCAGTGAGTTTGGGTGTTGGGCTAGACCCGGGCGTTCGTGAGAGGCCGCTGGTGAGGTGTGCGACTGGTGCAGAGTGAGTGGAAAGAGGATGTGTGCGAGGATGTCCGACTATGGGGAATGCGAGGGGTATTGGTGAGCCAGGGTGTGCGGCGGTGATCGGGTGTGTGCAAGAATGCACCCCCATGAGTGGTACGGAGGATGTACCGGGAGAGGGTGTGCGAGAAGGTGCGCGAGAAAGGTGTGGAACGGAGGTGTGTGTGAGAGAAAAGTGTGCGCCGAGGAGTGAGTGTGCTGTTGAGAGTGAGAGTGAACGCACGACAGAGTGTGGTGGTGAGAGTGACACGGAGGGTGAGTTGGTGGTGGCGCGGGTGCGGCAGGGCACATTGAAGCGCGTGATTGGGTGTGCAAAAGAGTGCACACCCATGGTTGTCACAGAGGATGTGACCGAGGAGTGGGCGCGAGGAGGTGTGTTGATGAAGGGTGCGAACAACGAATGTGTGCCAAGGTGTGCGGTGGTCAGGTGTATAACGAAGTCTGAGCGGAATGAGTGTACCTGGGTGGTGTGTAAGAGAAGGTGCAATGACGGAGTGTATGGAGACACCTGGATGTGTGAGGAGGAAAACGAACGAGTGGTGTGAGTATGTACGGGGAGCATCGACGCTAAACGGAGCAGCGGTTAGACTGATGTTTAGCCGACGCGAGCCCTCGGTCCATGCCGGGCTGTGGGTACTGCGGGAACCGGTGGGGGTCGTAATCACGGCGGTTTCAAAAGAACCGCCGTGCGCGATCCGCGCCAGGCCTCGCCCTGCACGGTCGCGTCCTGCTAAGCAGAGCGGGCGGCCCGGTTCGAGGGAAGGTAGGAAGGGTCGGCACGGCGCCCCCTTGTGGTTGCAGCGTTCCGGCCGGGCAAGATTGGTCCATCGGGCGGGAGACCGGACGGCTCCGCGCCGAGGTAGACCTTGGAATCTCGGCCCGAGTAAACCCCCTCCCCTGAACCGAATGCCGGATGGATCCAACCGCGGTAGACAAACCACCCGCATTCATCGCTCGGCTTTGCGAAGCCGAGCTTAGAAAATGTAACGACGCACTAAGGCTCAGAATAATGGACGAATAGGGGTAGGAAATTGATGATTGGCAAATTTGATTGGCAAATTTGATTGGCACCAATGATTGGCAAATTTGATTGGCAAGAATTGGATGGGCAAAATTAATAGTGAAAGATGCCCGATGTAGAGGGATGGCAAATCCACCATCCCTCACATCTACCCGGGCACATGAGCTATAGATTATGGGGTTTGGCAGTGCAAGCTCGCCGAGGGCGGGTTAGGATAAATGTATAGGGACTTAGAAATGACCATAGGTAACTGTAAGGTTAAGTAGCGACATTGTACCTGTAGTAGGGGACGTAGCAGATTATATGGATTATAACGACGAGGGAGCGCAATAGTATAAGGGAAGACGGGGAGCACGAGTTTCAGAAGGGAGTAGTGAGAGCAGATGATGCTGTGTGTGTGTGTAGAAAGAGTATTGAGCAGAGTATTGTGAGTGTGGGTGAATGGCATTGTAGTGAATGAAGAAGCCTGGGAGGAAAGGAGGGTGCTAGAGCCACCAGGTGTGTGGAGAATGGTTGGATGAAATGAATGGTCTGGAATGGAGTATGGAATGGATGAGGTGGAGTGAGTAGTGTGGAAAACGTGGAGTGGAGTGGTTGGTGCGAAGGGAGTGGATGGGGAAGATGGACCCCGATCACGAATACCCGGGGAGGGTAGTTTAAGAGTAGGTAGAGGGTACAGGTAAATTGTGGTGGATATTAGCATCTGTGGTGCGTGTGGCAGAATGGTGTTAGGATGGGTGCATTAGTGACGTGGAAATGGCTGGGCGTGTGGCCTGTTAGTGTGTATGGTTAAATGGGCACTCCGCCACTGTGAGGATGTCGGCCAGGTGAGGCCGCAGGTGGGCTCTGCGAGCCGGTAGAGTTGTTGAATGGGGTCCGAGGATCCGGAGGACGGACCCGGGTAGCCCAGTGCCAGAGAGGGCACCGAGGGGGTAAGTGCCAGTGAGGGCCTTCCCCAGTTAGATAGGTTAGGATAAGGAGCAGGTAAGCTCGGAGGCAACTACAGTGGCGGTGGTGTGCAGGTGAGTAGGCCTGCTAGGGGAGCCACACGACCCAGTCCTGAAATTGTGCAAAGGCACAGGGAGTTGAATCGGGGGAGTGAGACCCCAAATTGGAGAGCGCCACGGTATGTGCAATGGGAGTTCGGTTTTTAGAACCGCATAGTGTAAGACGGCCAATGGTTTGGCAGAGGAAGACCCCGGGTAGAGTAAAAGTGTTAAAGTCATTTAGAGGGTAGTTAGGATTGGAATCTCCTCGCACCATCTACATCCACTCACCTGAGGTGATGACAGTGCTCCACACCACACCATGGTTTGGTATTTTTGTTGCGGATGTTTTTGGGAATGTGAGACGCATCATGACGTGGGTGAGACATTGTGCTTGGTATTCCATCTCTTCCTCCTTACGAGGGATTGATGATGAATTGGGTGATGGCAAATTTGGTTAAGAGGGATTGGTAACGAATTTGGTATTAGGGGAGATATGGGGAAGACGAGACGATAGAGACGAATTGTAAATTGTTGTGTAAATACGGGGTAAGGGGCGAGGGTAGAGTAGGTGACAGGGGCGGGTGACGTACGTTAGGGACGAGCTTTCTCCGCTCGATCTCCAGGCGCACCTCACCTCTGCATTGCCTTTATTGATGTGTACCCTTGCGCCCTTACCCATCGCTGACTCTGCTCTGTCTTCCTTCCCACCCATGGACCGTGCTCTCTGGGCACTGAGGGAGAGCGTGTGGGAGCCGCATCTGTGCGCCCGCATTCCTGCTGCCAGCTGCCTGGATCGATGCACCACTTTATGGACCGCACGTCTTGCGGCCAAGCACCGCACTTATGGACCACGGTTCTGTGGCCGAGCACCACTGATGGACCCCACGTGTTGGGGGCCTGGCCCCTCTGCTGGGACCGGCCACGATGGCCCAGGAAAGTTGGCTTGCAGACCACAGCGAGGTGGCCCCTTTTGCCCTACAGGTGGACCACCCATAGTTGGCCCCTGTGGGCTATAAATAAAAAATGGATGCGTTTTGTGCCTTTTTATTATGTGCAAATAGGCAGCAAGCAAGTACAACAAGCCAGAAGAAAGAACGACAACATCTAGAAGAAACATCGGACCAGCAGAGGGAGCAGAAAGAAGACCATCAGTTTGTTTTTATTGTGTGTGCTTATTATTTTTGAAATGTAGCACTGGATGGTGCTTGATGGTGCTTTGGTGCTTGCATGCTCGGGGATGCATTACAATATCAATTCTGCATCCCCGGGCATGTAGAGGTGGTGTATCGGTGCAGTGCATGCTGTTTCCTCCCTCCCACAGGATTCTTTTTGTCTCCCAAAGAAATGACAGGTCCTGGGTTGCAGTTTTGTAAATAGTCAAAATAGTGTCTTGTAAATAATGCTCCCCACCGTCAATGTTTAGTTTGCGAATTAATTCCGCAATTTGGTTATCCTGTGGGTGTGAATTTGTTAGGCAGGATGCAACGTAGCAGGCGGGACATACTTAATTGTGTTTTAAAACTGTCGCACTCAAGGGCAAGGTTAATAGTAGAGGGGTATTACACCTGCGTGTCACATTAAGCTGAAGTTTTTTTCGGCCCGAGCCGTGTCATGAGGAATGAGGGTGCTGTGTTACGGTTTTTAGAACCTTCACATGTAAATTTAGTAGTAAATTCCCTAATAAATGACCCCTGTGTACATTTCCCCTTAATTGGCTGTTAATTAAAGATTGCACCTTAGTTAGTCCACGAGCAACACGTAGCGAACCATAGGACCTCTCTGTAGTTATTTCATTATTGTGTGTTTCAGGTAAGGCTGTGTTTCCAATAGTTGACTCTACGTTGCATCAATCAAATAAGATAGTCCCCTTTCAATTTTCCCCAATCATCTCCCGCTCTTCAAGTGCAGTAGCGGTAAGGCATTGGCATTACACCGCCAAAACTCCATTGCCCACGAGGCCAAGATCGGAGAAGAAGGGGGGAGGAGCCGCCAGAGCACGGGCGTGGCACCACCTCGTCATCAAAGGTGGAGCCAGAGAGCCCTTAACGACCAACCAGGGCTCGGTGGGCATGGCTTGGTAGGGCGTGGCAAGAAACATCTAGAGAGTTCGAGAGGGTCCGAAGGGCGTGGATATAAAACCCTTGGCGCGAGGCCCCCACGAGAGACGTGGGAGGAGGTGCAAGAGACGCATGAGAAAGGAGCGCTGGAGAGAGACGCGCTGACGATCGGGTTCCTGCTGAACAAAGAGCAAGGGCGTGCACGTGGGCCACCAACGGCGTACCGCGATTCCCGAACCTCCCTGCCCACCAGTCCTGTGGACCGTCTGCCCTTCTCATCCTTCCCGCCATTCCTGCCTGAAAACCCCATTAGTGTACGTGAGTTTGTTCTGTTTGTCTTGTCCCTGGGTGTCTTGTAAGAGTGTTTAAGAATTGCGCTGTGTCTTCATCTTCTTCTGTAAATTGCTTTCGTTTCTCCTTTTGTTTTGTATAATAATTAATAAATCCCTGTTCCTTCTTATTCTCTGGTTTCTTTCTCGTCCGATCGCTTTAATGATTTCCCCATTGAGTACGTGTGGCGTGATTTCGGCCGAACCACTTACAATCGGGTTTAGTCTTTCATTAACGGCCCGCGTCGCGGCTCGCTTCGCTCGGCGCGATCCATCAATTACGCTGCGGCTCGGGCGGGAGTATTTCCTCGCGTACCGGAAGGCGCTGGTACTTAGGTCATAGGAAGGATTGGCCTATTACCCTCTTCAGCGCTGACCGGGCGTGACGTCATACCCCCAGGACCGGTCGGACGGCCAGCTTAAAAGACGAGGGGATTAAACCCCCTCGGTAAGGGGAGTGCCGAACCCCCGGATCCGTAACATTATGTAAAACTATGTAAGTACAAGTCATCTCGCTTGCACGTTTTTACACGTCGAGTTGTGCACGGTAACCCCGGTAACCCCAACATGTCATCGTGTTCCTGTCAATTCTGATTGTTTGACAAACTGGAGTGAGGAATGCTTGATGGGAATACCCACCTGGTCTCCAGGGCCGGGTTTGCAATGACTCCAATGGCGCTAAAGTTGTTTTGATAATAGTTTTTTGCATCCCGAGAGTAGGCGACCAGAACTTCCTGTAGTCTTGCAGAATTTACACTTGTCCGTCTGGCTCAGTCCCACCATCTTTTTATATCCATTGGTGTAGTGTTCTTGATCTTGGACATTTATTATGATTCGTTCTCCACCCCAGTTGAGCTGACCTCTTCGTAGCCATTCCAATAATCCATCTTTGTCTGTCCCTACTCTGTCCAATTATTTTTTGTATTTTCCTGCTCTTTTGTCATTCTCCCAGTTGTTGGTGTATATTTCTTGATATTTCTTTTTATTTATTTATTTTGTCTTTTTTGCAATTGATGGGAATGTATTTGTTGCCGTTTCGTTTTCCTGTGTGGCATCTTCTATTCGCACCTGTTTTTGGAAATTATTTGCAAGGTGAGTTCGGGATACTTTTTCAGGTTTGTTGTGTTCATGTTTGTTTACAAATTGCATCTGATAGTCTGTTGATCATTTCACATCCTCAGCTAGTCCTACACTCATCGCTCTGTGCACCTGGTTGAGTTCCATCAAGCCGCTCCCCCCCTCTCCTCTCGGCAGGTACATTCTCGGGATGCACTTGTTTTTATAAAACACTAGCAGAAGTACCCGGCATTGCCGGGCGGGGGAGGGGAGGGGAACGGGGGGGAGGGGAGGGGAGGGGAACGGGGGGGAGGGGAGAAGAGTGGGAGGGGGAGGGGGAGAGGCGAGAAGAGGGGGGGATGGGGAGGGTGAGGGATGGGAGGGGGGTGGGAGGGGGGAGGGGGAGAGGGGGAGGGGGAGGGGAGGAGGGAGGGGGGGGAGGGGAGGAGGGAGGGGGGGGGGGGTAGGGGGAGGGGAGGGGGAGGGGGGGAGGGGAGGGGGAGGGGGGAAAGGGAGGGGGAGGGGGGAGAGGAAAAGGGAGGGGGAGGGGGGAGGGGGAAAAGGGAGGGGGAGGGGGAGGGGAAAAGGGAGGGGGAGGGGGAAAATGGAGGGGGAGGGGGAGGGGGAGGGGAGAAAGGGAGGGGTAGGGTGGAGGGGGTAGGGTGGAGGGGGAAGGGAAGGGGGGACGGAGGGGGAGGGGGAAGGGGGAGGGAAGGGGATGGCCAGTCAACAATGACGTTGCAGTTCTCATGGTCGGAGAGCAGCACAACAATCGGACATAGTCCTGCATATTCGCAACAGCACGAAGCGGATTTTGGAGACTCACCGATCCTGTGACGTCCTCCAGTACCGGCGTTGCCGGGCGGGGGAAGGGAGACCCGTACATTCCCAACCCGTACATTCCCAACCCGTACTTTCGCCCTCTCGACTCAAGCTCACTCGGACAAAAGCCTCGCACAAATTACACCGTGAAGGCCCAATGGTCATGTCTATGCCACAATCACGGGCGCACTGAATTGAAAATACTAGGGCATGCCCGTACTATATCTATATCTAAAATTATATCCCCCCCCTCTATTTACATGAAATGGTTTGGTCCAAAGCGAACGGCTTGCGAGTACGGTGACAATCCCCCCCCCCCCCCCCCTCTATTTACATGAAATGGTTTGGTCCAAAGCGAACGGCTTGCGGAGTTTGGTAAAGAAATCGCCATCGCGTGCACAAACGCGCAGGAAAGCGAAAGAATCGCAAATTAGTTTTAAAACATAGTTTAACGCCAACATAGCGGCAACATAGTTTGCCAACGTGAAATAAATGAATACGCTCTCAAATGTGCCGTCCGAGGCAGAGTCTGTTCGCCACGTTCGGCACACGTGATAACTCGCTGCTCTCTGATTGGTTGAATCGTTTTTTGGACATAGCTCGGTAACTACTTGTCCGATTAATATGAAACCTTGAAAAGGCACATCCTCGGGTCCCCAGCAATATACCTGGCAAGTTTCAAGTATATCGGACCCGTGGTTGTCGAGAAACAGCGGTCACAGACATACATACATACATACATACATACATACATACATACATACATACATACATACATACACACAGAGATTACTGGAATTATAGATAGATATAGAACGCTCATACTCCGTGAAAAGTGAAGCCGCCGTGTCGCCATCTTGGTCAGCACGACTCGACCAACTCGCTTCGCGGATCTCGTTTTGTGCGGCAATAAACTGCTCCAATCGGTTACGGAAGGGTTGAGGAAAGACGTTTCACAGCTGTTTCAAAGACATTTAATTCATATCGCACAAAATCGATACAAAACACGATCGCATAAAAGGTGAAAAAACGTGTGACGTGTGACGGGATGGAACATCACGTGATCGCTCTGAGCGAAACGGCTCGACCAACTCGCTTCGCGGATCTCGTTTTGTGTGGCAATAAACTGCTCCAATCGGTTACGGAAGGGTTGTGGAAAGACGTTTCACAGCTGTTTCGAAGACATTTAATTCATATCGCACAAAATCGATACAAAACACGATCGCATAAAAGGTGAAAAAACGTGTGACGTGTGACAGGATGGAACATCACGTGATCGCTCTGAGCGAATCAGTCTGGCGGCGGAAATGGAACATCACGTGATCGCTCTGAGCGAATCAGCGAGCTGCTCTGGAACCGGCTGAGATTAGCGGGTACTTCGCTGAAATGCGCTGAGGTAAATATGAATAAAAAATATGGATCGTCAAATATTTTGAGTTCGGCCATGTTCGTCCCAGGCTCAATGGCCAAGTCTATGTCAAATATCAAGTACGTAAGCCTCTCCGTTTAGGAGTCTATCGGTAACATCACTCACACACACACTCTTTCACACACACACACACACACACACACACACACACACACACACACACACACACACACACACACACACACACACACACACACACACACACACACACACACACACACACACACACACACACACACACACACACACACACACACACACACACACACACACACACACACACACACACACACACACACACACACACACAGTTTTATATATATCGATTTTGTGGATGGTAAGGAGGTTTCTTGTTTTGATGTCTAACTTATTGATTTCTGATTAGGGCGTTTATTCAGAACAAGTCGGCCAATGTGGGACAGGAGTGATGACATGGGAGGTCAGTTACATAAGGCGGACAAATGACGTCGTTGCAAAGTCATTCAGCCTGTGACATGAAACGGCTTAGACCTCAGTGTTGAGAAAGAAGCCTCGGAGACTCAGAGTAGAGTGTCGGGATGCTGGTTGAGTCATGGTGAATTGCAGACCTGCATTGGAGACAAGCACAGGTACATCTGTTTTCCCCCCACCACAAGCTGCGTAGTGAGCTCCAGGGATTCCCATGCGTGGAATCCTCCAGAGCCAGCATACTTCGTGCGGGGCACCAAAGATTCCGACAACGTGCGCATATACGTATGCGTGTGTTTGACTCGCATACAATCCTGAACTGCTGGACCGAATGATTTGAAAACTGGTGATTGTACCCAGGCGAAGGGAAAGATGATTCACTGGGAGGTTTCAGGTGGTAACAAAAAAGGCTTGGGGTTGGAGGAGAGCCCCAATTCCCTCTTTGTAAATGTGAATGTTATAGCACCACTCCTGATGGGAGTGGGCACTGCAATCAAAATAACGACCAATTACTGCACTGTAGTCCCAAGAAGGAAGCCGGACTTAGCAATACACACGTACACACACACACGCACAAACACCAATTCTGGGGGGAAAGTATCCAGTCCGCAAAGACGGCTTATATCCACCAATGATACAAATTCTACAACACCCTCTAATTATAAATACAAACCTCAGACAAACGTGAATGCACACACGCGCACTCATGCAAGCAGGAAGACACCCACGCACATGCAGGCACGCATACACATTACCTGTATTCACTCAGTCCACCCCCAAATAGATACCGTTCCCTGCTAAACTTTAAATGAACAGTGGAGAAAACATATTGGAAAGTTGTAAAAGTTTTGTTATCTTCAATTCCAACTCACCCCTTTACTGGGCACACAAAGAAGTGTTCCGGGCTTCAACTGTCCAGCCTCCACATTTACGCCAACCACAATCGGGTCTCGGCTTTTGAACACAAATTGTGGTATGATGCGGAGTTTGCAAGGAAAGACAGCAATATGTCTGCAAGGCAAAATCACGCAAGGTACTACACAATTAAGGCAATATATGCAGGGTGGTCCAAAATGACGAGCAACCTTTCAAACAGACGTCATAATTTTAACAAGACCGAGAATTGCTTTGTAATACATGTCCCCTACCGACATGATATTAACAAAAAGTGTCCAAAAAGGGCATAACTCTGAAAAACTGATGAAATGCCCTGAAACTTGAACTTGTTCTGTAACTTATCATAACTAGTGAATTACGGAGAATTATGCATCAGAATGCATCAATGCATCAGAATTATGGAGGTGTATCGTTGCGATCGGTGCAGCTGTTTTTGCGGTACCAGGGACAATAACGTTCGGCGAGAGTCCAAACCTGAAAATGCTGTAGACCAAAGCTGAAATTGGAAAAACAATATGGCCTATTTTACTCCAGGGGGTCCCAGGATTACCCACCCAAAATGTCGTTGCGATCGGTTCAGCCGTTTTTGCGGTACCTGGGAACGGGCAGACGGACAAACAGACAGACGGACAGACATTTGGTGAATTATAGTAAGATGAACCATGCACCAAGTTTCAGTTAAATATGTTAAAGGCTCTGGGGGGAAAAGCCTGAAAAACCACAGGTAGGATGGACGGACGGAGAGCAAACCTCTGGTGGAAGGAGACTAATAATTAATGTGACTCTTTTTTTATTTTCAGCTCTCCTAAATACCAGGGTTTAAAGTTTTTTCCACAGAAGTTTCAAAGATGTCGAAGAATTCCCTTGCGCCACAGCAGACACTCACTAATTTTCGAGACGTTTTTTGCGATGAAGTCTTTGGGAAGGTTTATCCAAATGTGAAAACCCCACAATCCAAAACCATCACGCGTATTGTTGACAGGTGTAGAGACACCGGGTGTGTGAAGGACAGAATTGAAGGACAGTGGTGGAAAGTCTTCAGTGAGAACACCCGACAAGATTGAGGCTGCAAGAGAAGCTTTGCGGGTTTCACTGAAGAAGTCGACAAGCTGACTCGAACAGCTGGTGGCAACCTCTCACATGACAGTTGGCAGAATCATCCACGATGAACTGAACCTGTAACAGTACAAGATAGTTACTGCAGCACCAGACCGAAAGAAATAAGAGGGAGAGGTATAAATGTTGCACCTCCATTTTCTAGACATCTTAGTCTGAGGCCCACTGCCAGCTCAGTGGCCACGTGACCAAACAGAACATGCGGTATTTGACAGATCACCAACCGCACAGACAAATGGAATAGCCAATTTCTGTAGCGAAAGTATGTTTGGTGTGATATCAGATAAAATGGTATAATAGGACCTTCCTTCTTTGAGAACGAGGCCAGAAAAACAGTGCCAGTCAACACAGGTATATACGTGGACATGCTGCAGAGAGGATTCCTTCTGGCACCGAGAAGGAAACAAGACCGTACAATGAATTCGGTCATCTTCCAACATCTTGCATTCACTTCTGTCAGGCACCCCACCATGGTTACCAAACTGTCAAATAATGGTACTCGGCACTCCCTCCTAGACCGGCCATCAGATTTTCAACAATCTCTGAAGCAGCAGGTGCTTTCGGCAACTATTCCGTGCTACACCCATATGTGTGATTTAGTGCAAGAAAGACCCTCGTTATCAGAAGTGTGTTTGTGAGGATTGAAAGGAAACTCCGCAATTTATTTATTTGCTGTCTCTGGGAGATATGCAGGTAGTGAACAACAAATGGAAACACCTTGGTAAATGAGGGGCATCAAGGACATTGAAAGCATTGGGTTCCACACAGGTGTGGCCCATGTGTTAATTAAGCAAATAACATGCCAGCATGCTTAGGGTCATGCATAAAAATGCTGCAAGGCCTGGTTGCCTATAATTATGGCTAGCATGTCTGCAAGAGGTGATCCAGTGACTTTGGAAGAGGTGTGATTGTTGGGGCACGTTTGGGCAGGAGCTTCAGTGACAAAGACAGCTCAACTTGCTGGTGCTTTACAAGCAACAGTGTTCAAGGTGACGTCGGCATCGAACTCTGAGGGAAAGACATCATAACCAGTGGATGGAAGCTTGTACTCCAGGATCGTGATATCCGTGCATTAATTTAAAATGCAAGGCAAAGCAGGTGAGCAACTACAGAACAAATGACTGAATTTCAACCTGGGACACGAGCAGCCAGTTTCATCAAAACCGGTCCGCTGAGAACTCAACAGAGCGGAAAACCATAGTCGATTTGCAGTGCACCAACCTCTCGTCACACCTGGCAATGCGTGTTTGCGAGCCCAGCGATGCAAAGAGCACAGGCAATGGACTACCGAGCAGTGGAGAAATGTGATACGGTCAGATGAATCATCCTTCACCATGTTCTTGCCAAACAGACGAAGGCACGTGTGGCGTCAACCTAAAGAACTCTACAACCCTGAGTGCTTGGTCCCAATAGTCAAAGGTTCTGGTGGTTCTGTAATGTTGTGGGGCGCATTTTCTGGCATGGTTCGGGTGCAGTCATTCCCTTAGAAGGCAACGCCAATTGATGCAAATCGCTACTTAATTGTACTGAGTGATCATATTCACCTCCATGTTGCAGCATTTCTTTCCTGCCGGGAGGGCTATCTTCCAGGATGACAATGACGCTCTTTTTGTCATTTGATGACAATCAAATGACCGATGACAATCAAATGACGAATGACAATCCACAGAGCACGTGTGGTCGCCCAATGGTTTGATGAGCATGACACTGATGTTATCGATATGGCATGGACTTCTCGGTCACCAGAGCTGAACCCAATGAGGCATTTATGGGATATTCTGGAATGACGGCTGAGCCAGTGTTTTTCACCTTCAATCAAACAGGTGTGAGTTGATTGACTTTCACGTTGAAGAATGGTGCCTCATCCCTCCTGCAGAATTCCAGACGCTGGTGGACTCTATGCCATGGCGCATACAGGCTGTACTGGTCGCACATGGTGTCCCAACACTCTATTGAGTGACTTTACATTGGTGTTTCCATGTTTTGTCGACTTCCTGTACTTTGGACCTACTGGGGCTCATTATCTTTATCTTCTATACATATAAAAGAAAGTTTTTGTTTGTTTGTTTGTTTGTTTGTTTGTCTGAACGCGCTAATCTCCTGAATGGTGAAAGATAGGAGGAAACCTCCGAAACAAAAAATGTCAGGACGAGCCCCGGGAAGGTTATAGGCTAGGTGGCGAGGCCGGTCAAAGCCGCCTCGGCTGGGCTGGGCCCATTTCGCAATTAAAACCTGAGCTGAATTATAGCAGTCAATCTTCTACGGCCGCGAGTAAAAGCTGAATTATAGTAGTAAGACCTATGTACAGAAGATTAAATTCATTCAAAAAGAACCCGGGCAACGCCGGGTGCATTCAGCTGGTATACTATAACCTGCGTCGGGGAGATCAAATTTCGAAGCTGGCCTCCAAAGCCAGGCAATGCATCAGAATTATTCGCAGGGTCAAATCCTTCCTCTGCTGCCTTTAAGCGCGGAGGGATGAGGTGAAACGACGAATGGCGTACAAACCTTTGATCTGGAGCCTCATGGAATACTGTTCCATGCCACTGTTGAACGGTGCTACTGCCTCCCATTTTCCCTTTCTTAAGGCTGTGGAATGTCATTTACCAGTGATAAAATGTGACTGCTGTGAATTCCTGCCTCAATATCAGACTTCCGTAACTTGTTCAAGTTTCCTGTACCAACCATTTCAGCGTAATTCGCCAACAAATTAAGGACAATCTACAAAAACATGTCTGTCCTTGCCTTTCAGTATCTTTACTTGCGACATTTATGTTGTATTTTATAAAATAAACTCTTCCATTAACTTTGATATTATGAAAGAAAAAGACGACATAGCACATACCTGAACTCCTCTTGCTTTTGCTTCTTGATATCAGCACGATACTTCATAAAGGCATCGAAGAGGTGGTAGATTATGTCCGCACTGAATACTTTCACACCCAGGTAGTCTGCCATTTCCTGTGCCTCTCTCTCCACTTTGACATCAAATGCCAAAATAACTGCGTACCTATCATCGTGCGATGAATCGTGCAGGTTGAAGACAACAATAAAAGCAAAATATTGGAGGCCGTCAACATTGGCAACCCATTGACCACAATGAGAAAAGAAAATGTTAATTACTCACTGGTTGTCATGTTCTAACATTGCGGATGCCTTCATAATGTCCCTCTTGTGCACTGGGCCAATGTTTATTCCTGCATACTGAACAAAGAAGAAGAAGAAAAACAGCAAACATGGCTTGCCAATAAATGACATTTTCAACATGTAAACAGTAAACAACTAGAATGGCACAGGGAGAGTGCACAGTTATGCCTGTTGAGATGCTCATACTGAACAAAAATACCATTGTTACCTGAACATGCTATTATTATGGCCCATATACCAGGTTGATCTATACAGTGCATTCAGAAAGTATTCAGACCCCTTCACTTTTTTCACATTTTGTTATGTTGCAGCCTTATGCTGAAATCGTTGAAATTCATTTTTCCCCTCATCAATCTACACTTGTGCCTGGTGTTGGCTTAGCGGTTAGGGTGCCGGCTTGGGATCCTAGGATCCAGGGTTCGAATCCCGGTCGATCGCTGAATTAACGCCAGGGGGTTGACTCAGCCTGTCATCCTTCCGAGGTCGGCAAATTGAGTACCAGCTTGCTGGGATGAATGATCACGGTGAGTACCCCGATTTAGAATAGGTACACCGTATCCCTGCGCATCGTAAGAGGCGACCAAGGGTTGGCGTCAGGAAGGGCATCCGGCCGTAAAAACATTGCCTCAAACAGGGAACCATGATTGTCATGGGGCCCGCAAGGCTAACCCCCGCTCTAGCGGGGAAAATGGCCTTAAAACGATCATTCATTCATTCATTCAATCTACACTCAATACCCCATAATGACAAAGAGAAAACAGGATTTTAGAAAGTTTTGCAAATTTATTAAAAATAAAAAACTGCAATATCACATTGACATAAGTATTCATACCCTTTGCTATGACACTTGAAATTTAGCTCAGGTGCCTCCCATTTTTCTTGATCATCTTTGAGATGTTTCTACACCTTGATTGGAGTCCACCTGTGTTAAATTCAATTGATTGGACAGCCAAACAGTTCAATCTTGGTTTCATCAGACCACAGAATCTTGTTTCTCACAGTCTGAGAGTCCTTTAGATGCTTTTTTGCAAACTCCAAGCGGGCTTTCATGTGTCTTTCACCGAGGAGAGGCTTCCGTCTGGCACTCTGCCATAAAGCCCAGATCGGTGGAGTGTTGCAGTGATGGTTGTCCTTCTGGAAGTTTCTTCCATCTCTACACACGATCTCTGGAGCTCAGCCAGAGTGACCATCGGGTTCTTGGTCACCTCGCTTACCAAGGCCCTTCTCCCCCGATTGCTCAGTTTGGCCGGGCGGCCAGCTCTAGGAAAAGTGCTGGTTGTTCCAAACTTCTTCCATTTAAGAATTATGGAGGCCACTGTGCTCTTGGGAACCTTCAATGCAGCAGAGATTTTTTTGTAGGCATCCCCAGATCTATGCCTCGACACAATTCTGTCTTTGAGCTCTGCAGGCAGTTCCTTCGACCTCATGGCTTGGTTTTTGCTCTGATGTGCATTGTCAGCTGTGAGACCTTATATAGACAGGTGTGTGCCTTTCCAAATCATGCCCAATCAATTGAATTTACCACAGGTGGACTCCAATCAAGGTGTAGAAGCATCTCAAAAACGATCAAGAGAAATGGGAGGCACCTGAGCTAAATTTCAAGTGTCATAGCAAAGGGTATGAATACTTATGTCAATGTGATATTTCAGTTTTTTTCTTTTTAATAAATTTGCAAAACTTTCTAAAACCTGTTTTGTCTTTGTCATTATGGGGTATTGAGTGTAGATTGATGAGAGGAAAAATGAATTTAAACGATTTCAGCATAAGGCTGCAACATAACAAAATGTGAAAAAAAGTGAAGGGGTCTGAATACTTTCTGAATGTCAAATGTACATCCTATGATGTCAAAGTTTCTTGGCATGTGTTACGATGTCATCAATTCAATTTTTCACTTGCATCGGGTCATAAATCAGATATATGAAGTTTCAGATTTTTCGGATAAGAAGTTCAATTCAACCAATTATGGGCTGGAATACCACTTCACCGATGACATCATTGTTATATCGCCCAATATACCCCACGGGGGTTGATGACGTCGGCCAACTTTCAATTTTTCTTTTCGTTGAGCGGTTTCTGAGAAAAAGATGCTGAAATTTTTTCTTCAATCCAATATCGCTGCCATACCATATGACCCATGATGTTAGAGTTGTCAATAAAATATTCTCCAATGGAGAGTCCCTCCTATGTTTAAAGTTTTGCATCGATTTGACAAGCAGTTGCAGATAAAAACATTTTTTAAAGCGAAGACAGACCGACGCGCGCATTGCAATAGCCTCGCAACCCATTCAGGCCGAGACTAAAGATTATTAAGTAAAAGCGGATAATAATTAAAAGGAGAATGCAAATGTAATCTAAAGTGGGATGAATAAAGCAGATGAGGTGGGAGCAAATTAGGAAAAATAATGAAACAAAACCCACAGGAATGCGAGACATTCTCAAGAACTCGAGCAGAGCTTCAAGGGAACCAAGTGTAGAAGCTTGAACATAAACTCCATGCTCTGCCAGCTTGATGGAATTCAGAGTGTTCTTCAGCTCATTCACCACTTCATCCTGAAAGAAAGTGCACGGAGGAGGAAACCGCATGAAAAAAAAATTGCAGGTGCTTTTGTTCCAGAATTTCAGGAAGCTATGACGTTTCAAACATCCATACCCGTAACACAGCAATTTCATCATCATGGTAAGCTACACGTAAAGGTAGACCGGCGAGTGTCTTTTCCAAGTCCTTTGCGATGATTTTCACTCCCTGGGCAGCCATCAACTCTTTACACCTTTCGTACTGATTCTGTGTGAAAAAGCAAAAATGAAAAAAGGGAAATCGGCAGCATGTATGCCAAGCAAACGTTGGTGACAATTTGATAATTAATCAAATACGAAGACATACATCATGCAATTAGAGTACATGCACGGGCACACACGCAAGCGCACATACACACACATACACACACACACACGCTGTACGGGGGACGGACTGATAGTGTCTCTTCACGTCTTCATCCAACACAAGATATGTGTGCAAGGTAAACCTTGATTCACTATCAAATCAAGGAAAAAGTGAGGTACTGAGACACATTAGTGGCGAAGTAACCATAGATTATGATGCATGGTAAGAAGAAGAAGAAGAGCCAAATAGAATGCAAAATATTTTGAAAGCACTCTGAGAATCATACCTTCACACGTAACTCTTTCAATGGTTGAGGCATAAGTAGTCCACGGACTTGAGTCACAATGGGACCATCAACACCTGCCACTACAATAGTGGCCCCTTCATGTAGACACCCGTTGGTCAAAATTACATCAATTGTCGTGCCAAGGCCAGAAATAGCCTTTACCTGAAAGGTAAATAGGATTGAAATATGGAATTCAATTGGATTTAATATCCAGCACAGGAAGCAATTGAAAATGAAATCATGATAACAGAAATAATAAAATAAAGAAAATACATTAACTTGTACTCAACAAAATGCTTTCCAAGGAAAGGGGTGGGAGAATGAGGCTTGGAATAAAGGACGAGCCAATAAAAAAAGGAAATTCCCAGAAGGCAGAGGTGAAGATGACTGCAAGGCATGGAAGGCAGAGGCGAAGACGATGGGGAGGCGCAGATTTGAAGATGACAGTTACGCACGATGGGCGGAGGTGAAGACGACGGTTAGACACGAAGGGCGGAGGTGAAGACGACGGTTAGACACGAAGGGCGGAGGTGAAGACGACAGTTAGGCACGGAGGGCGGAGGTGAAGACGACGGTTAGGCACGGAGGGCGGAGGTGAAGACGACGGTTAGGCACGGAGGGCGGAGGTGAAGACGACGGTTAGGCACGGAGAGCGGAGGTGAAGACAACAGTTAGGCACAGAGGGCGGAGGTGAAGACGATGGCTAGGTGTGGAGGGTGAAGGTGGAGACGGTGGCTACGTGTGGAGGGCAGAGGTGTAGACGACGGCTAGGTGTGGAGTGTGAAGGTGCAGACGACGGCTCGGTGTGGAGGGTGAAGGTGTAGACGACGGCTCGGTGTGGAGGGTGAAGGTGTAGACGACGGCTAAGTGTGGAGGGTGAAGGTGTAGACGACGGCTACGTGTGGAGGGCAGAGGTGTAGACGATGGCTCGGTGTGGAGGGCAGAGGTGTAGACGACGGCTCGGTGTGGAGGGTGAAGGTGTAGACGACGGCTAAGTGTGGAGGGTGAAGGTGTGGACGACGGCTATGTGTGGAGGGCAGAGGTGCAGACGATGGCTCGGTGTGGAGGGCAGAGGTGTAGATGATGGCTCGGTGTGGAGGGTGAAAGTGTAGACGATGGCTCGATGTGGAGGGCAGAGGTGTAGACGATGGGTCGGTGTGGAGGGCAGAGGTGTAGGCGATGGCTCGGTGTGGAGGGTGAAGGTGTAGACAATGGCTCGGTGTGGAGGGTGAAGGTGTAGACGATGGGTCAGTGTGGAGGGCAGAGGTGTAGACGGTGGCTACGTGTGGAGGGCAGAGGTGTAGACGACGGCTAGGTGTGGAGGGTGAAGGTGTAGACGACGGCTCGGTGTGGAGGGTGAAGGTGTAGACGACGGCTAAGTGTGGAGGGTGAAGGTGTAGACGACGGCTAAGTGTGGAGGGTGAAGGTGTAGATGACGGCTACGTGTGGAGGGCAGAGGTGTAGACGATGGCTCGGTGTGGAGGGCAGAGGTGTAGACGATGGGTCGGTGTGGAGGGCAGAGGTGTAGACGATGGCTCGGTGTGGAGGGCAGAGGTGTAGACGATGGCTCGGTGTGGAGGGTGAAGGTGTAGACAATGGCTCGGTGTGGAGGGTGAAGGTGTAGACGACGGCTAGGTGTGGAGGGCAGAGGTGTAGACAACGGCTAGGTGTGGAGGGCAGAGGTGCAGACAACGGCTAGGTGTGGAGGGCAGAGGTGTAGACGACGGCTAGGTGTGGAGGGTAGAGGTGTAGACGACGGCTAGGTGTGGAGGGTAGAGGTGTAGACAACGGCTAGGTGTGGAAGGTGAAGGTGTAGACGACGGCTAGGTGTCGAGGGCGGAGGTGCAGACAATGGCTATGTGTGGAGGGCAGAGGTGTAGACAACGGCTAGGTGTGGAGGGCAGAGGTGTAGACGACGGCCAGGTGTGGAGGGTGAAGGTGTAGACGACGGCTAGGTGTGGAGGGCAGAGGTGTAGACAACGGCTAGGTGTGGAGGGCAGAGGTGCAGACAACGGCTAGGTGTGGAGGGCAGAGGTGTAGACGACGGCTAGGTGTGGAGGGTAGAGGTGTAGACGACGGCTAGGTGTGGAGGGTGAAGGTGGAGACAACGGCTAGGCATGGAAGGCGAAGGTGAATATGACGGCTCGGTGCGGAGGATGGAGGCAAAGACAGGCAAGGAGGGTGGAGGCGAAGATGACAGCTAGGCATGGAAGGCGAAGGTGAATATGACGGCTCGGTGCGGAGGATGGAGGCAAAGACATGGGCTAGGCTCAGAGGGTGGAAACCAAGACGACGACACGCATGGAGGTGAAAATGATGGTCCTGCATGGAAGGCCGAGGTGAAAACCATGGCCTCGCAGGGAAGGAGCAGGCAAAAACAACCGATGGCACAGTATAAATGGCGGAAACGAAAATAATGGGCAGGTGCAGAGCAAATAAAATGCCGTCGTCAGAAACAAACAAAAAGAAAAGACCTTGGCGATCAGTAAACCTCGATGAAAAGAAATGATCCACCACAGTGCATCAAAATATTTAAATTTGTCTTTTTTCTTCAAATTAATTTCGAGGGCAAAGGCACATACAGTGTACCAAAATTATGCACACTATCATACCAGATTATTATTTTATGATCCATTTCATTCACCAGGTGATCAACATTTTAAAAAATTACATTTTCAATTAAATCCAGCCTAAATTATTTACGCCACAAATACAAACTTTGAAAAGCATTTCCTCCACTAACGTGGATTTTGAAAGGTGTGAATGTGAATTTTGTCTGTGGGTCACTCTTCATCAACAGCAAATTGAGTGTGTGAGGACACTTTCACTACCCAGCTTGTAAAGACTATGCTCGTGGTTTCAAGATGCTTTCGCACAATCTGCAAAAGCAAGATTTTTGACCTGATAATGATCATAATGTGACATCGTTTTGTGTTGAAATAAGGGATCTCAACTTGACTTTAAACCTTGAAAAGAAACTCACCTCCATGACCTGTGCAAGGAGCTCTTCAGAAAAGCAGATATGCTTGGCAAGCAGCGTCTGCGTGAGCTCCACTAACAATGCAATGATGTTCCCAATTCCGTCGCCGGTATGTGCAGACGTTGGCACCATTGAGACAAACGTGCGTTGATCTTTATTTTCATAAAAAAGAGCAGCATTCATATGCTGTGCAGGAAGAAAAACAATGGAATTCAATTTTAGGAGCAAAATTAATTACAGAACTAGAAAAACACTCTTGGACGTCACGACGTCGACCGATATGCCTCCACCCACATTATTACATCATTATATATACTTGTACCAAGTTTGATTTAAATATCTTCAGCTATTCTCAAGTTATCACATTTTTACCTGACATGACCTCTGACCCCAAAATTAACTCAGTCCCTGTTTACATCATGATACATACCTGTACCAAGTTGTAATTTAAATCCCTTTAGCCGTTCACAAGTTATCACATTTTTACCTGATATGACCTCTGACCTTTGGCCTTTGCCCTCTGGAAACCAAAATCGAATCAGTTAATCTTTACATCATTATACATATCTGTACCAAGTTTGAATTAGATCACTTCAGCCGTTCTCAGGTTGTATACCTATTACAGACTTTGACCTTGAGGAAATCAATTTAAATCCAATCGCAAGTGCAGCACATCACTCAGTACATCCAACATTTGTAGATGACATCACAAGTACCAAAAACATTTTAAACTTCCCCATTCCCCTCTGAATAATTTTGGGCATTTACAATTACAAATAAAAGTGACAGCAGTGATCAACAGGTATGACGGCATCCACACAGTAGCTTTATACGGGTGGAGAAGGAGGCAAAAGAACAAGTAGAAGTTGACAGAAAAGGAGATCGAATCGGGGGAGGGAAGGAGGGAGAAAAGAGGTTCGGTGAGTTATAGAGGTGGGAGAAAAGGAAATAGGGGTTGGAATGACAAGAGAAGAAAGAGGAGGGGAAAATCTGGGACAGATGGGTTGGGATAAGGGTGGGGGGAGAGGTGAAGCAATTCATTCACCATTTAAGAAAAGTTAACATGTGACCAATGATTTAAATAAAACGTGCGTGCACCCACCTGCTCAGCAAATTGTGCAATGACTGCGTTAACGCGTGAATCAAATTCATCCTTCGTGTTTTTCTTTTGTTTCTTGATGGTGAATGTTATATCAGAATCCGATCCACGCTTCCAGTCGTACAATCGATCAATCTGACAACGGATGCCATAATGAATGCAAGGTATAATAAAAGGGTGGGGGGGGGGGGGGGGGAGGGGGAGGGGAGGGAAGGAGGGGGCTCAAACATTTTTTTTTCTCTACAAGAGTAAGGTTCATTGAATATTAAGCTTAAATTGACAGTGGGTGGTAGCGGGGCAACAATTGGGCACAACTAGCAAGGGAAAAAGGCCCACAAAATAGGAGAAAAAAAAACACAAAAGGAAAGAACTGCAGGAAAGGAAGAAAGAAAAACAAAGAAAACACAGGAAAGAAAAAGAAAATAGGAAAGGAAAGGAAAGACAAGAAACACAGGAAAGGAGATAAATAAATAAAAATCACAAAGCACAAAAAAAAAGCACAAAGGAAGAGAGGGTGAGGGAGGAAGCACTGAAATCAGTAAGTATGAGGGTTGGATTAGGAAGGGTTAATGGGGGAATAAAGATCATGGGTCAGGATGGGGATGACACTGCCTGCATGAAGTCCTGGAGGAAAATGAAATAGAACATCCTCTGGAAGAGAGTTCCATCGATGGGAGAAAGGAAGAAAAAAAGAGTTGAGGTGTGGAGTTTGGAAATTTCAACAGAAAGAGGTTATTGGAAGAATGCTGCATCCTGGAGTTGTTGAGGAGGATCAGAGGCCAAAGAGAGTAGAGAGAGCAATATTGGAGAGAAGATAGAAAATAGAGACCACCGACCTGCCTGAGATGTGAAAGCAACAGTCCTCGTATTTCGGCATCGTTGCGGGAGGCGCTCATAATGTTGAGAGTTTTAGATTCCACAGAATCCAGAGAGAGAGAGATAGAAGGATGTGATGCTGGGGTGCCAACCCATAAGGAAGAGCAGTACTCCGTTAAGCTACGGACAAAAGCCTTGTAGACTGTGTAGCTCTGATTTTCCCAGGAAAAACCTGGATCTACGAAGGATGCAAAGTCTGCGGCTGGCTTTCAAGGCCATCTTTGCGACATGGTTGGGCCAGGAGAAGTCACGACCGATGACGAGGCCTAAAAGTTGAAGAGACCGAACCTCATTCAGTGGCTGACCATGAAAATAGACACTTGGGTTTTTTGATTATCCATCCGGTGCGACAGGGTGAGAGTGAGATTTACAAGGATTGAAGTTAATGGTCTATTTGTCAGACCTACAATCAATCCCAGATCAGCAAAGAGGGACACAGCTGCAGTCTGCAGAGCAGTGAGATGGAGTACTGTACGAGTCTATGACACCATGTGGTGTCGTCTGCAAAATTTAACAGATAGTTTCCAGAGCATCAGATAGATTATTTATATAGACGAGGAACAAGAATGGGCCCGACACATCCCCACTTCCCTTATTTGTCCAAGTCTCCCTTTATTTTCTCGTTTTGACCTCTGCTCTTGGTATTTCCCTCACTCTCTATACTGTTCCCTTTGTTCTGTTGCATCCTGAGACATTCAGTGTTCTAGGTCTTCCACGAGCCTCGTCTTTGTACGTATTTACAAATTAAAAACAAACAAACCACAATGTCATGGAAAACTCCAGCCTCCACCTGGAAAGAAGATAGGAGACTCCATTGACACCAACATGTTGACAACATGAGTGGAGGAAGTCAGAAATCCATGAATGAAGGTGTTTTTATGAGACCGGCAGAGCGTGTGGCAAGCAAAGCAGGATGCCAGACTGTGTCGAATGCCCGAGATATGTCTAAGGAGATGTTCCTGAGCTCATGATAGAGATTTCGGGCGTCCAACCATTGCTGAGAGGAGCAGCATGCATATCCAGTATCCAGAGTTGAGTGAGCGGGAAAGAATACAAACTATTGATCGGAGATCAAGCTATTTGACACCAAGAAAGAGTAGACGTAAACAGCAAAGCTGAGTTCCATGATTTCGCTAGTAATTGGAAGGAAGATCTTTGATATGGAATTTATAGGGTCTGTTCTTGCACCCATATTGTAGATGGGAGTGATATCTGCTGATTTCCAGGCCGATAAGAGGCGGCCAAATGAGGACAAACTGAATAGGGCACACAAAGGGGAAGCAAGAACGATAGAGCAGGATTGAGGACATGAACACCGATGCCATCTGTGCCCATCACTGAAGAAGGGGAAAGGCCGGAAGGAACTTTCTCCATCTTCCTGGGTGAGGAGGACACAGAGTCCAGTATACAAGGGGCACAAGGGGCTAAGATGGGGACAGAGTGGGATGGGTTGGATACATGAGATTTGGAGGCAAAGACAGAGTTTCGACATTCTGCTTGATTTCTGGCAGTCTGCTGTACTGCCATTTGAGGTAAGGGGCACTGTGTAGGTGGAGCATACACAAGAGACAGAGTTGACACACGGCACCAGCATGACCTGGATGAAGGAGACTGGTTGGAGAGTTCGGCCTTGAGATTTGCAAAGTTACGATTTATGGCTTGCCTCAGGATGGACACGCTTATTGCGAGCCTTACGGAATGAATGAAAGTTTCCCTCAGTCGAGTGAGTTTTCCAAGCTGAGAAAGCAAGCTGCTTGACAGAAACCACCTCCAAGATGTTTACAATTCAAACGCCATTTTTGGGGGGGAAATGAAGTCACAAGTAATAAACACAAAGTCCAAGTCCGAAAAAAATATTAAATGTTGCTCTCGAGTCAACAACTACTTCTTCTTTTTTTTCCAAACAAAACTTTTGATACAAGGTAAAAATACAACTACATGACAGCATCAACTACTCTGTACCTTGTTCAAGGCGATAATGAAGGGACATTTCTTGCTCTTGAGGAGGTTGATGGATTCGATAGTCTGGGGCTCCAGGCCATGCATGATGTCGACTACAAGAATCGCAATGTCACACAGGGAGCTGCCACGGTTTCTCAGATTGCTGCAGTGGAAAGGATGCACAGGGGGCTCAAAGGATGGAATATTGGTAGACTAAAAAATCTTAACTAATGCAAATATAACTGGGAACAATTAGCAAATAGGTTCAGTGCATTTGTTGGACTCGGTGTACAAGTGCTGCTTAATGCTACTTGGGCTTAGGATCATTGAAGAGACAATCAACGGAGCAATTGTATTATTATAGACAAATGGGACAGTGACAAACAAACACACCTCAGCTATACAGACACAGAATGAAGTAGAACGACACTCAGTAGAGAGCATACCTCCGCCTGGTTGGCCATATCACTCAATGGTGACGAATCACTTTAAAAATTCTACTCGCTGGGTCCGGATCTTCACCAAAATTGAATCGATTCTTCCTTGTCAAACACACAACCTGTCCAACAAGTTTCGTCCAAATCCATCCATAACTTTATGAGTTGGCCCGATCTCCCAATGGTGAAGAATCACTTTTAAAAATTCTACTAGCCGAATCCGGATCTTCACCAAAATCTAATCATTTCGTCCTTGTCACATATGCTAAATCTCTGCCAAATTTCGTCTGAATCCGTCCACAACTTTGAGATATTTTGTTCACAGACAAACGGACAGACAAATGGGCAGACAAACATACAGTCACGTGAAAAAGTAAGTCCACCCCATGTAAAGTTTTGACTTTTTCAACATATTTCAACATACAGCTATTTGATCTTCATTTCAACAATATTGATAGATAAAGGTGATATAATATAACAAATATCATGAAACATTTACATTTTGTAGTCCATTGTATAATTTAAATAAACATAAATGCAAATTTCACATGTGGAAAAAGTAAGTACACCCCTACATTTATCACTACTTCAAATACCTAAAATTAGAATCAGGTGCACCAGCTCAGGTGCAAATGATTAGAACATTGTTAGAGAGGATCTTGGAGGAACCTGTCTTATTTAAACCTCAGACATTTAGTTTGTTTTGCTCTTTGTTGTTGAAGTGTGTGGCGTCACCATGCCTAGATCAAAAGAGCTCTCTGAGGCCTTCAGAAAGAAGGTTATAGATGCCCACGAGTCTGGGAGGGATTTAAAAAGATCTCCAAACAATTTGAAATCAATCATTCGACTGTCCGGAAGATCATCTACAAGTGGAGAAGATTCCAAACAACTGCCAACTTGTTCAGGCCAGGCCGCTCCAGCAAGTTCAGCCCGAGAGCAGACCACAAGATGCTGAAAGAAGTCTCTAAGAACCCCAGAATGTCATCACGGGACCTACAGGTAGCTCTTGCCACTGTTGATGTCAAAGTGCACGAGTCTACCATTAGAAAGAGGCTGCACAAATTTGATCTACATGGGAGGTGTGCCAGGAGGAAACCTTTGCTGTCCAGAAAGTACATCAGGGCAAGACTAAAATTTGCCATTGAACACCGAGGCAAAGACCAGCACTTCTGGAACAATGTGCTCTGGACAGATGAGTCAAAGGTGGAACTATTTGGCCACAGTACCAGAAAGACATGTTTGGCGAAAACCAAAGACAGCATTTGACCACAAGAACCTGATACCAACTGTAAAGCATGGTGATGGAAATATTATGGTTTGGAGCAGCTTTGCTGCATCAGGGCCTGGGCAGCTCACCATCATAGAATCCACTATGAATTCCTCATTGTACCAGAGGGTGCTTGAGGATAATGTGAGGCCATCTGTCGGAAAGTTGAAGCTCAACCGAACGTGGACCTTGCAACATGACAATGACCCTAAACATACCAGTAAATCCACCAAGGAATGGCTGAAAAGAAAGAAATGGATGGTTCTGGAATGGCCAAGTCAAAGCCCGGATCTAAATCCCAACAAGATGTTGTGGGGGGATTTGAAACGAGCTGTGCATGCAAGAAACCCCTCAAACATCGCACAGCTGAAAGAATTCTGCATGGAGGAGTGGGCAATAAATTCTCCCAGTCGATGTCAGAGACTGGTATACAGTTATAAGAAACGCCTACTCAAGAGGTTGTTTCTGCCAAAAGGGGAAATACCACCTATTAGAGCCAAGGGTGTACTTACTTTTTCCACATGCGAAATTTGCATTTATGTTTATTTAAATTATACAATGGACAACAAAATGTAAATGTTTCATGATATTTTAAATATTATATCACCTTTATCTATCAATATTGTTGAAATGAAGATCAAATAGCTGTATGTTGAAATATGTTGAAAAAGTCAAACTTTACATGGGGTGTACTGACTTTTTCACATGACTGTACAGGGGTAAAAACATAACCTCCATCCACCTTTGGTGGTGGAGGTAATGAATGGTTGATTGATTGTACCGATGATGACAGGTAGTTGTGATGGCATAATTTTTTATTTTTTGCATACATAGTTGAGGCTCGTGGAAGAACTAATGATGATGGTGTAAGTCGTCGCTTTCGACAAATCTCTTCTCTTCGTTGGCGTGCTCACTAAGAATTGTGCATTGAGCAATGGTTGAATAATGTAATGCAGGACCCACAGTGTATACCACAAATATCGCAGGTACAGACTGGTCCTTGCGGAGGTGGACATTGGCAGGTTTCCCTCTCTTGCCTCGGCTGTTTCTAGATAGCAAGTCTCCCACATTCAAAGTGGTCGAGGCCTTTGCGGCAAATGTTACGCCAATAATCCAATCAGTTCTCGCGAGATCTTGGAGACGGCGGCAGGGATTTTCGAAGCTCCACACGGTCTCCACGTTTTTCGAAGTTAAGTCTGTTCACAATTGTATTTTGTCGAAACTGTATTTATCTTTCGGTGTGTGAAGTTATTGTGTGCAACTTTGGTTGTTTCTCGGTGTTTATCTTTCATAAATTGATCGTCTGTTTGCCGTGTCGTGTCTTGAGGCCTTGTACAGTGTGCACTGTACAACCTTGAGGCTTTGTTTTTCTCTCAGCGGTCCGTCTTTTGTGATCCAATAACTTTCGTTCTCTGTATTCCCAGTCTTTTCACCCATAGCCTACTTCCTTGTGTAAATCTCAACTCAAAAAAAAAAAAAAAAAAAAAAAAAAAAAAAATTTTCCTTCTCTGTTATCATTCGTTTATTCATTCTTGTTCGTTCGTTCTTCGACCACGTGTTTCTCCCCCATTTCCCCAGATAGTTTTCACTCATTAACCTTCAATGTTTACACTTTCCCCTCAAGTTATGTATTCCGTCATATTTTATAACACCTTTTTCTTCTTCTTCTTTAAAAGGCTGCTTTCGACTTGCTCACCAAATCAATTCATCCCAAAAAAAATATCCATCTCCTATAGTGCCTTTTTTCTACATTCCCTAAACTCTCCTGCACTCCATCCTCCATCCAGCGTCCTTAAACATATTTTTAACTCGAAGGTCACAAGCAACTCATTTTGCAATAAATGTTCGTTTCCCATAAATCGTACACTTTCAAAAATCCAATCTCACCCCTCCCCTCCAAATCTTCCCCATAACCCCTCCCCTCCAAATCTTCCCCATCACCCCTCCCCTCCAAATCTTCCCCATCACCCATCCCTTTCAAATCTCCCCCCTTGCCCCCTCCCTCCTAAACGACCCCCTCACCCCTCCCCGCCAAGACGCCCCCTCGCCCCTCCCCTCCTAGACTCCTGCCTCACCCCTCCCCTCCAAATCTCCCCCATATCCCATCCCTTTCAAATCCCTCCCCTTGCCCCTTCCCTCCCAAACTTCCCCCTCACCCCTCCCCTTCAAATCTCCCCACCCTCATTGCTTCTCAATTTCCCCCCTCTCACTCCCCCTCCTCAAAGCGTCCTCCCCGCTTCTTCCCCCTTCAAACTCTCACCTCCATCTCCCCCAACCTTCTGCCTCGCTCTTCCCCCTCCTCAAATAACACCTCATTGTGGCTCACCCAATCACCATCAAACCTTTTGTCCGCCCCATCCTTCCCTTTCTCCGAGCTATTCTGAAATCTCTGACACACCTTCAACAGCTCTCCCTACCTCTTCCACCTCTTCCACATCTTACCCTACCCCTCCTCCCCCCTGTTCTGTATCTGATGCTCCCCCTTCCTCTTCATTAACGGTATGGACCTCAAACATCCGGGGCCTTCGTTCAAACTTAACTGATCTCTCCATACAGGTTGCTTCTGTCAAACCAGACGTGATCTGCTTAACAGAAACTTTCCTCCTTTATGATGTCTCTGATTCCATAGTATCTCTCCCGGGCTACTCCCTCCTCCGGTATGATAGACCTGAGCCTCGTCCTGGAGGCGGGGTTGCTATCTTTATCAAAAACTCTCTTCCTCACTCGCCCTGCACTGCACTCTCTCCACCTCACCCCCAGGAATACCTCTGGCTACGGCTTCCCCTTCGCTCCCACCTCTTGTTCATATGTGTGTTGTACCGTCCACCAAACAGTGATGACTCCATCTACATCTCGCTGTCTGATGATATGGACCAACTTCTATCTACTCATCCCAACTCTCTCTTCCTCATATGTGGTGATTTCAACTGTCATCATGCCAGTTGGCTGGGTGTGGGTACCTCTCTCACCAGCCATGGCTCCTCAGCAAAGGACTTCTGCGACTCACTGGGACTGACACAATCTGTCAATTTCCCGACCCGGATCTCAGTCAACGGAACATCTTCTCTTCTGGACTTGGTTATGACTAACTTCCCTGAAAATGTCTGCTGCTCTTCTTCTGCTCCGATCGGATCATCTGATCATGTCCTTGTTAAAGTGGACATCTCTCTGACCATCCTCAGGGAGCCTGCTCAGCGTCGACGAGTCTGGCATTTCACTCAGGCCAACTGGCACGGTCTTCAAGCAGCCATCAATCATCTGGACTGGTCTCCCATTTCTACCGCCTCTGACATCAACTCATCCTGGGAGTTCTTCCGAGGTGAATTGCTCTCTCTCATGCACAGATTTATCCCATCTCGTCTTCAGTTGTCTTACCCTTCCTCCCGTCCATGGTACACGGAATCTTGTGGTGAGGCTGTTGCCCAGAAACAACTTGCCTTCGTCTCCTGGAAAGCAAATCCAACGGAAGGAAATCTCATTTCCTTTCACAAAGCCCGAAACAAGTGTGTGTCCACCCTCAGGAGAGCCAGGAAACAATATCTCTCCATTCTCAAGACCGAACTCTCTTATCTGTCTCCCTCTTCCAAATCCTGGTGGCGTCTGGTCAAATCCGTTTCTGGTGTTTGTTCCCCCTCCATCCCCTCCCTTACCTCAAACGGCTACACAGCTGACTCCGCACGTGAAAAAGCTGAATGCCTCAACTCTGTGTTTGCCTCTAAATCTTGTGTCCCAAACCCATCCCTCTCTGTACCCACCATACCCAGTCGTACCCTGCTGCTCCTGGACTCCGTGTCCTTTCCTCCTGACAAGGTGGAAAAGTTTCTGTCAACCCTCGACTCTGATTCTGCAACTGGACCCGACGGCATCAGCCCACGGGTCCTAAAATCCTGCTCTGCTGCTCTATCTCACCCTCTCTCTGTTCTCTTCACCCTCTCTTTTGCTCAAGGTCAACTGCCATCTGCTTGGAAATCAGCCAACATCACCGCTTTGCACAAAAAAGGTGCAAAAACAGATCCTAGCAACTACAGACCAATCAGCCTTCTCCCAATTATCAGCAAAGTCATGGAATCCATCATTGCTTCGGATATGAAATCTTTCCTCTTCTCCAATGGCTTGATCTCTGATCATCAATTTGGTTTCAGACCAGGTCACTCTACTCTGGACATGCTGCTTCTGCTGTCTCAACAATGGATGGAGGTCCTCAATGCCAAACAGGAAATTAGAGCTGTCTCCCTCGACATATCACGTGCCTTCGACACGGTCTGGCAACCCGCTCTGCTCACCAAACTCTCCTCCTTTGGTATCCATGGAAATCTCCACGCATGGCTGGCGGACTTCCTCTCTAGTCGTCGTCAACGTGTGGCCCTGAATGGGTTTCTCTCATCTCCTCTTCCTGTTCAGGCTGGAGTTCCCCAAGGCAGTGTTCTGGGCCCCGTGCTTTTTCTGGTCTTCATCAATGATCTCTCTGACTCTCTCGAAAATCCTCTCTATCTCTTTGCTGATGACTCCACTCTCTGCCGCTCCATTCCTCTTCCCTCAGATCGGCAGTCTGCTGCCTCCTCACTCTCTGAAGACCTGGACAAAATCACAGACTGGTCAAACAAGTGGAACATGTCTTTCAATCCTGACAAATCTCACACTCTTACTATGTCTCTCCGAAAAGATCGACTGGACAACCCTCCCATCTACTTTCTCAACAATCCTCTCCAAGAAGTTCTGTCGCTCAAGATTTTGGGTCTCACTATCTGCCATGATCTTTCTTGGGAAAACCACATTTCCAAGCTGGCCTCCAAAGCCAGTCGCCGACTGGGCATCCTCCGTCGTGCGAAGTCCTTCCTCGGCACACCTGAGCTCCTCACCACATACAAGGCTTTCATCCGCAGCTCAATGGAATACTGTTCTCCCCTATGGGCCGGTGCTCCTGCCTCACACCTAGCTCGGCTTCACGCTGTTGAAACCAAAGCTTTCAGAATTATTGGAATCTCCCGCGATGAAGCTATCTCTGAGGGCCTTTCACTCACTCACCGCAGGCAGGTAGGTGGTCTTTCTGTCTTCTACCGACTCCTCTCCGGCCTTGCACCCCCAGCTCTCTCTGTGCTCTGTCCCCCAAATATTCCTACAGGTCGCACAAGATCTGCCAGCAACCCTCTGATGGTTAAACTGCCGAAATCTCGGCTCTCTGCTCACCTTCACTCTTTCATTCCTCTTTTCTCCCGCCTCTGGAACAAACTCCCTCACTCCCTTCAATCCCACTCCTCCCTCCAGGTCTTTAAAACAGCTGTTCACCACCATCTCTTATCTTCCCCCATCCAAAACCTTGATCTTTTCTACCCCCGCTAATTCACCCCAGATCCACCTTGTTTGAAATTCCAACTTCTTTCCTGGAAGTCCTGGCAGTGTCCATATGTTTTATACCTCTCCCACCGCCCCCTTCCCACGCCCCCCCCCCCCCCAAAGCCCTCGCCCTCTCTCAGATCTCTCGATGTCTCCATGTCTCTCGGTCCCTGCTCTCAAATGTTGTGTTTGTGTCCTTCCCCCTCTCTCCCCATCTTGTCTACCGTCTACCGCTCCCTATGTTATATGTTTTATGTGTCGGTTTGTCTTTCTGTGTGATTAATGTTCGCTCTTTCACGAGCCTCGACCTTGTATACAAACAAAAAAAAAAAAAAAAAAAAAAAAAAAAAAAGTTCATCTTTGCATCATTTTTATTATATACCTATACCAAATTTGTTCAAATTCCCATCACTTGTTCACAAGTTGGCATGGCAACATAAATTTTACTTAACGTGACCTATGACCTGTGACCGAGACTCCAAAATCTTCTCAGTTAATCTTTGCATTATATATACCGATACCAAGTTTGTTCAAAATTCCATCACTGGTTCATGAGTTGGCACGGCAACATAAATTTTACTTACCATGACCTCTGAACTTTGACTTTGTGACCCCAAAATCAAATCAGTTAATGTTTACCTCATTATACATACCTGCATCAAGTTTGAGTAAGATCCCTTCAGCCACTCTTAAGTTATCGCGGTAACGAAATAATTGTAACTTAAAATGACCTCTGATCTTTGACCTTTTGACCCCAAAATCGAATCAGTTCATCTTTGCATCATGATATATAATAATACCAAGATTGGTGAAAATCCTATGACTGCTTCACAAGTTAGCTCGGTAACAGAATTTTTACCTGACTGGACGTCTGACATTTGACCTTTGACCTCTTGACATCAAAATCTAATCAGTTAATCTTTACATCATCATACATACCTGTACCAACTTTGAATTATATCCCTTCAGCTGTACTCAAGTTATAGACCTATTACAGGTTTTGACCTTTGACCTGTTGACCCAAAAATCAAATAAGTTCATCTTTGCATCATAATACATGTGTGTACCAAATGTGGTCAGAATCCTATTACTGGTCCACAGGTTATCGCGGTAAAAGGATTTTTACCGAACATGAACTC
The DNA here is from genome assembly GCF_964187855.1 of Myxine glutinosa. Taxonomy (NCBI): domain Eukaryota; kingdom Metazoa; phylum Chordata; class Myxini; order Myxiniformes; family Myxinidae; genus Myxine; species Myxine glutinosa. The sequence goes on along the minus strand of NC_136264.1, from coordinate 8,062,151 downwards.
TGACCTTTGGCCTTTGACCTCGTGACACCAAAATCTAATCAGTTCATCTTTACATCATTATACATACCTGCACCTTGTTGAACTATGATCCTTTTAGCTGTTCTCAAGTTATCGCGGTAACGAAAACCTATCACGGAAGGACAGACATACGGATGGAAGGACAGACATACGGACGGAAGGATGTACGACAGCCGGACGGACACACAGCCAGACAGACAGCTGTACGGACAACCTGAAAACAATGCCTTTGGCGACTTCGTCGGCAGAGGCATAAGAGAAAAAAACGTGTTTTTTGTTAATTAGGTCACAATGTGACCTAATTCACAATGTGACCTAGGGGAGATCTCGCGAGATCACGGCGAGGTCACGTCTTTTCGAAGCTGTTCCATGCGCTCACGCTTTCGAAGCTAAGTGATCTTTCTCAATTGTGTTTTTGTCGAGACTGTATCTATCTTTCGGTGTATGTACCTAGAGCGTATCTTTTGGAAAATTTTCGGTGCTAATTTTTTGTACATGTATACACAATCGTCGGTTAATGCGTATCGAGTATTCTGCGGCCTAGTACTCGTAGGCTTAGGCTACCGTACCGTCTCCGACCTTGTGGTTTTGTTTTTCTCTCAGCGATTCGTCGAATCCGCTGCAATTATTTTCGTTCTCCGTTTCGTCCCAGTCGTTCACCCCATACCTCCTTGTTTAATATCTCTACTCAAAAAAAAAAAAACCCAAAAAATATTTCCTTCCCAGGTCTTATTCGTTTATTTGTTGTTCTTATTTGTTCGTTCGTTCTTCGTTCGCGATCACGTGGTTAGAAATGTATAATCTCTCCCCTGAACATCTATTTTCTCTCATATATTATAACACCCTTTTCTTCTTTTCCTACAAAAGGATGCTTTCGTCTTGCTCACCAAATCTATTCATTCCAAAAAATATATATAATACCATCTCTTACAGTTCCTCCTTTCTACATTCCCTAAACTATCCAGAACTCCACCCCTCCTTCAGTGTCCTCAAACGTATTTTTGACTCGAAGGTCTCAAACTCATTTTGCAAAAAATGTTCGTTTCCCATGAATCGTACACTTTTCAAAATCCAATCTCACCCCTCCCCTCCAAATCCTCCCCATCACCCATCCCTTTCAAATCTCCCCTTTTGCCCCTTCCCTCCCCTCCCTCCTAAACTCCCCCCACACCCCTCCCCTCCGAGACTCTCCCTCACTCCTCCCCTCCTAGACTCCCCTCTCACCCCTCCTCCTCAAAGCATCCTCCCTGCTTCTTCCCCCTTCCAACTTTCACCTTCATCTCCCCCAACCTTCTGCCTCGCTCTTCCCCCTCCTCAAATAACACCTCACTGTGCCTCACCCAATCTCCATCAAACCTTTTGTCCGCCCCATTCTTCCCTTTCTCCAAGCTATTCTGAAATCTCTGAAATCTCTGACACACCTTCAACAGCTCTCCCTACCTCTTCCACATCTTACCCTACCCCTCCCCCCCCTGTTCTGGACCGGATGCTCCCCCTTCCTCTTCATTAACGGTATGGACCTCAAACATCCGGGGCCTCCGCTCAAACTTGACTGATCTCTCCATACAGGTTGCTTCTGACAAACCAGATGTGATCTGCTTAACAGAAACTTTCCTCCTTCATGATGTCTCTGATGCCTTGGTATCTCTCCCAGGTTACTCCCTCCTCCGGTATGATAGACCTGAGCCTCGTCCTGGAGGTGGGGTTGCTATCTTTATAAAAAAACTCTCTTCCTCACTCGCCCTCCACTGCCCTCTCTCCACCTCACCCCCAGGAATACCTTTGGCTACGGCTTCCCCTTCGCTCCCACCTTTTGTTCATATGTGTGTTGTACCGTCCACCAAACAGCGATGACTCCATCTACATCTCGCTGTCTGATAATATGGACCAACTTCTATCTACCCATCCCAACTCTCTCTCTTCCTCATATGTGGTGATTTCAATTGTCACCATGCCAGTTGGCTGGGTGCGGGTACCTCTCTCACCAGCCATGGCTCTTCAGCAAAGGACTTCTGCGACTCACTGGGACTGACACAATCTGTCAATTTCCCGACCCGGATCTCAGTCAACAGAGCATCTTCTCTTCTGGATTTGGTTATGACAAACTTCCCTGAAAATGTCTGCTGCTCTTCTTCTGCGCCAATCGGCTCATCTGATCATGTGCTTGTCAAAGTGGACATCTCTCTGACCATTCTCAGAGAGCCTCCTCAGCGTCGACGAGTCTGGCATTTCACTCAGGCCAACTGGCACGGTCTTCAAGCAGCCATCAATCATCTGGACTGGTCTCCCATCTCTACCGCCTCTGACATCAACTCATCCTAGGAATTCTTTCAAAGTAAATTGCTCTCTCTCATGCACAGATTTATCCCATCTCGTCTTCAGTTGTCATACCCTTCCTCCCGTCCATGGTACACGGAATCTTGTGGTGAGGCTGTTGCCCTGAAACAACTTGCTTTCGTCTCCTGGAAAGCAAATCCAACGGAAGGAAATCTCATTTCCTTTCACAAAGCCCGAAACAAGTGTGTGTCCACCCTCAGGAGAGCCAGGAAACAATATCTCACCGTTCTCAAGACCGAACTCTCTTATCTGTCTCCCTCTTCCAAATCCTGGTGGCGTCTGGTCAAATCTGTTTCTGGTGTTTGTTCCCCCTCCATCCCCGCCCTCACCTCAAACGGCTTAACGGCTGACTCCGCACGTGAAAAAGCTGAATGCCTCAACTCTGTGTTTGCCTCTAAATCTTGTGTCCCAAACCCATCCCTCTCTCTACCCACCGTACCCAGTCGTACCCAGGTCTGCTCCTGGACTCTGTGTCCTTTCCTCCTGACAAGGTGGAAAAGTTTTTGTCAACCCTCGACTCTGATTCTGCAACTGGTCCTGACGGCATCAGCCCACGGGTCCTAAAATCACGTTCTTCCGCTCTTTCACTCCCTCTTTCTGTTCTCTTCACCCTCTCTTTTGCTCAAGGTCATCTGCCATCTGCTTGGAAATCAGCCAACATCACCGCTTTGCACAAAAAAGGTGCAAAAACAGATCCCAGCAACTACAGACCAATCAGCCTTCTCCCAATTATCAGCAAAGTCATGGAATCCATCATTGCTTCAGATATGAAATCTTTCCTCTTCTCCAATGGCTTGATCTCTGATCATCAATTTGGTTTCAGACCTGGTCACTCTACTCTGGACATGCTGCTTCTGCTTTTTCAACAATGGATGGAGGTCCTCAACGCCAAACAGGAAATTAGAGGTCTCCCTTGACATTTCACGTGCCTTCGATACGGTCTGGCACCCTGCTCTGCTCACCAAACTCTCCTCCTTTGGTATCCATGGAAATCTCCACGCATGGCTGGCGGACTTCCTCTCTGGTCGTAGTCAACGTGTGGCCCTGAATGGGTTTCTCTCATCTCCTCTTCCTGTTCAGGCTGGAGTTCCCCAAGGTAGTGTTCTGGGCCCTGTGCTTTTTCTGGTCTTCATCAATGATCTCTCTGACTCTCTTGAAAATCCTCTCTATCTCTTTGCTGACGACTCTACTCTCTGTCGCTCCATTCCTCATCCCTCAGATCGGCAGTCTGCAGCCTCCTCACTCTCTGCAGACCTGGACAAAATCACAGACTGGGCAAACAAATGGAACATGTCTTTCAATCCTGATAAATCTCACACTCTTACGATGTCTCTCCGAAAAGACCGACTGGAAAACCCTCCCATCCACTTTCTGAATAATCCTCTCCAAGAAGTTCTGTCACTCAAGCTTTTGGGTCTCACTATTTGCCATGATCTTTCCTGGGAAAACCACATTTCAAATCTGGCCTCCAAAGCCAGTCGCCGACTGGGCATCCTCCGTCGTGCAAAGTCCTTCCTTGGCACACCTGAGCTCCTCACCACATACAAGGCTTTCATCCGCAGCTCTATGGAATACTGCTCTCCCCTCTGGTCTGGTGCTCCTGCCTCACACCTAGCCCGTCTTCACGCTGTTGAAACCAAAGCGTTCAGAATCATTGGAATCTCCCGCGATGAAGCTAACTCCAAGGGCCTTTCACTCACTGACCGCAGGCAGGTTGGTGGTCTTTCTGTCTTCTACCGACTCCTCTCTGGCCTTGCCCCCCCAGCCCTCTCTGGGCTCTGTCCCCCAAATATTCCTACAGGTCGCACAAGATCTACCTGCAACCCTCTTATGGTTAAACTGCCAAAATCAAGACTTTCTGCTCACCTTCACTCCTTCATTCCTCTTTTCTCCCGCCTCTGGAACAAACTGCCTCACTCTCTTCAATCCCACTCCACCCTCCAGGTCTTTAAAACAGCTGTTCACCACCATCTCTTATCCTCCCCCATCCAAAACCTTGATCTTTTCTACCCCCGCTAATTTCGGTCCCCTTGTGTTTTATACCTCTCCCCTCGCCTTCCCACGCCTCCTGCCCCCAAGCCCTCTCCCTCCCACACTTCTCCCTGCTCTCAAATGTTGTGGTTGTGTGCTTCCCCTTCTCTCCCCATCTTGTCTTCTGCTCCCTCTTTTTGTATATTTTGTTTGTCTGGTTGATTTGTTTGTGAAATAAATGTTAGCTCTTTCACGAGCCTCGATTCAGTATACCAAAAAAAAAAGAAAAAAAAAAGTGAAAAACAAACAAACAGGTAAAGGACATGAATTAAATATCAGGTGCACAACTTCAGTGCAGCTATACTATTATGATGCAAGAGCATCTTGGAAGGCCATGTGGTCTTTGAAATCCCGCAATGGCAAAATTGAGCAAGGACAAAAAAAACGCATCTTTTTTTTTTCTTTTTTCTTTAGACTGCCATTTGACCTTGATCTTCAAGTGGAAAAAGTGTGATGTAAATCAATCATAAATGACGCTTATTCCAGGCTAATTAGAGGGGAACCTCCCCCCCCCCCCCAAAGGGGCAGATTATTTTAATGCTGTGAACAAACTTTGGTACATCAGGGGTGGTGACGGTTGTGGTCAAGTTTCATCGAAATCATGTGTGTAGTTTCTGAGAGAAAAAAAAACAAATATCTATTTTGGGGGGGGGGGGGGGGGGGGGGGGTCAAACCTGGACCCACTTTGACCCCCATGGACTCCCTCAGACTTCGATTTTCCTAGTGCCGTGAACAAACCTTAGTCATAACACAAAAAATATAATTTGTGCCAAGTTTGGTTACAATTCCTTCAGCAGTTTCGGAGAAGAAGTTGCAAGTGTTTATGGACGGACGGACTGACGTATGCACGGACGACGCGCCATCGCATAAGCTCAGTGGAACTTCATTCCAGGTGAGCTAAAAATTGGGGCCACAAAGTGCAGAAGCAAACCCTACAACTGGTATGAGCCTCCCCACTTCTATAGGAGAGAATGAGGTAGATAGCCACAACTCTTTAAAGGTGATTTTAAATGTCTCGACGTATTCTTCACATGATAGACAATGACTGAGCACAGATCTTGCCAACAACCTTTCTGCAAAAGTTACCTCATGAAAAGTCAGATGCAAATTAACATAAATTCACAATGAGTGTCCAGGTGCACTAAAATTATGATGCAGAGATTATTTAACCAATCTTGAAGGTTAAATATGAATCAAAGCACAAACATTAGAATTAGCAAAACTGGACACATTTCAACTTTACAGGTGAAGATGGAGGTATTAACCAACAATTAACAGCTCGGTTCCACAGCAGAAACACCAATTGCAGTAACTGTGAAACATCGCCGATGAATGAAGGTGAATGAACAATACAAGTTCGAGTGTCCATTGAGAAAATTGCTAAACCAGACAGCAGCTGACAACAAAGGGCAATGTTCTGGAAGAAGCAAACAGCCGACACAAGATTATACGATTGAATTGCTTAGATTTTTGCATTTTCTCTGAAAATAAAGTTCATGTTTGGAGAAGCAAGAATCACAACGTACCTGAATGATTCATGCCCAGGTGTGTCGATAATCAACATCCCAGGAAGCTTTATCTTGTCTCTGCTAAACTGCATGAAGTAAAACCATATAAATATTAGCTGACAACTCCACCCCAAACATCCCAAGAAAAACTATTGACAAATGGTAGCTGAACCACTCCCTCCCACAATTTTCTGTCCCTCGTGCAAGATAGCACTGTACTCGTGCAAGATAGCACTGCACCCGCACAATATAGCACTGCACTCATGCAAGATAGCACTGCACCCGCACAATATAGCACTGCACTCGTACAATATAGCACTGCACTCGTGCAATATAGCACTGTACTCATGCAAGATAGCACTGCACTCGTACAATATAGCACTGCACCCGCACAATATAGCACTGCACTCGTACAATATAGCACTGCACTCGTGCAATATAGCACTGTACTCATGCAAGATAGCACTGTACTCGTACAATATAGCACTGCACCCGCACAATATAGCACTGCACTCGTACAATATAGCACTGTACTCATACAAAATAGCACTGCACCCACACAAGATAGCACTGTACTCATACAAGATAGCACTGTACTCATACAAGATAGCACTGCACCCGCACAATATAGCACTGCACTCGCACAATATAGCACTGCACCCGCACAATATAGCACTGCACTCGTGCAATATAGCACTGCACCCGCACAATATAGCACTGCACTCATGCAAGATAGCACTGCACCCGCACAATATAGCACTGCACTCGTACAATATAGCACTGCACTCGTGCAATATAGCACTGTACTCATGCAAGATAGCACTGCACTCGTACAATATAGCACTGCACCCGCACAATATAGCACTGCACTCGTACAATATAGCACTGTACTCATACAAAATAGCACTGCACCCACACAAGATAGCACTGTACTCATACAAGATAGCACTGTACTCATACAAGATAGCACTGTACTCATACAAGATAGCACTGCACTCATAGGATATAGCACTGTACTCATACAAGATAGCACTGTACTCACACAAGATAGCACTGTACTCATACAAGATAGCACTGTACTCATACAAGATAGCACTGTACTCATAGAATATAGCACTGCACTCATACAATACAGCACTGTACTCGTACAATATAGCACTGTACTTGTAGAAGATAAGACTGTACTTGCATAAGATACCAATGTACTCGTAGAAGATAAGTTTTGTCTTGTTGCAAAATTCTACTTGTTTTCCTGGTCATATGATTAAACAACATTCATAAGAAAAACGAATTAATAATTTCCACTTATTTTGATCTCATTCCTCAAGTCATTCAGGTGTCCCAAACTATTTACCGGTACTTCCTCATTTGGCAGTTTATTCCTCCTTCACATTCCCTCCACCTCGACAAATCCTTTAAAGGGCAGATTTAATGACGTTTGATCTTCCCACACTCATTCCCAAATGCACTGCAGATTGCCCAAATGCACCCAAATGCACACTAATCTCTTTTGCTCAAGGTCATCTGCCAGCATCTTGGAAATCAGCAAACATTACCGCTTTACACAAAAAAGGTGCAAAAACAGATCCTTGCAACTACAGACCAATCAGCCTGCTCCCAATTATCAGCAAAGTCATGGAATCCATCATTGCTTCAGATATCAAATCCTTCCTCTTCTCCAATGGCTTGATCTCTGATCATCAATTTGGATTCAGACCAGGTCATTCTACTCTGGACATGTTGCTTCTGCTGTCTCAACAATGGATGGAGGTCCTCAATGCCAAACAGGAAATCAGAGCTGTCTCACTTGACATATCACGTGCCTTCGATACAGTCTGGCACCCAGCTCTGCTCACCAAACTCACCTCCTATGGTATTCAGGGAAATCTCCACTCATGGCTTGCGGATTTCCTCTCTGGTCGTAGGCAACGTGTGGCCCTGAATGGATTTCTCTCATCTTCCCTTCCTGTTCTGGCTGGAGTTCCCCAAGGCAGTGTTCTGGGCCCTGTGCTATTTCTGGTCTTCATCAATGACCTCTCCGACTCTCTGGAAAATCCTCTCTATCTCTTTGCTGATGACTCCACTATCTGCCGCTCCATTCCTCATCCCTCAGATCGGCAGTCTGCAGCCTCCTCACTCTCTGCAGACCTGGACAAAATCACAGACTGGTCAAACAAGTGGAACATGTCTTTCAATCCTGACAAATCTCACACTCTTACAATGTCTCTCCGAAAGGACCGACTGGACAACCCTCCCATCTACTTTCTCAACAATCCTCTCCAAGAAGTTCTGTCGCTCAAGCTTTTGGGTCTCACTATCTGCCATGATCTTTCTTGGGAAAACCACATTTCCAAGCTGGCCTCCAAAGCCAGTCGCCGACTGGGCATCCTCCGTCGTGCGAAGTCCTTCCTTGGCACACCTGAGCTCCTCACCACATACAAGGCTTTCATCCGCAGCTCAATGGAATACTGTTCCCCCCTCTGGGCTGGTGCTCCTGCCTCACACCTTGCTCGGCTTCACGCTGTTGAGGCCAAAGCTTTCAGAATCATTGGAATCTCCTGCGATGTAGTCAACTCCGAGGGCCTTTCACTCACTCACCGCAGGCAGGTTGGTGGTCTTTCTGTCTTCTACCGACTCCTCTCTGGCCTTGCTCCCCCAGCTCTCTCTGTGCTCTGTCCCCCAAATATTCCTTCAGGTCGCACAAGATCTGCCTGCAACCCTCTTATGGTTAAACTGCCAAAGTCTAGGCTCTCTGCTCACCTTCACTCTTTCATTCCCCTTTTCTCCCGCCTCTGGAACAAACTCCCCCACTCCATTCAATCCCACTCCTCCCTCCAGGTCTTTAAAACAGCTGTTCACCACCATCTCTTATCTTCCCCCATCGAAAACCTTGATCTTTTCTACCCCCGGTAATTCACCCCAGAGTCCTTGCAGCGTTCATATGTTTTATTCCTCTCCCACTTCCCCCCAAGTCCTCCCGATGTCCCTGCTCTCAAATGTTGTGTTTGTGTCCTTCCCCCTCTCTCCCCATCTTGTCTGCCGCTCCCCTTGTTTTTTTGTGTTTTGTGTGTCGGTTTGTCTTTTTTGTGATTATTGTTAGCTCTTTCACGAGCCTCGATCTTGTATACAAAAAAAAAATAAAAAAAATAAAAAAATAAAAAAAATGTCCTTCTCCAATACTGCTTCCTCTTCTTCCCTTTTATGCTTTAATAACAAAAAAAAACCATGCCACATCTCCCATCACCTTCCTACAGCATTATCCTTTGTTGTGGCCAAAATTACCCGAACCCACCCACATTCAACCCATTCCCCACCCCCTCTAGTTTTACGCCTTTCACCTCACCCTCCAATTTTTCTCGTCACTCCGCCCCCTCCCAGCTTTCCCCAACGATTTTCCCCCTTAGCTACCCCTCTCAGATTTCCCCTGCTCCCGGCTCTTCCTACCAACACCCTCTTCATGCCCCCTTCCACCTCAGTCTTTAACAGTGTGGACATCCAACATCTGAGGCCTCCAATAAATCCAATCCAATAGATCTCTCAATCCAGGAAGCTGCTGACATACTGGACATTATCTGCTAAACAGAATCTCTAATTCTCTGTCTCGAATTCTCTGTCTCTGTCTCGAATTCTCTGTCTCTGTCTCGAATTCTCTGTCTCTGTCTCGAATTCTCTGTCTCTGTCTCGAATTCTCTGTCTCTGTCTCGAATTCTCTGTCTCTGTCTCGAATTCTCTGTCTCTGTCTCGAATTCTCTGTCTCTGTCTCGAATTCTCTGTCTCTGTCTCGAATTCTCTGTCTCTGTCTCGAATTCTCTGTCTCTGTCTCGAATTCTCTGTCTCTGTCTCGAATTCTCTGTCTCTGTCTCGAATTCTCTGTCTCTGTCTCGAATTCTCTGTCTCTGTCTCGAATTCTCTGTCTCTGTCTCTAATTCTCTGTCTCTGTCTCTAATTCTCTGTCTCTGTTTCTAATTCTCTGTCTCTGTCTCTAATTCTCTGTCTCTGTCTCTAATTCTCTGTCTCTGTCTCTGTCTCTAATTCTCTGTCTCTGTCTCTAATTCTCTGTCTCTGTCTCTAATTCTCTGTCTCTGTCTCTAATTCTCTGTCTCTGTCTCTAATTCTCTGTCTCTGTCTCTAATTCTCTGTCTCTGTCTCTGTCTCTAATTCTCTGTCTCTGTCTCTAATTCTCTGTCTCTGTCTCTAATTCTCTGTCTCTGTCTCTAATTCTCTGTCTCTAATTCTCTGTCTCTAATTCTCTGTCTCTAATTCTCTGTCTCTAATTCTCTGTCTCTGTCTCTAATTCTCTGTCTCTAATTCTCTGTCTCTAATTCTCTGTCTCGAATTCTCTGTCTCGAATTCTCTGTCTCGAATTCTCTGTCTCGAATTCTCTGTCTCGAATTCTCTGTCTCGAATTCTCTGTCTCGAATTCTCTGTCTCTAATTCTCTGTCTCTGTCTCTAATTCTCTGTCTCTGTCTCTAATTCTCTGTCTCTGTCTCTGTCTCTAATTCTCTGTCTCTGTCTCTGTCTCTAATTCTCTGTCTCTGTCTCTAATTCTCTGTCTCTGTCTCTAATTCTCTGTCTCTAATTCTCTGTCTCTAATTCTCTGTCTCTAATTCTCTGTCTCTAATTCTCTGTCTCTAATTCTCTGTCTCTAATTCTCTGTCTCTAATTCTCTGTCTCTAATTCTCTGTCTCTAATTCTCTGTCTCTAATTCTCTGTCTCTAATTCTCTGTCTCTAATTCTCTGTCTCTAATTCTCTGTCTCTAATTCTCTGTCTCTAATTCTCTGTCTCTAATTCTCTGTCTCTAATTCTCTGTCTCTAATTCTCTGTCTCTAATTCTCTGTCTCTAATTCTCTGTCTCTAATTCTCTGTCTCTAATTCTCTGTCTCTAATTCTCTGTCTCTAATTCTCTGTCTCTAATTCTCTGTCTCTAATTCTCTGTCTCTAATTCTCTGTCTCTAATTCTCTGTCTCTAATTCTCTGTCTCTGTCTCTAATTCTCTGTCTCTGTCTCTAATTCTCTGTCTCTGTCTCTAATTCTCTGTCTCTGTCTCTAATTCTCTGTCTCTGTCTCTAATTCTCTGTCTCTGTCTCTAATTCTCTGTCTCTGTCTCTAATTCTCTGTCTCTGTCTCTAATTCTCTGTCTCTGTCTCTAATTCTCTGTCTCTGTCTCTAATTCTCTGTCTCTGTCTCTAATTCTCTGTCTCTGTCTCTAATTCTCTGTCTCTGTCTCTGTCTCTAATTCTCTGTCTCTGTCTCTAATTCCCTGTCTCTGTCTCTAATTCTCTGTCTCTGTCTCTGTCTCTAATTCTCTGTCTCTGTCTCTAATTCTCTGTCTCTAATTCTCTGTCTCTGTCTCTAATTCTCTGTCTCTGTCTCTAATTCTCTGTCTCTGTCTCTAATTCTCTGTCTCTGTCTCTAATTCTCTGTCTCTGTCTCTAATTCTCTGTCTCTAATTCTCTGTCTCTGTCTCTAATTCTCTGTCTCTAATTCTCTGTCTCTGTCTCTAATTCTCTGTCTCTGTCTCTAATTCTCTGTCTCTGTCTCTAATTCTCTGTCTCTAATTCTCTGTCTCTAATTCTCTGTCTCTGTCTCTAATTCTCTGTCTCTGTCTCTAATTCTCTGTCTCTGTCTCTAATTCTCTGTCTCTGTCTCTAATTCTCTGTCTCTGTCTCTAATTCTCTGTCTCTGTCTCTAATTCTCTGTCTCTGTCTCTAATTCTCTGTCTCTGTCTCTAATTCTCTGTCTCTGTCTCTAATTCTCTGTCTCTGTCTCTAATTCTCTGTCTCTGTCTCTAATTCTCTGTCTCTGTCTCTGTCTCTAATTCTCTGTCTCTGTCTCTGTCTCTAATTCTCTGTCTCTGTCTCTGTCTCTAATTCTCTGTCTCTAATTCTCTGTCTCTGCCTCTAATTCTCTGTCTCTGTCTCTAATTCTCTGTCTCTGTCTCTAATTCTCTGTCTCTGTCTCTAATTCTCTGTCTCTGTCTCTAATTCTCTGTCTCTGTCTCTAATTCTCTGTCTCTGTCTCTAATTCTCTGTCTCTGTCTCTAATTCTCTGTCTCTGTCTCTAATTCTCTGTCTCTGTCTCTAATTCTCTGTCTCTGTCTCTAATTCTCTGTCTCTGTCTCTAATTCTCTGTCTCTGTCTCTAATTCTCTGTCTCTGTCTCTAATTCTCTGTCTCTGTCTCTAATTCTCTGTCTCTGTCTCTAATTCTCTGTCTCTGTCTCTAATTCTCTGTCTCTGTCTCTAATTCTCTGTCTCTGTCTCTAATTCTCTGTCTCTGTCTCTAATTCTCTGTCTCTGTCTCGAATTCTCTGTCTCTGTCTCGAATTCTCTGTCTCTGTCTCGAATTCTCTGTCTCTGTCTCGAATTCTCTGTCTCTGTCTCGAATTCTCTGTCTCTGTCTCGAATTCTCTGTCTCTGTCTCGAATTCTCTGTCTCTGTCTCGAATTCTCTGTCTCTGTCTCTAATTCTCTGTCTCTGTCTCGAATTCTCTGTCTCTGTCTCGAATTCTCTGTCTCTGTCTCGAATTCTCTGTCTCTGTCTCGAATTCTCTGTCTCTGTCTCGAATTCTCTGTCTCTGTCTCGAATTCTCTGTCTCTGTCTCAAATTCTCTGTCTCTGTCTCGAATTCTCTGTCTCTGTCTCGAATTCTCTGTCTCTGTCTCGAATTCTCTGTCTCTGTCTCGAATTCTCTGTCTCTGTCTCGAATTCTCTGTCTCTGTCTCTAATTCTCTGTCTCTAATTCTCTGTCTCTGTCTCTAATTCTCTGTCTCTGTCTCTAATTCTCTGTCTCTGTCTCTAATTCTCTGTCTCTAATTCTCTGTCTCTGTCTCTAATTCTCTGTCTCTGTCTCTAATTCTCTGTCTCTGTCTCTAATTCTCTGTCTCTAATTCTCTGTCTCTGTCTCTAATTCTCTGTCTCTAATTCTCTGTCTCGAATTCTCTGTCTCGAATTCTCTGTCTCGAATTCTCTGTCTCGAATTCTCTGTCTCGAATTCTCTGTCTCGAATTCTCTGTCTCGAATTCTCTGCCTCTAATTCTCTGTCTCTAATTCTCTGTCTCTGTCTCTAATTCTCTGTCTCTGTCTCTAATTCTCTGTCTCTGTCTCTGTCTCTAATTCTCTGTCTCTGTCTCTAATTCTCTGTCTCTGTCTCTAATTCTCTGTCTCTGTCTCTAATTCTCTGTCTCTGTCTCTAATTCTCTGTCTCTGTCTCTGTCTCTAATTCTCTGTCTCTGTCTCTAATTCTCTGTCTCTAATTCTCTGTCTCTGTCTCTAATTCTCTGTCTCTGTCTCTAATTCTCTGTCTCTGTCTCTGTCTCTAATTCTCTGTCTCTGTCTCTGTCTCTAATTCTCTGTCTCTGTCTCTAATTCTCATTCTCTGTCTCTGTCTCTGTCTCTAATTCTCTGTCTCTGTCTCTAATTCTCTGTCTCTAATTCTCTGTCTCTAATTCTCTGTCTCTAATTCTCTGTCTCTAATTCTCTGTCTCTAATTCTCTGTCTCTAATTCTCTGTCTCTAATTCTCTGTCTCTAATTCTCTGTCTCTAATTCTCTGTCTCTAATTCTCTGTCTCTAATTCTCTGTCTCTGTCTCTAATTCTCTGTCTCTGTCTCTAATTCTCTGTCTCTGTCTCTAATTCTCTGTCTCTGTCTCTAATTCTCTGTCTCTGTCTCTAATTCTCTGTCTCTGTCTCTAATTCTCTGTCTCTGTCTCTAATTCTCTGTCTCTGTCTCTAATTCTCTGTCTCTGTCTCTGTCTCTAATTCTCTGTCTCTGTCTCTGTCTCTGTCTCTAATTCTCTGTCTCTGTCTCTGTCTCTAATTCTCTGTCTCTGTCTCTAATTCTCTGTCTCTGTCTCTAATTCTCTGTCTCTGTCTCTAATTCTCTGTCTCTGTCTCTAATTCTCTGTCTCTGTCTCTAATTCTCTGTCTCTGTCTCTAATTCTCTGTCTCTGTCTCTAATTCTCTGTCTCTGTCTCTAATTCTCTGTCTCTGTCTCTAATTCTCTGTCTCTGTCTCTAATTCTCTGTCTCTAATTCTCTGTCTCGAATTCTCTGTCTCTAATTCTCTGTCTCTAATTCTCTGTCTCTGTCTCTAATTCTCTGTCTCTGTCTCTAATTCTCTGTCTCTGTCTCTAATTCTCTGTCTCTGTCTCTAATTCTCTGTCTCTGTCTCTAATTCTCTGTCTCTAATTCTCTGTCTCTAATTCTCTGTCTCTAATTCTCTGTCTCTGTCTCTAATTCTCTGTCTCTGTCTCTAATTCTCTGTCTCTGTCTCTAATTCTCTGTCTCTGTCTCTAATTCTCTGTCTCTGTCTCTAATTCTCTGTCTCTGTCTCTAATTCTCTGTCTCTAATTCTCTGTCTCTGTCTCTCTCTGTCTCTGTCTCTAATTCTCTGTCTCTAATTCTCTGTCTCTAATTCTCTGTCTCTAATTCTCTGTCTCTAATTCTCTGTCTCTAATTATCTGTCTCTGTCTCTAATTCTCTGTCTCTGTCTCTAATTCTCTGTCTCTGTCTCTAATTCTCTGTCTCTGTCTCTAATTCTCTGTCTCTGTCTCTAATTCTCTGTCTCTGTCTCTAATTCTCTGTCTCTGTCTCTAATTCTCTGTCTCTGTCTCTAATTCTCTGTCTCTGTCTCTAATTCTCTGTCTCTGTCTCTAATTCTCTGTCTCTGTCTCTAATTCTCTGTCTCTGTCTCTAATTCTCTGTCTCTGTCTCTAATTCTCTGTCTCTGTCTCTAATTCTCTGTCTCTAATTCTCTGTCTCTGTCTCTAATTCTCTGTCTCTGTCTCTAATTCTCTGTCTCTGTCTCTAATTCTCTGTCTCTGTCTCTAATTCTCTGTCTCTGTCTCTAATTCTCTGTCTCTGTCTCTAATTCTCTGTCTCTGTCTCTAATTCTCTGTCTCTGTCTCTAATTCTCTGTCTCTGTCTCTAATTCTCTGTCTCTGTCTCTAATTCTCTGTCTCTGTCTCTAATTCTCTGTCTCTAATTCTCTGTCTCTGTCTCTAATTCTCTGTCTCTGTCTCTAATTCTCTGTCTCTGTCTCTAATTCTCTGTCTCTGTCTCTGTCTCTAATTCTCTGTCTCTGTCTCTAATTATCTGTCTCTGTCTCTAATTCTCTGTCTCTGTCTCTGTCTCTAATTCTCTGTCTCTGTCTCTAATTCTCTGTCTCTGTCTCTAATTCTCTGTCTCTGTCTCTAATTCTCTGTCTCTGTCTCTAATTCTCTGTCTCTGTCTCTAATTATCTGTCTCTGTCTCTAATTCTCTGTCTCTGTCTCTGTCTCTAATTCTCTGTCTCTAATTCTCTGTCTCTAATTCTCTGTCTCTAATTCTCTGTCTCTAATTCTCTGTCTCTAATTCTCTGTCTCTGTCTCTAATTCTCTGTCTCTGTCTCTAATTCTCTGTCTCTGTCTCTAATTCTCTGTCTCTGTCTCTAATTCTCTGTCTCTGTCTCTAATTCTCTGTCTCTGTCTCTAATTCTCTGTCTCTGTCTCTAATTCTCTGTCTCTGTCTCTAATTCTCTGTCTCTGTCTCTAATTCTCTGTCTCTGTCTCTGTCTCTGTCTCTAATTCTCTGTCTCTAATTCTCTGTCTCTGTCTCTGTCGTTAATTCTCTGTCTCTGTCTCTAATTCCCTGTCTCTGTCTCTAATTCTCTGTCTCTGTCTCTAATTCTCTGTCTCTGTCTCTAATTCTCTGTCTCTGTCTCTAATTCTCTGTCTCTGTCTCTAATTCTCTGTCTCTGTCTCTAATTCTCTGTCTCTGTCTCTAATTCTCTGTCTCTGTCTCTAATTCTCTGTCTCTAATTCTCTGTCTCTGTCTCTAATTCTCTGTCTCTAATTCTCTGTCTCTGTCTCTAATTCCCTGTCTCTGTCTCTAATTCTCTGTCTCTGTCTCTAATTCTCTGTCTCTGTCTCTAATTCTCTGTCTCTGTCTCTAATTCTCTGTCTCTGTCTCTAATTCTCTGTCTCTGTCTCTAATTCTCTGTCTCTGTCTCTGTCTCTAATTCTCTGTCTCTGTCTCTAATTCTCTGTCTCTGTCTCTAATTCTCTGTCTCTGTCTCTAATTCTCTGTCTCTGTCTCTAATTCTCTGTCTCTGTCTCTAATTCTCTGTCTCTGTCTCTAATTCTCTGTCTCTGTCTCTAATTCTCTGTCTCTGTCTCTAATTCTCTGTCTCTGTCTCTAATTCTCTGTCTCTGTCTCTAATTCTCTGTCTCTGTCTCTGTCTCTGTCTCTAATTCTCTGTCTCTGTCTCTGTCTCTAATTCTCTGTCTCTAATTCCCTGTCTCTGTCTCTAATTCTCTGTCTCTGTCTCTAATTCTCTGTCTCTGTCTCTAATTCTCTGTCTCTGTCTCTAATTCTCTGTCTCTGTCTCTAATTCTCTGTCTCTGTCTCTAATTCTCTGTCTCTGTCTCTAATTCTCTGTCTCTGTCTCTAATTCTCTGTCTCTGTCTCTAATTCTCTGTCTCTAATTCTCTGTCTCTGTCTCTAATTCTCTGTCTCTAATTCTCTGTCTCTGTCTCTAATTCCCTGTCTCTGTCTCTAATTCTCTGTCTCTGTCTCTAATTCTCTGTCTCTGTCTCTAATTCTCTGTCTCTGTCTCTAATTCTCTGTCTCTGTCTCTGTCTCTAATTCTCTGTCTCTGTCTCTGTCTCTAATTCTCTGTCTCTGTCTCTAATTCTCTGTCTCTGTCTCTAATTATCTGTCTCTGTCTCTAATTCTCTGTCTCTGTCTCTAATTCTCTGTCTCTGTCTCTAATTATCTGTCTCTGTCTCTAATTCTCTGTCTCTGTCTCTAATTCTCTGTCTCTGTCTCTAATTCTCTGTCTCTGTCTCTAATTCTCTGTCTCTGTCTCTAATTCTCTGTCTCTGTCTCTGTCTCTGTCTCTAATTCTCTGTCTCTGTCTCTAATTCTCTGTCTCTGTCTCTAATTCCCTGTCTCTGTCTCTAATTCTCTGTCTCTGTCTCTAATTCTCTGTCTCTGTCTCTAATTCTCTGTCTCTGTCTCTAATTCTCTGTCTCTGTCTCTGTCTCTAATTCTCTGTCTCTGTCTCTAATTCTCTGTCTCTGTCTCTAATTCTCTGTCTCTGTCTCTAATTCTCTGTCTCTGTCTCTAATTCTCTGTCTCTGTCTCTGTCTCTAATTCTCTGTCTCTGTCTCTGTCTCTAATTCTCTGTCTCTGTCTCTGTCTCTAATTCTCTGTCTCTGTCTCTAATTCTCTGTCTCTGTCTCTAATTCTCTGTCTCTGTCTCTAATTCTCTGTCTCTGTCTCTAATTCTCTGTCTCTGTCTCTAATTCTCTGTCTCTGTCTCTAATTCTCTGTCTCTGTCTCTAATTCTCTGTCTCTGTCTCTAATTCTCTGTCTCTGTCTCTAATTCTCTGTCTCTGTCTCTAATTCTCTGTCTCTAATTCTCTGTCTCTGTCTCTAATTCTCTGTCTCTAATTCTCTGTCTCTGTCTCTAATTCCCTGTCTCTGTCTCTAATTCTCTGTCTCTGTCTCTAATTCTCTGTCTCTGTCTCTAATTCTCTGTCTCTGTCTCTAATTCTCTGTCTCTGTCTCTGTCTCTAATTCTCTGTCTCTGTCTCTGTCTCTAATTCTCTGTCTCTGTCTCTGTCTCTAATTCTCTGTCTCTGTCTCTAATTCTCTGTCTCTGTCTCTAATTCTCTGTCTCTGTCTCTAATTCTCTGTCTCTGTCTCTAATTCTCTGTCTCTGTCTCTAATTCTCTGTCTCTGTCTCTAATTCTCTGTCTCTGTCTCTAATTCTCTGTCTCTGTCTCTAATTCTCTGTCTCTGTCTCTAATTCTCTGTCTCTGTCTCTAATTCTCTGTCTCTGTCTCTGTCTCTGTCTCTAATTCTCTGTCTCTGTCTCTAATTCTCTGTCTCTGTCTCTAATTCCCTGTCTCTGTCTCTAATTCTCTGTCTCTGTCTCTAATTCTCTGTCTCTGTCTCTAATTCTCTGTCTCTGTCTCTGTCTCTAATTCTCTGTCTCTGTCTCTAATTCTCTGTCTCTGTCTCTAATTCTCTGTCTCTGTCTCTAATTCTCTGTCTCTGTCTCTAATTCTCTGTCTCTGTCTCTGTCTCTAATTCTCTGTCTCTGTCTCTGTCTCTAATTCTCTGTCTCTGTCTCTAATTCTCTGTCTCTGTCTCTAATTCTCTGTCTCTGTCTCTAATTCTCTGTCTCTGTCTCTAATTCTCTGTCTCTGTCTCTAATTCTCTGTCTCTGTCTCTAATTCTCTGTCTCTGTCTCTAATTCTCTGTCTCTGTCTCTAATTCTCTGTCTCTGTCTCTGTCTCTGTCTCTAATTCTCTGTCTCTGTCTCTGTCTCTAATTCTCTGTCTCTGTCTCTAATTCCTGTCTCTGTCTCTAATTCTCTGTCTCTGTCTCTAATTCTCTGTCTCTGTCTCTAATTCTCTGTCTCTGTCTCTAATTCTCTGTCTCTGTCTCTAATTCTCTGTCTCTGTCTCTAATTCTCTGTCTCTGTCTCTAATTCTCTGTCTCTGTCTCTAATTCTCTGTCTCTAATTCTCTGTCTCTGTCTCTAATTCTCTGTCTCTAATTCTCTGTCTCTGTCTCTAATTCCCTGTCTCTGTCTCTAATTCTCTGTCTCTGTCTCTAATTCTCTGTCTCTGTCTCTAATTCTCTGTCTCTGTCTCTAATTCTCTGTCTCTGTCTCTGTCTCTAATTCTCTGTCTCTGTCTCTGTCTCTAATTCTCTGTCTCTGTCTCTGTCTCTAATTCTCTGTCTCTGTCTCTAATTCTCTGTCTCTGTCTCTAATTCTCTGTCTCTGTCTCTAATTCTCTGTCTCTGTCTCTATTCTCTGTCTCTGTCTCTAATTCTCTGTCTCTGTCTCTAATTCTCTGTCTCTGTCTCTAATTCTCTGTCTCTGTCTCTAATTCTCTGTCTCTGTCTCTAATTCTCTGTCTCTGTCTCTGTCTCTGTCTCTAATTCTCTGTCTCTGTCTCTAATTCCTGTCTCTGTCTCTAATTCCTGTCTCTGTCTCTAATTCTCTGTCTCTGTCTCTAATTCTCTGTCTCTGTCTCTAATTCTCTGTCTCTGTCTCTGTCTCTAATTCTCTGTCTCTGTCTCTAATTCTCTGTCTCTGTCTCTAATTCTCTGTCTCTGTCTCTAATTCTCTGTCTCTGTCTCTAATTCTCTGTCTCTGTCTCTAATTCTCTGTCTCTGTCTCTAATTCTCTGTCTCTGTCTCTGTCTCTAATTCTCTGTCTCTGTCTCTGTCTCTAATTCTCTGTCTCTGTCTCTAATTCTCTGTCTCTGTCTCTAATTCTCTGTCTCTGTCTCTGTCTCTAATTCTCTGTCTCTGTCTCTAATTCTCTGTCTCTGTCTCTAATTCTCTGTCTCTGTCTCTAATTCTCTGTCTCTGTCTCTAATTCTCTGTCTCTGTCTCTAATTTCTCTGTCTCTGTCTCTAATTCTCTCTGTCTCTGTCCTGTCTCTAATTCTCTGTCTCTGTCTCTGTCTCTAATTCTCTGTCTCTGTCTCTAATTCTCTGTCTCTGTCTCTAATTCTCTGTCTCTGTCTCTAATTCTCTGTCTCTGTCTCTAATTCTCTGTCTCTGTCTCTAATTCTCTGTCTCTGTCTCTAATTCTCTGTCTCTGTCTCTAATTCTCTGTCTCTGTCTCTAATTCTCTGTCTCTGTCTCTAATTCTCTGTCTCTAATTCTCTGTCTCTGTCTCTATTCTCTGTCTCTAATTCTCTGTCTCTGTCTCTAATTCTCTGTCTCTGTCTCTAATTCTCTGTCTCTGTCTCTAATTCTCTGTCTCTGTCTCTAATTCTCTGTCTCTGTCTCTAATTCTCTGTCTCTGTCTCTAATTCTCTTCTCTGTCTCTGTCTCTAATTCTCTGTCTCTGTCTCTGTCTCTAATTCTCTGTCTCTGTCTCTAATTCTCTGTCTCTGTCTCTAATTCTCTGTCTCTGTCTCTAATTCTCTGTCTCTGTCTCTAATTCTCTGTCTCTGTCTCTAATTCTCTGTCTCTGTCTCTAATTCTCTGTCTCTGTCTCTAATTCTCTGTCTCTGTCTCTAATTCTCTGTCTCTGTCTCTAATTCTCTGTCTCTGTCTCTGTCTCTGTCTCTAATTCTCTGTCTCTGTCTCTAATTCTCTGTCTCTGTCTCTAATTCCCTGTCTCTGTCTCTAATTCTCTGTCTCTGTCTCTAATTCTCTGTCTCTGTCTCTAATTCTCTGTCTCTGTCTCTAATTCTCTGTCTCTGTCTCTAATTCTCTGTCTCTGTCTCTAATTCTCTGTCTCTGTCTCTAATTCTCTGTCTCTAATTCTCTGTCTCTAATTCTCTGTCTCTGTCTCTAATTCTCTGTCTCTAATTCTCTGTCTCTGTCTCTAATTCTCTGTCTCTAATTCTCTGTCTCTGTCTCTAATTCTCTGTCTAATTCTCTGTCTCTAATTCTCTGTCTCTGTCTCTAATTCTCTGTCTCTGTCTCTAATTCTCTGTCTCTGTCTCTAATTCTCTGTCTCTGTCTCTAATTCTCTGTCTCTGTCTCTAATTCTCTGTCTCTGTCTCTAATTCTCTGTCTCTGTCTCTAATTCTCTGTCTCTGTCTCTGTCTCTAATTCTCTGTCTCTGTCTCTGTCTCTAATTCTCTGTCTCTGTCTCTGTCTCTGTCTCTAATTCTCTGTCTCTGTCTCTGTCTCTAATTCTCTGTCTCTGTCTCTGTCTCTAATTCTCTGTCTCTGTCTCTGTCTCTGTCTCTGTCTCTAATTCTCTGTCTCTAATTCTCTGTCTCTGTCTCTAATTCTCTGTCTCTGTCTCTAATTCTCTGTCTCTGTCTCTAATTCTCTGTCTCTGTCTCTAATTCTCTGTCTCTGTCTCTAATTCTCTGTCTCTGTCTCTAATTCTCTGTCTCTGTCTCTAATTCTCTGTCTCTGTCTCTAATTCTCTGTCTCTGTCTCTAATTCTCTGTCTCTGTCTCTAATTCTCTGTCTCTGTCTCTAATTCTCTGTCTCTGTCTCTAATTCTCTGTCTCTGTCTCTAATTCTCTGTCTCTGTCTCTAATTCTCTGTCTCTGTCTCTAATTCTCTGTCTCTGTCTCTAATTCTCTGTCTCTGTCTCTAATTCTCTGTCTCTGTCTCTAATTCTCTGTCTCTGTCTCTAATTCTCTGTCTCTGTCTCTAATTCTCTGTCTCTGTCTCTAATTCTCTGTCTCTGTCTCTAATTCTCTGTCTCTGTCTCTAATTCTCTGTCTCTGTCTCTAATTCTCTGTCTCTGTCTCTAATTCTCTGTCTCTGTCTCTAATTCTCTGTCTCTGTCTCTAATTCTCTGTCTCTGTCTCTAATTCTCTGTCTCTGTCTCTAATTCTCTGTCTCTGTCTCTAATTCTCTGTCTCTGTCTCTAATTCTCTGTCTCTGTCTCTAATTCTCTGTCTCTGTCTCTAATTCTCTGTCTCTGTCTCTAATTCTCTGTCTCTGTCTCTAATTCTCTGTCTCTGTCTCTAATTCTCTGTCTCTGTCTCTAATTCTCTGTCTCTGTCTCTAATTCTCTGTCTCTGTCTCTAATTCTCTGTCTCTAATTCTCTGTCTCTGTCTCTAATTCTCTGTCTCTGTCTCTAATTCTCTGTCTCTGTCTCTAATTCTCTGTCTCTGTCTCTAATTCTCTGTCTCTGTCTCTAATTCTCTGTCTCTGTCTCTAATTCTCTGTCTCTAATTCTCTGTCTCTAATTCTCTGTCTCTGTCTCTAATTCTCTGTCTCTGTCTCTAATTCTCTGTCTCTGTCTCTAATTCTCTGTCTCTGTCTCTAATTCTCTGTCTCTGTCTCTAATTCTCTGTCTCTGTCTCTAATTCTCTGTCTCTGTCTCTAATTCTCTGTCTCTGTCTCTAATTCTCTGTCTCTGTCTCTGTCTCTAATTCTCTGTCTCTGTCTCTAATTCTCTGTCTCTGTCTCTGTCTCTAATTCTCTGTCTCTGTCTCTGTCTCTAATTCTCTGTCTCTGTCTCTGTCTCTGTCTCTGTCTCTAATTCTCTGTCTCTAATTCTCTGTCTCTGTCTCTAATTCTCTGTCTCTGTCTCTAATTCTCTGTCTCTGTCTCTAATTCTCTGTCTCTGTCTCTAATTCTCTGTCTCTGTCTCTAATTCTCTGTCTCTGTCTCTAATTCTCTGTCTCTGTCTCTAATTCTCTGTCTCTGTCTCTAATTCTCTGTCTCTGTCTCTAATTCTCTGTCTCTGTCTCTAATTCTCTGTCTCTGTCTCTAATTCTCTGTCTCTGTCTCTAATTCTCTGTCTCTGTCTCTAATTCTCTGTCTCTGTCTCTAATTCTCTGTCTCTGTCTCTAATTCTCTGTCTCTGTCTCTAATTCTCTGTCTCTGTCTCTAATTCTCTGTCTCTGTCTCTAATTCTCTGTCTCTGTCTCTAATTCTCTGTCTCTGTCTCTAATTCTCTGTCTCTGTCTCTAATTCTCTGTCTCTGTCTCTAATTCTGTCTCTGTCTCTAATTCTCTGTCTCTGTCTCTAATTCTCTGTCTCTGTCTCTAATTCTCTGTCTCTGTCTCTAATTCTCTGTCTCTGTCTCTAATTCTCTGTCTCTGTCTCTAATTCTCTGTCTCTGTCTCTAATTCTCTGTCTCTGTCTCTAATTCTCTGTCTCTGTCTCTAATTCTCTGTCTCTGTCTCTAATTCTCTGTCTCTGTCTCTAATTCTCTGTCTCTGTCTCTAATTCTCTGTCTCTGTCTCTAATTCTCTGTCTCTAATTCTCTGTCTCTGTCTCTAATTCTCTGTCTCTGTCTCTAATTCTCTGTCTCTGTCTCTAATTCTCTGTCTCTGTCTCTAATTCTCTGTCTCTGTCTCTAATTCTCTGTCTCTGTCTCTAATTCTCTGTCTCTAATTCTCTGTCTCTAATTCTCTGTCTCTGTCTCTAATTCTCTGTCTCTGTCTCTAATTCTCTGTCTCTGTCTCTAATTCTCTGTCTCTGTCTCTAATTCTCTGTCTCTAATTCTCTGTCTCTGTCTCTAATTCTCTGTCTCTGTCTCTAATTCTCTGTCTCTGTCTCTAATTCTCTGTCTCTAATTCTCTGTCTCTAATTCTCTGTCTCTAATTCTCTGTCTCTGTCTCTAATTCTCTGTCTCTGTCTCTAATTCTCTGTCTCTGTCTCTAATTCTCTGTCTCTGTCTCTAATTCTCTGTCTCTGTCTCTAATTCTCTGTCTCTGTCTCTAATTCTCTGTCTCTGTCTCTAATTCTCTGTCTCTGTCTCTAATTCTCTGTCTCTGTCTCTAATTCTCTGTCTCTGTCTCTAATTCTCTGTCTCTGTCTCTAATTCTCTGTCTCTGTCTCTGTCTCTAATTCTCTGTCTCTGTCTCTAATTCTCTGTCTCTGTCTCTGTCTCTAATTCTCTGTCTCTGTCTCTAATTCTCTGTCTCTAATTCTCTGTCTCTAATTCTCTGTCTCTAATTCTCTGTCTCTAATTCTCTGTCTCTAATTCTCTGTCTCTAATTCTCTGTCTCTAATTCTCTGTCTCTGTCTCTAATTCTCTGTCTCGAATTCTCTGTCTCGAATTCTCTGTCTCGAATTCTCTGTCTCTGTCTCTAATTCTCTGTCTCTGTCTCTAATTCTCTGTCTCTGTCTCTAATTCTCTGTCTCGAATTCTCCCTCTCGAACTCTCCGTCTCGAATTCTCCGTCTCGAACTCTCCGTCTCGAACTCTCCGTCTCGAACTCTCCGTCTCGAACTCTCCGTCTCGAATTCTCCGTCTCGAATTCTCCGTCTCGAATTCTCCGTCTCGAATTCTCCGTCTCGAATTCTCCGTCTCGAATTCTCCGTCTCGAATTCTCCGTCTCGAATTCTCCCTCTAGAATTCTCCCTCTCGAATTCTCCGTCTCGAATTCTCCGTCTCGAATTCTCCGTCTCGAATTCTCCGTCTCGAATTCTCCGTCTCGAATTCTCCGTCTCGAATTCTCCGTCTCGAATTCTCCGTCTCGAATTCTCCGTCTCGAATTCTCCGTCTCGAATTCTCCGTCTCGAATTCTCTGTCTCGAATTCTCTGTCTCGAATTCTCTGTCTCGAATTCTCTGTCTCGAATTCTCTGTCTCGAATTCTCTGTCTCGAATTCTCTGTCTCGAATTCTCTGTCTCGAATTCTCTGTCTCGAATTCTCTGTCTCGAATTCTCTGTCTCGAATTCTCTGTCTCGAATTCTCTGTCTCGAATTCTCTGTCTCGAATTCTCTGTCTCGAATTCTCTGTCTCGAATTCTCTGTCTCGAATTCTCTGTCTCGAATTCTCTGTCTCGAATTCTCTGTCTCGAATTCTCTGTCTCGAATTCTCTGTCTCGAATTCTCTGTCTCGAATTCTCTGTCTCGAATTCTCTGTCTCGAATTCTCTGTCTCTGTCTCTAATTCTCTGTCTCTGTCTCTAATTCTCTGTCTCTGTCTCTAATTCTCTGTCTCTGTCTCTAATTCTCTGTCTCGAATTCTCCCTCTCGAATTCTCCGTCTCGAATTCTCCGTCTCGAACTCTCCGTCTCGAACTCTCCGTCTCGAACTCTCCGTCTCGAATTCTCCGTCTCGAATTCTCCGTCTCGAATTCTCCGTCTCGAATTCTCCGTCTCGAATTCTCCGTCTCGAATTCTCCGTCTCGAATTCTCCGTCTCGAATTCTCCCTCTAGAATTCTCCCTCTCGAATTCTCCGTCTCGAATTCTCCGTCTCGAATTCTCCGTCTCGAATTCTCCGTCTCGAATTCTCCGTCTCGAATTCTCCGTCTCGAATTCTCCGTCTCGAATTCTCCGTCTCGAATTCTCCGTCTCGAATTCTCCGTCTCGAATTCTCCGTCTCGAATTCTCCGTCTCGAATTCT
Source organism: Myxine glutinosa (assembly GCF_964187855.1). NCBI lineage: Eukaryota > Metazoa > Chordata > Myxini > Myxiniformes > Myxinidae > Myxine > Myxine glutinosa. The sequence goes on along the minus strand of NC_136264.1, from coordinate 8,037,469 downwards.
CCGTCACGAATTCTCCGTCTCGAATTCTCCGTCTCGAATTCTCCGTCTCGAATTCTCTGTCTCGAATTCTCTGTCTCGAATTCTCTGTCTCGAATTCTCTGTCTCGAATTCTCTGTCTCGAATTCTCTGCCTCGAATTCTCTGCCTCGAATTCTCTGTCTCGAATTCTCTGCCTCGAATTCTCTGCCTCGAATTCTCTGCCTCGAATTCTCTGCCTCGAATTCTCTGTCTCTGTCTCGAATTCTCCGCCTCGAATTCTCCGTCTCGAATTCTCCGTCTCGAACTCTCCGTCTCGAACTCTCCGTCTCGAATTCTCCGTCTCGAATTCTCCGTCTCGAATTCTCCGTCTCGAATTCTCCGTCTCGAATTCTCCGTCTCGAATTCTCCGTCTCGAATTCTCCGTCTCGAATTCTCCGTCTCGAATTCTCCGTCTCGAATTCTCCGTCTCGAATTCTCCGTCTCGAATTCTCCCTCTCGAATTCTCCGTCTCGAATTCTCCGTCTCGAACTCTCCGTCTCGAACTCTCCGTCTCGAACTCTCCGTCTCGAATTCTCCGTCTCGAATTCTCCGTCTCGAATTCTCCGTCTCGAATTCTCCGTCTCGAATTCTCCGTCTCGAATTCTCCGTCTCGAATTCTCCGTCTCGAATTCTCCGTCTCGAATTCTCCGTCTTGAATTCTCTGTCTCGAATTCTCCCTCTAGAATTCTCCCTCTCGAATTCTCCATCTCGAATTCTCTGTCTCGAATTCTCTGTCTCGAATTCTCTGTCTCGAATTCTCTGTCTCGAATTCTCTGTCTCTGTTTCTGTCTCTGATAGGCCCGATAGTCCTGGTGGCATAGTTGCAGTTTTCATCAACAACTCCAATTCTCATGGTCCATGTACTGCTCTTACACCTTCAACCTCCCAGGAGCACCTTCCCCTCCATGTCTTGTTGAAATGGAAACCTGACATGAAATGGAATGCTGCATGTACAATGGAAATTAGTGAGCATAAATGTTTGAGTTTGGTTGACAAATGTGGCCAATTCTTCAAGATTAAATGGTGAGAATCCCAATCAATGAAAAATAACGTTGAAGAAGGCATCTACGGCTGCTCACAACGTTGTCGCTTCTTCAGTTGGAGAAAGTCTGTGGGTGTACACGTTTCACATTGGTGATGGAAGGTAAACAACAAATCGACAGTTGCACAACGTAAAACTACAACTTGGTGTCAAGAGAAACAGCTGATAAAGGCAGAACGCAACAATTCCCTACAATTACACCAATCTGACGAGGCTTAGCATTAAAGGTGGACCGAGTAAACGAGCACGCTGTAAGTTAAGTACTTACAGTTGACCAAGTAAGGCATAACTCAATATCAAGCACACACAAGTATAGATATGGTAATTCTGACAAATCAATGTTTGAAAAAAATCAAGGTGAGCCGAGTCCAACAACACTTTCGTGCAATTGAAGGGGGACAGAGCAAAGACCCGTGTTTATGTTCGGACTCGTAAAACGTTTTTCGCCAAAAAGGTGATACACAGACATATGACACATTGCATATACTAAATGTTTCCTCAGCATTGACATTTACAGATCTACACTCTTAAATTTCAAGATGTCAAGTACATCTTTCAAACTATGAGAGATTGCAATAATACGTGCACCATGTTGGGTTACTTCCATATGAATAAAATGGTATCCAAAACTAAATCCAAGATTCAGACTTCAATATGGGCCGAACAACCCTCCCAAAACCAACAACGAAGCCAAAATATCAGCAACCACGCACCACCACAAACACGAGAACACATAATGATGCATAGTGCAAGTCAACCACATCTGAGACGTACATCTTTCACCATCTTTGTTTGTTCCTTGATGGCATCCAGCGGCACATTGGTGGCCCCAATTTGTTGCGTGATGCCTCCAGCTTCTCCATCCTGTACATTTGTGTGACGCAACTGAAGAACAAAACAATAAGCGACATGAAGACAATGAAAACTGGAGAGTTCATAGAACACCTTACCCCACACAGTGTTCAAGTTTATAATTCAACTGAAATGAAATAATGATTTTAAAGGTCGTATGAAAAAATTCTGGAAGTTTAGCGCTGTTGATGCCATAACCTTTACACCACCCTTTATAACATGTCCAAGTACTGCTAAACAGAAGGGCTTTCAAAGTGGCAAAAAGCCAATTTGTGTCCAAGTGTTAGAGTATGTAAATAAATTGAAATAAAAGAGACCGACAGTTGTAGAAAAAAAACAAATCCGGAAGTTGACCACTGAAGATGGTGAGGCTTATACACCACCTTATTTAACCCATTACATTAGTTCTTCGTTCCTGGTGTTTGTGTCCTTTATAACGTCCTTAAATTGGTAAGTTTCCTGTTTAGAATGTTTATCAATTTTGTTTGACTGCCAGGCAGAGTAAAAAATAAAAAATATCTCGCTGCTCTCTGTGCATGCAAGCCTGGTGTCGGCTTAAGGGTTAAGAGTTACGGGGGCTGGCTTGAGATCTTGGGGTCCTGAGTTCAAGTCCTTGTAATTCCATTGAATTAACACCAGGTGGTTTGATTCCACCTGACATCCTTCCAAGGTCGGCAAAATGAGTCCCAGCTTACTGAGAAGAATGAGCGATTCGAGTATCCTGCGTCGGAGTGGAAACCTGTCCAGAAATGTGCCCAATAGTCAAGAACACTGCTTCGGCAGCCATATGCATCTGAAGATGTAAATTGAGTGGTCTTCTTCTTCTTCCCTGCACATGTGCGATCGGGACGAATTCAGAGCTACTGTACTGCTAAACTACAACTTCGCTTTGTGATCCACGTTCAAAATATAACACTCAATATGAAGTTGTTCCTTGATCATAAACTGATATTTGTCGACACACGGAGATAGACAGACCGACAGAAGTAAACAAATTGCTTAACCCCGCTTTTTACTTGGCGTGCGTGGGGTAATAAACTTCAAGTGTTCAATATACAGTAAAATATTACTTAGCAGGGTATCAGATAGCCAAAAATCAAAGGAAACCTGAAAATGGCCAGAAAAAGCCAAAGTTAACCCGAACTTCTTACTAGCAGGTGACTTGTACTGCTCCCTCCCACTTCCCACTCTCTCTTTTCCTGTTAACTCATTCCCTTCCTTTTTTTGTCCAGCTGTGGCCCAATGCTCCACTATCAGTATGTTGCTTTTTTGCCCTCTGTCACCTTGACTCTTCCATGAGCTGCGAACCTGTATTAAAAGCGATTAAAAAGGGTCAGAGGGTTGAGAGAGAGCAGAAGTGGCAAAAGAAAGAGGCCACTGACCTGTTTGCCATTTGAGAGCAACAGACAAGTCTCAGAGAACTAGTCTCTAGACTCTAGAGACTAGTCTCTCTCATCTCTTTGAGAGCAACAGACAGGTTTGGCTAACCCCCGCTCTTGCAGGGAAAATGGCCTTTAAAATGCCTGTTGTTGTTGGTAGACAAGTCTTGTCTTTCGGCTACATCCCCAGAGATGCAAATAATGTTGAGAGTTTTAGAATGTTACACAATCCAGGAGATGTGATTCTGGGGCACAAATCCAAAGAGGAGAGCAGTTTTCCATTGAACCAAGCACTGAGATCAAGGGAATCCAAGTGTGATGGGGGTACTGTACCACACAATGTGGAGTCATCCGCAAAAAAAGAGCTGATTTCAAGAGCATCAGAGGTCACACTTCCTTGAGACATTTCAGCCTTGAGGAGATGAGAGAAGGTTTCATATGAGAGCAATACTTAGACTGTGTGTATGGGGGAAGATGGTGAGAAATTCAGCTGATAAAGGCAGCCTTGCATGCCACAGACATGGTAAACTGTGTCAGATGCCCGGTAGAAGTCCAGGGAGAATGTTCTGACCTCTAATTTGAGATTTAGGTCCACCGACCATTGCTGAATGAATGAATGAATGAATGAATGATCGTTTTAAGGCCATTTTCCCCACTAGAGCAGGGGTTAGCCTTGCGGGCCCCATGACAATCATGGTTCCCTGTTTGAGGCAATGTTTTTATGGCCGGATGCCCTTCCTGGCACCAACCCTTAGTCGCCTCTTACGATGCGCAGGGATACGGTGTACCTATTCTAAATCGGGGTACACACCGGGATCATTCATCCCAGCAAGCTGGTACTCAATTTGCCGACCTCGGAAGGATGACAGGCTGAGTCAACCCCCCTGGTGTTAATTTAGCGATCGACCGGGATTCAAACCCAGGATCCTAGGATCCCAAGCCGGCACCCTAACCGCTAAGCCAACACCAGGCACCAATAATAACGAAGTTATGGGGTATTTATAATCGGCGACAGTCGCTCGGCGGCCATTTAGCCTTCGGCCCGTAAAATACCCACCCCAAGGCTGCCAAAGTGACACCGGCCGACTCCTGCTCCACCGACCATTGCTGAAAAAAAAAAAAAACACCTTTTAGAAGCCATTTTTCGCGGGGGTTGGCCTTTTTCAGGCACCGTGGTTGTTGTTGTTTTTTTGTTGGTCCCCTTTTTGAAGCAATGTTTTACGGCCGGATGCCCTTCCTGCCGCCAACCCTTTTTGTCGCCTTTTACGACAAGCAGGGAATTACCAGTGAACTGGTACTCAATTAGCCGACCTCGGAAGGATGACAGGCTGAGCCAACCCCCCTGGCGTTAATTCAGCGATCGACCAGGATTCAAACCCAGGATCCTAGGATCCTAAGCTGGCACCCTAGCCGCTAGCCCAACACCAGGCTACCGACCATTGCTGAGATGAGCTGAAACATATCCAGAGTCAAGTGACCAGAACGGAATCAAAACCGTTCGTCAGAGGTAAGGTTGTTTCAAAAATGGAAAGACCTGATGACATTAGCAGCGATGATTCTGTTTATAACAGCAATTACGAGCAAAATTGTGCTTCACGTTTATACAAAGCATGACTTTGCATCGAAGGGGAAGTAAGCTTACTGCTCTATAGTTGTAGTGATCCGTTTTATAACCCTTCTTGTGAAGGCAGTGGTGTTTTGTTGACTTCATGCAGACGGGAGAAGGACAAGTGATAATAATAATGACAGGCTGAAGAGCACAGAGGAGAACATGGCCACAAAGTCCAGTATAGGCCCAATGGAAAAACGCCATATGATGGGGGACAGCACGGGGTGGGTTGGGTCCACGAGTATTGGAAGCAAACAGCGAGTCGAGACATTTTGTTTCATCTCACATTGAGACGGCAGCGATGTTGTTTGAGATGAGGGGTGAATGTAAGGGGAGCATACATCAGAGATGGACTTGACAAATCACCACCATGACCGAAGGAGACTGGTTGGAGAGTCTGGCCTTGGGACTTGCAAGATTGCTTTCTGACGAGCCAAAAGACGGATAACAACCACATGTTCTGATTATTACGTAAATCCAGAGATATGGACTTTGATAAGAACATGGTCAATGCAGCCAAGAGGGGGAGAGGAGGAACAGAAGAGGTTAGATGTTATTGAATGAAATGTCGAGGTTCCATCTTGACATCTTGTTTCTCACAAGCATGAGATTTGACCAACAGCTCATGGCTCTCATAGCCTGAATAATCTTTATCAAAAATACAATGTACAATTTCTAGCTTTTTTCTTTTCTTTACAGGATCGAGGCTTATGGAAGAGTGTCAGGTCAAACTGAGTGGGACAATCATTAAGGGAATAAAGGAACAGGAAAAGAGGAAAGGGAGGAAAAAAAGTAAAATGCTTTGATTAGGAAAGGTTGTTGTTTCGTATGCAGCCTGTGGCTGCTGATTGCATCATTTTCTGGTCAACCCACCTTGTGTTAGTTTTAACAGCATGGCAGAGGCTCGAACTCAAGACCCTAAGATCTTAAGCCAGCCACCTTAGCCGGGAAGCCACCACCAGGCTGGCTGGGAAAGGTTAATGGGGGTAATAAAGATAATGGGACAAAATTGGCAATGGCAAGAGATGGTGGGGCAATGCTTAGAGCGAAGAGGGAGACGGAACGGCCTGTGGAAGGTGGTTCCATAGACGGCAGAAGCGAGCAATAAAGGAAATGAGGTGTGGAGGTGTATTTATTTCACTGGAACATGGCAATCTGGGATAGCATATGCTGTGGTATGAACGCTGCAAATTTTAAGTCATCTATCTATAATTCCATTAATCTCTGTGTGTATGTGTGTTTGTATGTGTGTATGTGTGTATGTGTGTATGTGTGTATGTTTGTCTGTGACCGCTGTTTCTCGACAACTACCGGTCCGATATACTTTAAACTTGCCAGGTATATTGCTGGGGACCCGAGGATGTGCCTTTTCAAGGTTTGAAATTAATCGGACAAGTAGTTACCGAGCTATGGCGATTTCTTTACCAAACACTGCAAGCCGTTCGCTTTGGACCAAACCATTGCATGTAAATAGAGGGGGGGGGGGTTCTGTGGTCGTTGCGAATGGACCAAACCATTCATGTAAATAGAGGGGGGGGGGGGTTCTGTGGTCGTTACTGCCACGTGGTTTCAAAGTTTTTTTTTGTTGTTGTTGTTTGCACGCATGTTTTTTTGCACCCACGTACGGGCACGCCCTAGGATGTTTACACACACACACCCCTACACAAATTTTTTTTTTTTTTTTTTTTTGGCAAGGAACGGGCACCCACGTACGGGCACGTCCTAGCTTATATATAGTACGGGCATGCCCTAGTAATAATAATAATAGTAATAATAATAATAATACATTTATTTTATATAGCGCTTTTCAAGAAGCCCAAAGACGCTTTGACAGAGTACAAAAAACAAGTGCAAAAAGACAAAAATAAATAGGTAAATAATCAAAGCAAAAGGAAAGAGAAGGAGAAGAGATTGTCAGGGGTTAAATGCTGTGGGTTAAATGTTAAATGCAGTGTTGAACAGGTGGGTCTTGAGTGATGTTTTCAATGTGGTGAGTGAGGAGGAGTCTCTGATGGTGTGAGGTAGTGAGTTCCAGAGGGTGGGAGCAGCGATGGAAAAGGCCCTGTCCCCCCAGGATCTGAATTTGGTCTGGATGGGGGGGGGGGACGGGGGGGGGGGGACAGGAGGTTGGCGCCAGCAGAGCGGAGGTTGCAGGTGGGAGTGTGTCTGGAGAGGAGGTCAGTCAGGTAGGATGGGGCCAGGTTATGGAGGGCTTTGTAGGTCAAGAGGATTTTGTACTGGATTCTCTGGGGGATGGGGAGCCAGTGAAGCTTATAAAGGACGGGGATGATGTGGTCACGGGTCCGGGAATGGGTGAGTAGACGGGCAGCGGAGTTCTGAATGTATTGGAGTTTATTGATGATTATTGAGGGTGAACCATAGAGGAGGCTGTTGCAGTAGTCCAGACGGGAGGTGATGAAGGCATGGATGAGGGTTTCTGCAGCCGTGGAGGAGAGGGATGGACGGAGACGGGCGATGTTTTTCAGGTGAAAGAAGGCTGTCTTTGTGATTTGTTTAGTGTATTTGTCGAAGGAGAGGGTTTGATCAAAGACGATGCCAAGATTCCGGATGTGAGGGGAGGTGGATACTGGGAAACCGTCAATGTTGAGGGTGAAGTTATGGGTGGATTTGGTGAGCGTTTTTGGGCCAATGATGATTATTTCAGATTTATCATAGTTAAGTTTGAGGAAATTGATTTGAAGCCAGGATTTTATTTCAGTGATGCAGTTTGTCAGGATAGAGTGGGTGGCGGTGGAGATTGACGGTGGAGATGAAAAGCTGGATGTCATCGGCGAAGCAGTGGAATTGAAGACCATGACGGCGGATTAAGTGACCAAGGGGGGACAGGTACAGGATGAAGAGGAGGGGGCCGAGAACTGAACCTTGGGGGACACCTTGGGGGAGGGGAGCAGTGGGGGATTTGCAGTTATTGATGGAGATGAACTGGCGTCTGTCAGAGAGGTAAGATTTGATCCAAGAGAGGGCAGTGCCGGTAATGTTAAAGGTGGTTTCAAGTCGGGTGAGGAGGATGGTGTGATTGATGGTGTCAAAGGCGGCGCTGAGGTCGAGGAGGATGAGAATGTTGAGGTTGCCGGCGTCAGAGGAGAGAAGAAGGTCGTTGGTGATTTTGAGGAGAGCCGTTTCAGTACTGTGGTTGGAGCGGAATCCGGATTGGAATGTTTCATACAGGTTATTATTGGCAGAGAGGTGATGTTTGAGTTGAGTGGCTACAGTGCGTTCCAAGACTTTTGACAGAAAGGGTAGGTTGGAGATGGGTCTGAAGTTATTTAGGGTGTCAGGGTTGAGTCCAGGTTTTTTCAGAATGGGGGTAACAGCAGCAATTTTGAGGGATGGTGGGAAGATGCCTGTAGACAGGGAGGAGTTTATTGTTGTAGTGATAAGTGGAGAGAGAGAGCAGGAAGGGAGGCCTTGACAAAGCTGGAGGGGATGGGGTCCAGAGTGCAGGTGGCAGTTTTCATTCCTATGAGGAGTTCAGAGAGGTCAGTAAGGGAGACTGGGGAGAATTGAGACAGGGGTTGGCAGGATAAGGGGGGGCAGGTGGTTTGAGGGGGAGCAGGTGCGGTGGTGGTTAAACTGTTGTAGATGTTGTCAATTTTGCTTTGGAAGAATGAAAGGAAGGAGATGCAGTTGTCTACTGTGAATGACTGGGTGGTGGTGTCCAGGGGGCTGAGGAGTTTGTTTATTGTAGAGAAGAGTGCTTTTGGGTTTCCGGAGCCAGAGTGGATAATTTGAGAGTAGTAGGCGGAGCGTGCGCGGGAGAGGGCATCTTTGTAGTGCTGCAGGTGGTCCTTGTAGGCTTGGGAGTGAATTGTGAGACCTGTTTTATTGCGGAGTCTTTCAAGTTGGCGAGCACGAGTTTTCATCAGGCGGAGTTCAGGGGTAAACCAGGGAGCAGAATGGGTGAAAGAAACTGTTTTGGTTTTTATAGGCGCAAGCTGGTCGAGGCAGAAGGAGAGAGTGTGGTTGTAGTAGTCAGTGAGGTCAGAAGGGGTGTGGAGGTCAACGAAGGGAGAAGTGGACATTTTTTCAGAGAGGGTGGATGAGAATGAGGTAGGTGAAAGAGAGTTTAGCTTACGGAAGTTGATAATGCGATAATGCCTTGGTATGGTGCTGGGCTGGGGATGTTGATGGTCATAGTGATGGCTAAGTGGTCAGAGAGGGTGAGGTCGGAGCTAGAGAGATGGTGCAAAATTAGTCCAGTAGAGCAGACAAGGTCGAGAATGTGACCACGGTTATGGGTAGGAAAGTTGACATGTTGAGTGAGGTTAAAGTAGGTGAGTAAATCAGTGAAGTCAGTGGTTATTGTGGAGTCAGTGGAGTCCATGTGGATATTGAAATCACCGAGGAGGAGGATTGATGGGGAGAAGGAACAGAGCTGGGTCAGAAAGTAAGAGAAGTCAGGAAGGAATAATGGGTGTGGTTTGGGAGGGCGGTAGACGACTGCCATGACTGACTGTGTGTGACCAGAGAGTTTAAAAGCCAGGTGTTCAAATGATGGAGCAGATGAGATGGAGATGAGGCTGGTCTTGATGTCCTGTCGGTGAATTACGGCAATTCCACCACCTCGGCCCTCCGAGCGTGGTTTATTGATGTATGAATAATAGAGTTCATAAAGTGAAAAATACATTTTTTTTTTTGTAAAGAACATCTGAAAATGACTCGGTCGTGTTTTCAACTGTGAAAAAGGGAAAGTGCGTGTCACAGATTATTTACTATTCGGTGGAGTTTTTGGCTCAGCAGAATGTTAACGCTTGTATCCTTATGACCCGATATAGAAAGAAACGTTTATTATATTGTCGTGTTTACCGGGGATTAACACCCCTGGTGACGGATGGCTAACCGAGCTTTAACTCCGATGTGTTCACTAAAACTATGGCTGTGTTAGCTCTTCAGCATGTGCGAGGGTGTAGTGGAGGGCAGCGAGGCTTACCTGCACGGTCAGACGCAAAGCGGGTTTTCCGAACGACCAACAAATAAACAGGATGGGACAAGGAATTAAAATTCAACAATTAACGGGCTTAATAAAATAAATGCCAAGGAACAAGACATGTACGGTAAAACTAATTCCTAATTGAGACATCTCCACGTGGACTCATGAAACAAACACAGGGATAGAAAAAAGAACGAAAGTAAAAACAATGTGTGTGGTGCGTTTGCCTGCACTCCGCCTGGCGTCCGTGACCGTCCGGGTTCATCAAAGATCCCGCGTTCCTGCGAGGGAAAACACACGCCTTGGCGCAAAGTCCGTTCACACACCAGCCACCGAGCGTGAAGCGAGCAGGCCCTCACTCCTTCCTCGCAGTCCGCTCCACAAAGCACCGAGGTGAGACAAGAGAAGGATGCGCCAAGAGAGGCGTGCGACTGAACGCTAAGCCAGACACGAACCAAGAGAGTCAGAGTGCACGAGCATCGACCGTCCATTATGACACCCAGCGTAAAGAGAGACGAGAGAACAATGCATCCGTTCGTAATGAACCAAGCACCAAGAGCGGGACATGCGACTGCATGCTATAAAATCCAGAGCCAAGAGAGACGTGCAACTGCCTGTGACCAATGCCAAGACCAAGAGAAGGAAAATTCTGGGACAAGTCGTTTTTACTCCTGGTGCTTGAACGTTATATGATGACGTCCGCGAGCGCTCCAATCAAAGAGTCCCACCGCATCGCTCCACGGCTATGACCAATCATCTCCTCTCGCGGCGGGGCCTCACGGCCCTTGTGATGACTCGGCTGGTGGCGTCAGTGGTAATGTTGAAATGTCTGAATCTGGTGGCTTTTATGGGGTTTATTTAATTTAGGTGCGGAGTGCATGTGTCATAATGAACAAAGGGAAAAAACCACAGAGGCGATTTACACACAGCGAATTTACCCTTATACCCTAACTAATTAGCATAGCTCCACCCCTCGCATGGAGACATATATGATCTTACCGGACATGCGGGATACTTAGTTACAGGAAGGTTTCTACACGGCATACGGAGCACACTATACAATGTACTTATATTGTAGCCTATACAATCCTACCTGGCCGAAGGTATTCCATTGCCTAACCCCCATAAACGAAACAATATGTATATATGACAGTGCAAGGTTTGTTGAGGTGAGATGTTTATTCTACAAGTGATGTGGAGGAAAAAAATTGAAAGTTTTAGAAGGTTAGTCAGATTTACGTTTTCTGGAAAGATCGTGAGAATTCGGGAAATTTATTACTACTTCCTGATATTGAACTATCTTGTGCCAATGAGCAATTTCTAGCAAGATCTGGCTCCACAACAATCTCATCAAGAGTAGTTTATAGATCACGCCACAGATATTCAATGGGGAAAAGAGTTTAGTTTTTTTTGACTTTAGAAAGTCTTTAGAAAGACATGACAAGACAAGACAAGAAAGACAAGAGAAGACTCTTTAGAAAGAGTTTAGAAAAGAGTTAGAGGACAAAAACAAAGTGTAGTTTTTCCGAGTATCGCTTGCGCTTTATCTTTTGAATAAACGCATGCTTGGACTATACCCACCTGGTGGCTGAACATCATTTGATTCAATAACCTTTCAGTTCTACTTTTTTATTTTTAGATTTTTCAATGAAGCAGAAGCTTGAGACAGGGAGCATGTCAATGAGTAAAATCGACACAGGCCTTTTTGGTGTCATCTTGCGGCCATGGCTGAGACTGTTTTGCAGTTGTAAACTACGACGTGTTTTGTGTCCATCGAGGAAAAATGGTAAATTTAAGTTGTAATCGATAAAATTGTGGTTCTAATGTAAATTGATCACAGTAACAGTGTACTTACTGTACCTTTGCAGAAAGGATATTTGGGGTGTTATTAAAACTGCAGCAATTCATATGAAATAGTGCTTCATGTCAGATCCAGTGCTTCATGGGAAAAAAAGCAGCATAGCATATGGCACACTTCCAAGCAGACAATTTAAACTTCTTTGTAACGACGATGAAACGGAAGTGGTCAGGGTGTGAAAATATGGAGGATTCATAATTTGAAACAAACATTATACTATACCTGAATCCACTCTAATAGTCAGAATGTGAGCGAAAACAAAACTTGTACATTCCGACAAACCTTGTCGAGCAATTTGGTTTTTCCAGTGTCGACATGTCCCAACACACATATGACAGGTGCTCTGAGGTTGTCCGTCGTCACTCTCGATGCATTTTGCGCTTGCCGTTTCTAAAAAAAGATTTGCACATCAAACAGTTACTTCAATAAACTGCCAGAAATTTACACACACGGCAATTACAAAGAAAATACGGAATGTCATACATTATGCCAAACACGAAAATATGGAAAACAATTAAATACAAACATTGAGGGGTTCTTGTTGGTGGCAAGTGGTAAAGCATGTGGTGAGGTGGAAATAACTGGGAAGTGGCCGTGTGCTGTGTGCAGGAAGGGTGTCGGAGTGAACTCCATTCAATGTACAATGTGCACTGAGTGGGTTCATCAAAAATGTAGTGGTCTGAGATGGTCATTAACCAGTGTGGCAGCTACATTCAAATGTAAGGTGTGCACAGAGGGAGCTGCAGATGGAGGAAATGTTGAGTTGTATCTTGGAGACGGTGTGAAACTGGAAGGTGTGAAAACATTTTGCTACATCGGAGACATGCTGAATGGAGAAGGTGGATCAGACTCAGCAACAGTTGCTAGAGTGAGATGTGCATGGAAGAAGTTTCGGGAACTGAGTGGCGTGCTGATGAGGAGGGGAGTGTCGCTGAAGCTGAAGGGAAAGGTGTATGCTGCATGTGTGAGAAGTGTTATGATTTATGGGAGCGAGACATGGGTAATGAACGTAGAGCAGCAACGAAGGTTGGAAAGGGTGGAAATGTGAATGGTTCGGTGGATGTGCGGAGTATCGTTGAGAGAGAGGAAGACAAATGATGAATTGCGAAAGATGATGGGAATAGAGCCTGTGATTGATGCTGTGAAGAGGAACAGGTTGAGATGGTTTGGTCATGTGTTGAGGAAGGATGAAAGTGACTTGTTGAGAAGAGTGATGGAAATGAATGTAGAAGGAAGTAGAATACGGGGAAGACCGAGAAAGACTTGGCTAAAGATGGTGGAAGAGGAAATGTGGGCAAGGGGGTTATAACAAGGAGAGATGCAGAAAATAGGGCAAAATGGCAGAAGATTGTCATGCGGACCGCAAGGCTAACCCCCGCTCTAGCAGGGAAAAATGGCCTTAAAATGCATGTTGTTGTTGTTTGTTGTATTGAGGGGTTTTTGTTAAAAGCCGGTAACTGGAAATTTTTACCACCTATGGAAAATTTTTACCACCTATCGATTTGTAAGAAACTTCTTTAAATAGCTTTTTTATTAATTTTTTGTACTTCTGTCATCTGGTGAAATAATACAAAGTGGACATATTCAGGCAAGAGAATTAGATAACATGCCTCTACAGGTTGTATCAGTATTTGCTGAACCGGCTTACCTCGATCAATATTATTATGGACATTTATTGATAATATTGTCAGAATTTCTTTTTACGCATGTGAATGAAAAAAAAAACACATTGCGTATTAATCAATTTTTTTTTTTAGCTCAAGATGGTCAAATATGTGCTAAATTAGGAAAAAACATTTTAAGCCAAAGTCTTTTCTTTTTTACTTTTTCCTTCGAGGTTTGTGATGATTGCTTCCAAAATGCTCAAAACACCAGAGCTTCATCCGCAGCTCAATGGAATACTGCTCTCCCCTCTGGGCTGGTGCAGTGGACCAGTGGTGCTCCTGCCTCACACCTAGCTCGGCTTCACGCGGTTGAAACCAAAGCATTCAGAATCATTGGAATCTCCCACGATGTAGCTAATTCTGAGGGCATTTCTCTCTCTCACCGCAGGCAGGTTGATGGTCTTTCTGTCTTCTACCGACTCCTCTCCGGCCTTGCTCCCCCTGCTCTGCCTGTGCTCTGTCCCCCAAATATTCCTGCAGGACGCACAAGATCTGCCTGCAATCCTCTTAATGGTTAAACCGCCAAAATCAAGACTCTCTATTCACCTTCACTCTTTCATTCCTCTTTTCTCCCACTTCTGGAACAAACTCCCTCACTCTCTTCAATCCCACACGAGCCTCAATCTTATATACAAAAAAAAAAAGAAGAAAAAAAGACTATATGTAACCATGCGATATGTAATCCTACTTCATACTTTTGTAAATCTAATGGCTTACTCGTTGGCAGATATTTTCGTTATGGACAATTTTGCCCTTTTCTCCTGTAATCATAGCTTCAGGTTGCATCAGCACATCAAATTTCAGCTTTCTAGCCAAACTAGTGAGTACCAAACATTTACATGATTGAGTCGGTCAGTGGTTAGAAAGAGTTTTATATAGATAGTCGATTATTACCTCAATTCTTTTCTTTGCGACGTTGTATTCTCTTTGCTCCTTGGTTCTTTCATTACCAAAATCCGAATCTGACGATTCGGACTCTTCATCTTCCTGTTCTCCCTCTCCCTCTTCTGCATCCACATCATCATTGTCTTCATCGTCAGAATAGATTTCAGTCTCTTCCTTCCCTGCATCAGATTCCACTTGTTCTACCACTCGTTTCAGAACACCATGTCTTTCAGTTGTTTTTGTTGTCTGTTTGTCCTCTGTAAAAAAACATTTTTTCAAAATGATCACCTTTCAAAAATAACATATAAAGGATGTGTGTGTGTGTAACTGTGTGAGAGTGTGTGTGTGAGTGTGTGAGTGTGTGTGTGTGTGTGAGTGTGTGTGTGAGTGTGTGTGTGTGTGTGTGTGTGTGTGTGTGTGTACACGCGCAAGTGTGTGTGACTGTGTGTGACTATGTGTGTGACCGTGTGTGACTGTATGTGGGGGGTATGTTTTTTGTGGAGTTCTACTGGAGCTTTCTGATGTGGAGTGTGACGCACCAAAATGGTTATCATGACCACCCGAGTTGTTTTGTACACATGCCAAGCTGAGGTGTATAGAACAACTTAATGGGTCCTTCCACAGCATGGCATTCTAATTTCAAAATAAATAACAAAAAAACATGATAACATTGTAATAAAGCATGCTACTGCTCTTGCATCTTTGTGCCATGTGGTGATCATAACTCATCAAGTTTGGTGAATTTATTCACAAACGTTTCGGGGAGACCGTGACAAACCAACAGAGCCGGTTACAATATTCCCCCGTTTTTTTGTGGGGGCGGGGGATAAAAAAAAGGCTTGGGATAACAATGACCAATTTTGGGGGGGGGGGGGGGCGAGGGCAAAAGCACATGTTTAAGCCCACCTGGTGCCAATCAATGTACCAATCTTAATAATGTGGAAATTTTGAAAACAAAAATTAATGAATGAGTATCAAGTAATTTCTTTTTTAATTCAGCTTTAAAAAATATTTTTCAAAATTAATCTCGAAAATTAATCATTTTAATGGGTGCCCATGGCAATTTACACAGCCTTGATATTTAATAGGTTTATTCTTATTTTTAAGCTACAAGTAATCTCGTGTTTACTGTCCTAAAATGCAATACATAAGGATTATAAAGAGTCTGACACCTTTTAGATTTTCCTCATCACTGGCAATCATCTCCCAGTCTGCAATGCCTTCTTCTTCTTTTTCTGCCTCCCCCTCCTCCTCTTCCTCCACCTCATCCTCTTCCTCCACCACTTTCTCATCTGCCACAACCTCATTCGCGATGGTTCCTTGTAAAACGAAATTGAGAAACATTTGACCATGAAGAATGCAACACACAACACAACAACAACACAACAGAAACACACAACACAACACAACATAAAAACTGATGCGATTTAATTAAAAATTTAGGCAAATAATAGTATGTGAAGTGTCGTTTTTATTACTCAGCTTTTATTAATAATCTCGACTCAAAAAAAACTAAAACTTGATGGATTAGGAAAAATCACTGACCTTCCAAGGGCATTGATTCACCTGATTGTTGGACTTGAAGTTCTTGGGCCATATCCACTGCTTTTGGCATCAATGAAAGAAGAGAAAAAAAAAATCAAAGTCTATTTTCCTCCAACCCTCGTTCATCAAAACTTGAACTTCATGGTCCAGCCCTTTACTTACAAGAACTCTGTGTATCACGACTCTGTCGTTTTTGCTTTCGTCGACGATCATCAATCATGGATTTTCTTTTCTGCACCGTTTCCTTAGAAGGAATTTCAATACCTACAAATACAGCCATTCAGATGCAAAAATACACTTCAAAAATAAATAAATAATCTAAAACACAGGAGCAAACACCAAGCCATATTTTTTATTGCTTGCAGTATCTTTCAAATGTATCCTAAAGTAATAGCATTATTCCCTTCAACTTGTGAATCCACTTGATTACACCTCTCCCTTTCACTAAGATTATTTCAAAAACAAAGAGCATGCATTTATGAACTGGATATTCACACAATTTACACAAACAGCCTGCAATAACAATCATTGCATGGTTTACACAGCCACGGAAAACCAAATTTCCAGGAGTTTTCCAGGACAATTAAGTTGTTGTCCAGGACTTTTAATACATATGCTTATGTAACAAATGATATAGGAATAAACCACAGGAATAATAATAAAACCTTGTTTGTCTTCTGTTATTTTATATGCCATTGAATATTTCAGTAATACTGTGTATGCATGCCTACAGACAAAACATACTAGCTTTGCATGTTATACATCAATATGTATTAAACTCTGTCACATGGATTGCTTACATGGAGTAAACAGCAATTGATTAATTATAGGCCGTGAGCTGAGTCGTTCTATCGTTCAATTCCGTTACGTACCTCATGCAAATAAGGGCATTTAATTTTGAATATTATATCAGCATGTATCGTCTAAATCTGCAATTCCACGCTCAATATTCCACCACAAAATGTTATTATTCAGACCAAGGACACGATCACGATTTGATATTCGCACTGACCTGATCACTCAGTGCTATGGTCACACCCACCAATCAGAAGCAGGCGGATGAATTCACGGATGATGAACATTGCAAATGTTCTCGCCGTCATTGCAACTTGAAGCGCTGTTCTTCGAGTGAACAATGTCGTATGTATCGATTTGTGTGGTTGTTCCGATTGTTCCAATATCGATTCCTCAAAGAGCATTCAAAGGGTGAAAGGGTGAAAGGGTGAAAGAAAGGTGCGAGGAGAGCTCGGCGGATGAAGTACCAACCGAGAATGAGGGGTGTGGAGGTTGAAAGAAGTGACAGTGAGGGAGGCATTAAAAGAGAGGCTGAGTATGGTGGAGGATGATGTGGTTGAGCTTGAAAGTGGTTGGATGTCAATGAAAGCTAGTCTGTTGGGAGCCGTTGGTGAGGTATGTGGATGGACAAAAGAACCACCGAGGCACTTGGAAACATGGTGGTGGGATGATGAAGTTGGAAAGAGGATTGACGAGAAGAGGAAGAAGTTCAAGGAGTGGCAGAAGGCGAAGGGTATGGGGGCAGAAAAGGCAGAGCATGAAAGTTATAAGGCAGCCAAGAAGACTGCAAAGAAAGACGTAGCAAAGGCACAGGAGGCATGTAGGAAAATGTTCGGAGAACACTTGGATTCGGAAGAGGGTCAGAGAGCGGTATTCAGTATTGCAAAGCAGATAGCGAAAGAGAGGTGTGATGTGATGGGGGTGAGCTGCTTGAAGGATGAAGTGGGACAAATCGTTGTGGACCCAGATGGAATTAAAGATAGATGGAAAAGATAAATGGAAATACTGTTGAATGCAGAGAATGAATGGGATGGCAACATAGAGAGTAACCCAGTTTTAGGACCGGCAGAGAAGATAACTGAGAAGGAAGTTGAGGAAGCGATAAAAGCAATAAAAAAAAAAAAATAAAAAAAAAAAAAAAAGCGATAAAAGCAATGAAGAGTAGAAAAGCGGGAGGGCCGACGGGAGTTGTGGGAGATATGTTGAAGGCAGCGGGAAATTGGGGTGTGAAGAGAATGACAGAGATCTGCAATCTGGTGGTGAAAAAAGGCCGCATTCCAGTGGATTGGGAACTGAGTACCCTCGTCCATCTGTACAAGGGGAAAGGTGACCCTCTGGACTGTGGCTCGTATCGAGCGATAAAGTTATTGGAGCATGGAATGAAGGTATTGGAAAGGGTGTTGGAGAGGAGGATAAGGAAGAAAGTGAAGATTGACGAAATGCAGTTTGGATTTATGCCAGGAAGAGGAATGACAGACGCGCTTTTTATTGTGAGGCAGTTGCAGGAGAAGTACATGGAGAAGAGGAAGAAGTTGTTTCTTGGGTTCGTTGATCTGGAGAAAGCATTCGATAGGGTTCCACGTGAAGTAGTGACATGGGCATTGAGGAAGTTAGGAGTGGAGGAATGGTTGATCAGAGTAGTGATGGCAATGTACAAAAGAGCGCGCACAGCTGTTAGGACGAAGGACGGGAACAGTGGTGAGTTTGAGGTGAAGGTGGGAGTGCATCAGGGGTCGGTACTAAGTCCACTACTATTTGTAGCTGTGATGGAGGTGCTGGCTCAGAACGTAAAGGAGGGTTTACCGTGGGAGTTGTTGTATGCAGATGATCTGGTGTTGATTGCAGAAAGTATGGATGGACTGAAGGAGAAGATGAACAAGTGGAAGGAATGTATGGAGCAAAAGGTCTATAAAAAAAAAAAAAAAAACACCTTTAGAGGCCATTTTCCCACGCAAAGTGGGGGTTGGCCTTTTTCAGGGACCGTGGTTGTTGTTGTTTTTCGGTCCCCTTTTTGAAGCAATGTTTTACGGCCGGATGCCCTTCCGGCCGCCAACCCTTTTTGTCGCCTTTTACGACAAACAGGGAATTACCAGTGAACTG
This sequence comes from Myxine glutinosa, assembly GCF_964187855.1. Classification (NCBI taxonomy): domain Eukaryota; kingdom Metazoa; phylum Chordata; class Myxini; order Myxiniformes; family Myxinidae; genus Myxine; species Myxine glutinosa. The sequence goes on along the minus strand of NC_136264.1, from coordinate 8,018,772 downwards.
GTACTCAATTAGCCGACCTCGGAAGGATGACAGGCTGAGTCAACCCCCCTGGCGTTAATTCAGCGATCGACCAGGATTCGAACCCAGGACCCGAGGATCCTAAGCCGGCACCCTAGCCGCTAGCCCAACACCAGGGTCCGGAGACAAAAGGTCTGAAGGTGAATATAGGAAAAAACGAAGGTGATGGCAAGTGGTAAAGCATGTGGTGAGGTGGAAAGAACTGGGAAGTGTCCGCGTGCTGTGTGCAGGAAGGGTGTCGCAGTGAATTCCATTCAATGTACAATGTGCGCTGAGTGGGTTCATCAAAAATGTAGTGGTTTGAGGGGGTCATTAACCAGTGTGGCAGCGACATTCAAGTGTAAGGTGTGCACAGAGGGAGCTGCAGATGTAGTCAGGTTCACTATGTTTTTTCGTTCAAAATTTTGGTAGATGAGCAAAACTATACATTTTTGGAATATTCAGAGCATGAGGAATCCAAAAATTAATGTTTACATTTGCGTAGACACCTTTGCGAAAATGACACTCAGGACAGTGATGAAGATCTGTAAAAGCATATTCCTGAACGGTATAGACCTCGTAGATCCTGTGTATAAGACTTATAATTCAATCTGATACTACCTATAACTTCCTATAACAACCTATAACTTCAAAGGACTTGCAATATCATGTATTATGTAATACAGTTATATCACAAATATAAAGACAATGGTTTTCAATTACCTTTGTTTGTTGCTTTTCTATAACCCTGAGCACTATTTTGAGGCCTTTATTGGATTCCTTGACCCAGAAAACATAGGATTAGCATATTTAATTAAGTCTCTAGGTTGACTAGAAGCCGAGATCGCGCAAAATATGTATTTTATGGCAGCCATTTTCAAAATCCAAAATGGCGGCCATGCAGGTGTCTGTGCAAATGCCAACATTGATTTTCAGATTCTCCATGCTCTGAAGATTCCAAAAATGTACAGGTTTGCGAATCCCAAAATTTTGAAAGAAATTATATTTGTTAACATAGTGAACCTGACTATCTTCATCACTGTCCTGAGTGTCATTTTCGCAAAGGTGTCTACGCAAATGTAAACATTAATTTTTGGATTCCTCATGCTCTGAATATTCCAAAAATGTATAGTTTTGCTAATCTACCAAAATTTTGAACAAAATTATATTTGTTAACATAGTGAACCTGACTAATGGAGGAAATGTTGAGTTGGATCTTGGAGACGGCGTGAAGCTGGAAGGTGTGAAAACATTTTGCTACCTCGGAGACATGCTGAATGGAGAAGGTGGATCAGACTCGGCAACGGTTGCTTGAGTGAGATGTGCATGGAAGAAGTTTCGGGAACTGAGTGGCGTGCTGACGAGGAGGGGAGTGTCGTTGAAGCTGAAGGGAAAGGTGTATGCTGCATGTGTGAGAAGTGTTATGATTTATGGGAGCGAGACATGGGTAATGAACGTAGAGCAGCAACGAAGGCTGGAAAGGGTGGAAATGCGAATGGTTCGGTGGATGTGTGGAGTATCGTTGAGAGAGAGGAAGACAAATGATGAATTGCGAAAGATGATGGGAATAGAGCCTGTGATGGATGCTGTGAAGAGAAACAGGTTGAGATGGTTTGGTCATGTGTTGAGGAAGGATGAAAGTGACTGGTTGAGAAGAGTGATGGAAATGAATGTAGAAGGAAGTAGAGGACGGGAAAGACCGAGAAAGACTTGGCTAAAGATGGTCGAAGAAGAAATGCGGGCAAGGGGGTTAACAAGGGGAGATGCAGAAAATAGGGCAAGATGGAGAAGATTGTCATGGGGACCGCAAGGCTAACCCCCGCTCTAGCAGGGAAAATGGCCTTTAAATGCATGTTGTTGTTGTTGTTGTTGTTCCACAGGTGCAGGAAGGTCAGGTATGGCCCAATGAGCATTTCTCCATACCACGGCTTGATAGTGTACTCGCATCAAATGGAAATGAAGAGCATCACTTGTCGGTGACATCGCTTTTGGTTTACCAGTCTTGGAGAATAACATATGTCATGCTGAATCTTGTTGTTTCTTGTTGTTTTGTTTTGTCTTGTCTTGTTTGTTGTTTCTTGGGTTTGTTGATCTGGAGAAAGCATTCGATCGGGTTCCACGCAAAGTATTGACATGGGCATTGAGGAAGTTAGGAGTGGAGGAATGGTTGATCAGAGTAGTGATGGCAATGTACAAAAGAGCGCGCACAGCTGTAAGGACGAAGGACGGGAACAGTGGTGAGTTTGAGGTTAAGGTGGGAGTGCATCAGGGGTCGTACTAAGTCCACTACTATTTGTAGCTGTGATGGAGGTGCTGGCTCAGAACGTAAAGGAGGGTTTACCGTGGGAGTTGTTGTATGCAGATGATCTGGTGTTGATTGCGGAAAGTATGGATGGACTGAAGGAAAAGATGAACACGTGGAAGGAATGTATGGAGACAAAAGGTCTGAAGGTGAATATCGGAAAGACGAAGGTGATGGCAAGTGGTAAAGCATGTGGTGAGGTGGAAAGAACTGGGAAGTGGCCCTGTGCTGTGTGTAGGAAGGGTGTCGGAGTGAACTCCATTCAGTGTACAATGTGCGCTGAGTGGGTTCATCAAAAATGTAGTGGTCTGAGAGGGTCATTAACATAACCAGTGTGGCAGCTACATTCAAATGTAAGGTGTGCACAGAGGGAGCTGCAGATGGAGGAAATGTTGAGTTGGATCTTGGAGACGGCGTGAAGCTGGAAGGTGTGAAAACATTTTGCTACCTCGGAGACATGCTGAATGGAGAAGGTGGATCAGACTCGGCAACGGTTGCTCGAGTGAGATGTGCATGGAAGAAGTTTTGGGAATTGAGTGGTGTGCTGATGATGAGGGGAGTGTCGTTGAAGCTGAAGGGAAAGGTGTATGCTGCATGTGTGAGAAGTGTTATGATTTATGGGAGCGAGACATGGGTAATGAACGTAGAGCAGCAACGAAGGTTGGAAAGGGTGGAAATGCGAATGGTTCGACGGATGTGTGGAGTATCGTTGAGAGAGAGGAGGACAAATGATGAATTGCGAAAGATGATGGGAATAGAGCCTGTGATTGATGTTGTGAAGAGGCACAGGTTGAGATGGTTTGGTCATGTGTTGAGGAAGGATGAAAGTGACTGGTTGAGAAGAGTGATGGAAATGAATGTAGAAGGAAGTAGAAGACGGGGAAGACCGAGAAAGACTTGGCTAAAGATGGTGGAAGAAGAAATGCGGGCAAGGGGGTTAACAAGGAGAGATGCAGAAAATAGGGCAAAATGGAGAAGATCGTCATGGGGCCCGCAAGGCTAACCCCCGCTCTAGCAGGGAAAATGGCCTTTAAAATGCATGTTGTTGTGTTGTTGTATGTTGAATCAACAGAGGTTGTTCTGTGCACATTATATATTCTGCAGACGAACGCTTCTGCAGATTTGATTGTCTCCTCTGTGAGTTCACCAATGCCTAAGTTCTTCAGCAGTTTATGGTGCTGTTTGAAGACTTTGCATTCCATTCGTTTGGTGTGATTTGCAAAATAGGAGGTGGTGTCACACCCAGTTAATGCGTGAGTCCCAGTGCTGTGGACAAACTTCTCGGTATATTGTTTAAAACAGCATCAATTGGTGTATAACGCCATTTCTTTGATGTACCTGACATCATCCAAAGTTGTTCACATTGTGCACGTGGGAAGTGGGAAATTCAAAACTCAAAAACTCAAAATTCAAAAAAACAAACTTCGGCTTGGGAACCGGGTTAATCGAATTCAGCATACCCTAATTGTGTTAAAAAGTGAGGTTCCCAACTTTTACTCAAAAATGTACCGAGAAGCTTATACATGGCCTTTTTCCATAAATCCGTCTAGTCTAGTCTATACATACATCATCCCCTTCAGCACACATTAACTGTGTCAAACTGTGTGACATGCTCAGAATGCCATCAAACCTTTCACCAAGATTTGCAATGCAGGTTTGAGGGTGAGCACCATGATAAGAGGGATTCCTTTGGAAGAATGACCCTTGACCCTACTATCCATTTGTAATATTTGATGAACAAACTGACCTTGTGCCTGAAGGGCCCTCAGTGTAGCTTCTGCTCGTGCTTTCGCTTGTCGCTGAGATGGTGTGAGCAACTTCCCTTCCTTCTTCAACCTCTCCTTCCTCTCTTTTTCTTTCTGCTTTTTCCGTTCCTTTCGTTCCTGTTCCAGCCGTTCCTGTTGAAAGAAGAATGACAATCAATTGACTCCAGAAATCAAACCAAAAGGCTGGTAACGGCCCTACAAGTTTGTTCAAGAGCAATTTGCACAATCAATTTATTGAGTTAAGTATTATTAACCTCCCCAGATAAGTAATCCCTTCTCACCTTCTCAAGAAACAACGCTTCAGCCTCCTCAATACGGCGCAGCCTTTCTTCCTCTTCTTGCTTTAGCCTCTCCTCTTCCTCACGCCTCTTTGCCAAAGCTTCCTGCATTGCTTTCACCATTGCCTTGCTTGGTCCCTTCTTTTTCTCTGGCTTTTCTTCCTTTTCAGCCTTCTTTTTTTTCTTCTTCTTTGCATCATCCCCTTCAGCATCTTTCTCTGCTCCTGGGGAAAAAAAAAAATCACAGTTTTAGTTCAAGCATGACGTGGTATTTCAGCCAACCTGACCTCCAACTGAATTTGGTGACTTTTATAGAACTGCTGAACGTGTGCATTTGAAAGAGAAAAGTAAGTGTGTATAATGGAAGCAGGATAATAAAAAAAGCTCCCCATCTCAACTAATCGACCTCTACAATGAGTAAATGCCTGCATCCTCAGGATAAAAAAATTGTATTTGCAAGTCTGAATTCCCATTCTTAATAAAAAATTTTTATCAACCTCCATGTGGCATATGTGAGCAAAGTAATGTACATAAGTACACGTATTTGTATGTGCATGACACAGACAACTTACAGGTGATAATTTGGTACAATTTTGCCCACAGGGGGAAAGGGAGGGCAGGAAGAGGAACTTTTGCTGGGTGGAAGGGTGGAGCGTGGAGGATGTGGTAGGTGAGGGGGAGGGTAGAGTTGAATGTGGGTAGAGGGTGTGAAGGAGGGAAGGGTAGAGGAGGCTGTGGGGAGAGGGATTAGAGGAGGATGAGAGGAGTGGGGGGGGGGGGGGGGAGGTGGTAGAGGACGATGTGGGGGGGGGAGGGTAGAGGAGTATGTGGGGGAAGGAGAGTAGAGGAGTATGTGGGGGAAGGAGAGTAGTAGTCGAGGAGGAGTCGGAGGAGGAGGAGGGGGAGGAGGAGGAGGAGGAGGAAGAGGGGAGGCTCGTGAATGGCAAGGCCGAAGAGGGGGGTGAAAGGTGAGGCTGAGGAGTGGGGGATGAAGGTCGAGGCCGAGAAGAAGGATGAAAGGTGAGGCCCTGAAGAAGGATGAAAGGTGAGGCTGAGAAGAAGGATGAAAGGTGAGGCCGAGAAGGATGAAAGGTAAGGCCGAGAAGAAGGATGAAAGGTGAGGCTGAGGAGGAGGATGAAAGGTGATGCCGAGGAGGAGGATGAAAGGTGAGGCCGAGGAGGAGGATGAAAGGTGAGGCCGAGGAGGAGGATGAAAGGTGAGGCCGAGGAGGAGGATGAAAGGTGAGGCCGAGAAGAAGGATGAAAGGTGAGGCCAAGGAGGAGGATGAAAGGTGATGCCGAGGAGGAGGATGAAAGGTGAGGCCGAGGAGGAGGATGAAAGGTGAGGCCGAGGAGGAGGCTGAAAGGTGAGGCCGAGGAGGAGGCTGAAAGGTGAGGCCGAGGAGGAGGATGAAAGGTGAGGCCGAGGAGGAGGATGAAAGGTGAGGACGAGGAAAGGTGAGGACGAGGAAAGGTGAGGCTGAGGTGGTAGAAAAGTGATGCCGAATAGAAGGGAGTCAGTTTTTCTTTTTAAATGAAGTCAGTTACCGTTATCAGTTTTCTGGAGTACTGCACCTTTCGCATCTCCAAGTTCTTCATTCAACTCTTCAGTTGGTATCGAAATATCCAC